>NW_024501459.1:19881262-20225220 GCF_017590055.1 Onychostruthus taczanowskii | reverse complement strand
AAAAAAAAATTTTTTTTTTACCCAAAAAAAAAAAAAAAAAAAAAAAAAAAAAAAAAAAAAAAAAAGAAAAAGGTAAGAATATTTTCAAGATGTCATTATTTCTATTTTTGGCTTTGCTCCTCTTTTTGTTTTGACACTAATTAGCTGCAGCACATAAGACAGAGCTGCTATTGCACAGGACAGCTTTTTCTGAGTACTAGGCAGCAATACCACAGGACTCTGCACTTGCATGAACCCGAGACAGGAACAGGCATGGGTGGACTGAGAAAGAAGAAAGAAAATAGCTTAGAACTTAGAGGACATTAAAAAAACTCTGGTTTTGACCACTTGGGAAAGGCCTGATGCCCAGGAACCTTTGCCACCAGAGAGCAATGGAAGTCTTTAAGTACACACATCACCCACATAGTTTAAAAGACTCCCTTGTCTGTCACTGAATAACATGGGTTGTTCTTTCATATTTGCTCTGAATCCAGTGGAAAGACACTAAAGATGACTTGTGGTAGTAAGGCCCTCTTAAAAGTATAGAGACTATACTCTAGATACAAGTATTTTAAGTATTTGAAATATTCTAAATATTTGAACTCTTTTTTTTTTTTTTTTTGGTAAGTTGGCAAAACATACATTCTACAGGACATTAGATATTTTAAATGTGGCTTTTCAGGGAGCAATGGATACCTATCTATTCTAAATCCACTCATCCATAATGCTGTACACATGACTAAGTATCCTTTAATCTCATGTACATTTTTTCCTCTTACTTTTATGGAGATGAGCATTTTCACTACAGTCTTCAGTGGATAAGGGCATTATGCAGTGTGTCTGCATTACTTTCTCCCCATTCCTCAGCTGCATGAGAAAATGACATCTCTCTATTGCTGAAGTAACAAAACAACTGATATTCTAATCATGGATATTAAAATATGAAAATAATTAATTACTAAGGGTCTATCAGTAGAGTGCCCCTGAGACCAATGCGGTCTTCAAAAATTATGAGTAAACTGGAGGGGGTGAACTCTTGAGATTTCTCAAAAAGGTACATGTATAGCCAGGGACTGAATGGGATTCTGCATATTGTCCAGTGCAAGCAACTTCCAGTCAGCTTATGCTCACTGCCAGCTGCCCACAGCTCTGCCCACGCATCTTGTCCTCTCCAGTCTGTAGTTCTCAATGTGCTGGCTCTCTCAGTGTGCTGGCTCTCTAAACTTTTCAGCTCTCTTCATACCAGAAGAAATATGAAAAAACTTTAGGTTCATTTTTAAAGCAGCATGCAATAAAGAGGGTGGCACATCTAAAAACAGTTTGAGATGTCTCTTCCTTCATACCTCTCTCCCACTCTGTGAAGGAAAGGTAACCTAAGATAAATGCATGCATACACACACAGGCACAGCCTTCCTAAGGGCTGTGGAAATACCTGGATATAGCCAAAGTAAAAGCAGACTGTCTTTGATAGGTGATAAGTTTACTGAATTAAATTCTTCATTCACCTCTGTTAAAAGCACATTTTGGCCAGCAAATAATCAGTTTCCTTTACCACACTAGTAGTAAATGCATCATCAGAGCAGATGAGTGAACGAAACAAGAGCGAAATGTGTAATGACATCACTTGGGGATACCCAGCCTACAGCCCAGCCCATGCCTTAGAAAGTCCACTGAGATATATGTCCCATATTGACCCAGGAGTCTTGAAATAAATAATGGCTGAGAATACTCAGTCTGACAGACTTCTCAAGCCAGTACTAATCTGTGCTCCAACTAAATCCCAGCTCTACTCCCACCCTGTCTCCTTGACTGGCCTCCTTTCATTCCTCAGCTTATGTTTTCATGCTTGTCTTACCCATACATTTTCTTCTCTCCTAACTCCTCATCTAGTCTTTCTTCCTCAGCTTCCCCATTCACAATGATTTCCAATCTTCTCCTTTTGGTTTGTCATCTGCTCTTGACTACTTGTTCTAGTGTATTTTCCTAGACATTTGCCACTATTTCCAACATATCTGGTCACTAATTGAATCCATCTCCCTTTCATATCTCCTTCCTGCCAACCTATTTGTTCACTTTCACGCTCCTCTGGATCTTCATCTCAACCCCATGTTGAACTAGGTCTAAGGCAACCACATCAACCTTTTCTTTTCTCTTGATTGTTCCCATTCTACCACTCTCAGTGCTGTGGAGACCCATCCCAACGTTGCTCTCATGCTGCACCTTCTGCACCCCACACCACACCCACACCACACCACACCCACACCACAGCACCCCCCATCCCATCCCATCCCATCCCATCCCATCCCATCCCATCCCATCCCATCCCATCCCATCCCATCCCATCCCATCCCATCCCATCCCATCCCATCCCATCCCATCCCATCCCATCCCACCACATGCCATCCCACCCCACCCCACACCACACCACTCTGCAGCATACCACCCACAATTACTGTAGCATTTCTGTTCTGGCCAGCTCCCCTTTTTTTCTGTCCCATACTGCTAGGACTCAGTGTTGGGACTGTTGAAAGTGTCTCCTTGGTCTCAGATCACAGGCCTGGACCAGCCAGCCACGATGTCAGCTTGGAGCCTGAAAGGCTGTGAAAGTAGTGTGCAGCCCAAGGCTGGAGTGAGTGGATGTATTGCCATTTCTACTGGAAACATGTTATTCAAAGGCTTCAAGGTTTATAATATGGACAGGCTTTGATAAAATTTTGTGAAGATAGCAAGAAGTTTACCTTTGATAAATACGCCACCCACCTTGCAAAGAGGAAGCCCCTGTACCAAAGGATGAATGTACTATAGCTATTAAAAGAACAGACTGCCAGAATATTTTAACATGGTCAAAACAGTGTGTTGGTTTTGTTGTTGTTTTTTTTTTTTTTTCTTTTCCCCTTAATTGTGTTTTCAGAAACAGCTGAAATCTTTTGACTGAAGTTTTCTACAAAATTGTCCAGAGGCAAACATCCAGCATGGAAAATTCTAGACTGAGCTATTCATGTATGGCAAAATTATATGCTGCTGATAAGAGGGATTGGGTTCAGAAGTGATGGATAATTGTCATAATAGTACTACAAGTCCTACTACAGCACGCTAATGTATTAAACAGGTAATGTACTGCTGCTACCAAAGAGTAGCAAAGGTAGTGTGCAATTTCTGTTAGCTCAGCTAATTATAGCATTTCACTCCATTCATTCACATTGTGGAAATGTCACTTTGAAGCCTAATGGAATACTTTCAAGGGCATTAAAAAGCACAGACAAATAGCAGTGTTTTGTCAAAATCCCAAAGATATATATTGTGGAAGTTTATCTGTATGTAATACATATGTGTGTGGCAGTAGACATCTGTGTCTGTAATACCATTACAGGATCACTACGTTGGATTCCCTTTCTAAAATGTTTCATCATCATGGTTAACTTAAATGCTTTACTTGTGTAAAATAAGAAGACCAAGGCACTTTTCTGTTCAAATATGCAGTACTGCTGTATTTTATGTTTCTGGCAAATGATTACAGAGTGGATAGAGGAAAACTGCATTTTTGAAATGGTTTGAATAGAAAATAGCGTTTAGTGGGGTTTACTAACATTTCTTCCTCTCCCCCCCCCCCCCCCCGCCTTTTCTTTTTTTTCTGTAGTAGCAGTGATAGAATTGTGGGATACCATACTGAAAAGGGGATTAGTACTTTGATGAAGTCTCTAGTCCTGTTCTATTAGGTTGCTCTGGAAATAATTTTTGCTGTGACTCATTTCTCCACCAGTAAACAACATCTGAAGGTCTTTATTATACTGCAGATTGAATTTCAATTTCTCAACAACTTCTAGAATGCTGTTAATTCAATTTCTCTGTATTTGGCCACTTACCCAAACAATGCCAGCCTCATCAGTGCTAGAAAATATCCTTCCAGCAGATGGCAGGTATTGCTTATCCAATGTAATCCTGTCATCCTGATCAGTACTGCAGCCATGGGACCGGGAACATCAAGAAAAGCAGGAGCTAAAACCTGAATAACTGATTCTCAAGACACACATATTTCAATAATATCTTAATAATATCTTTCAATAATATCTTAATAATAATATTTAGCATTACTAAAGTTTGTCTTATTTTTTACACATTTAATTAGTACAGAATTCCTAGAGTATACTTCTCTTTCATTATGGAGTACTTTTTGAAAAAAAAAAAGAAATATTTGAGTGAAATAATGATTAGGGATCTAGCTGTTCAACAATAGCAGAAACTCTTTTCATTTGAGCATGTGTTATGATGTTTGAGTACTAATATTTCTTTTTACTGACTCACATGAATAGCCACTGCTAATGTGAATTAATCAGTCAGAATTGTTCTTTCCAAGTTGAAGTCATTTAGGCATTTTGTAACAGGAGAAACTCATACAAGTCTGGACAATTTATGGTAGATTTAAAGCCATGGCATGCTTTACAGTGAATCTTGACATCTACTCTATTTTTACTGCCATTCATCCTACTGTACTCATTAGCTCCCTCTTTCCTTTATATGAGTTCACAGAGCCAAAGAAGTTACAGTAAAGTTCACCTCATGGTGTAAGAAACATAAACTAGACTGGCTGATGGAGAGCTCTAATTTCACTTCAATGTGTTCCATTCTGTTATTATTTGTCGACTGTTTAAGAAAAATGGCCCAACTGGGAAAAGACAAGACAAAGGAAATAGTAGGAAATAGCTTGATCATTGCAAAAAGTCACAGCCTGAGTTATTTTCCAGATCTGAACTATGCTATGAAAGACCATTTAACTTATAAACTATATGACATTTAATTTCCATTCTTATTTTCCTTTGATACTTTGTGAATCAAAACTCTCAAACTCCCATACAGGAGATGCTGTACAATCTCAGATTTTGTTCATTAGCTTTTCAGCTGAGATCAAAACTGTTCTTCCTTGGTGCCTGAAAAATGTTCTGCAAAGGAAACCAGTGAGTTTTGTAACCCTTTTTTTTTTTTGGTCTTGTGGGATTTGAGCTTCTTTTCCCTAGCTGGCTGGGTTATTTTGTTTATATGGTACTTTAGGAAGCCGTTTCTTTCAGTATTTTATTTTAAAATTTCCTCTGTCCTATTTCTAACTTTTCTTCTGTGAAACACTCTTTAGACAATGATCAGCTTCTGTCAGGACAGGGATCCTCTTCACTCTTAATGTGAAATATTACCTATTTGCTTAACATGGTTCTCTGAATAGAAATTTAAATGCTTCATTAACACCTCAAAATAAATAGGCCTTCTATTTCTTTATTATGATAACAAGTCTCTTGGCAAAAAATAGATAATGCCAGCTGATGCTTTGTTGATGTTATTACTACTGATTGTACTAATTACTAATGATGGTACTAATATGTTGGTAGGAGTTTTACCCATATCAAATTTTGAAGACATTCCATAGATCAGAAGGATCAAAAGGAGATTGTTAAACCATTTTTCCATTGGTTATCTAGTGTAAGCTTGAGTGACATGACACTTATTTATGCTGAAGTCTGTTTAATATGAGTAAGAGTTTCAGAATTTGTGAATTAAGGGAATTTCCTAAGAAGTGTATGCCAAAGGTCAAGTATTGAAAGTGTCCACTAACAAGTCCAGACTCCTGCTTTGTAACTAACAGAGGTAACTATGTCCAAAGAAAATATATTACTTTTTGAAAAGCTTTCATGCCAGTGTGAAATACAACATGAAGTGTTTAGTAGCACCTACATCAGTATGTAACATTGGACTGTTAGACTTCAAACACAATTAAGAATAATTTACTATTTAGAATTTAGAATGTAATAATTCTAAATTATATGTGCAGTCCTTAGGGGAACCTAAGTGTCAGTAAATGCACTTTAGGTCTTGCATGGCATAATTTTTTTTGCATGATAAAATTTCTATCACATGTAGGAAGCAAGTATCTCTTGATCATAAATAGTTGTCCCAGAGCCATGTACGTATATTTATAAAATATTATCCTTTATCCTCTAAGCATAGTGTGCTGTTGTCATTGTCCTGATAAGGATCAGGAGATTAGCCTGGGTTTTAATTTGGTTTGTTGAGAACTAACCATTGTGTGCTCTCCCTTTCATGCATCTGGAAGGAGAGAAAGACAAAAAAAAGAGAAAAAAGATAAGGCTGATTGACTAGAAGCTTCTGCTTATCTTTCCTCATGCTCTGTTCATTGCTGTGGGTACTGCGAGGCTGACACATAAATGTTTTTATGCAACAAGTGCAACAACAATCCTCATCTGAGAATTTTGACTTTAGGAGGCATAGCTTTTCTTTCTTCTTAAATCAAAACATAAAACCTTATATGATACAAATATTGGTATATCTGTCACATTTATCATTTCACATCTAAGCATCTATACAGAGCAAACCATGAAGGAAAATAGTAGGAAAATAACAGTAAGAGGACTTACTGAGGTTTAAATGTGGTTTTGTGCTGCTGGGAGTTTCACTATGGGATTGTAATCAGCATAACCTTACATCAAGTTGTTTCGATTATCTGATATATAAAATTAGTTGGAACTTAATAATGTCCTGGACTGTTTATTTAGGCATGAGATCACCAAAGCATGAAGCTCCTATATCCCCACATTGCTGGAACTTTATGTACAATATGTTCCAGAAGCAAGGAAGGATAGAGAAAGGAGAAGAGAAGGATAGCTGTGGAACTTCTCACAACTCAACACATATTATGAATAATCCAATTTGAAACCAGAAGAGTGCTTGCAGGAAGAGCACCACTCTTGTTAGAATACCCAAGGGTGCAAAGAGACAGGGTCAGTTTTCTCAGCCATGCTGCAAAGCTCTTACATCATCAGTCACCCACATTTCCTTTCATTGGAAGCTCTCATGGGAGATAGGTACCTCAAAACTTTATCTATCAGTAACTTCATTTCTCGCAGTGCTGAGGATAACAGCATGTTCTTAATTAACAGAGCTGTGACTATAATTGTGCAGCACTCTGAGTGAACAGAACAGAAGGCTATTTAAAGAACAGAGAGGGATACTTTTCATTGTCTGTGGTGGGGTTTTTTTATAAATCAAAATGGAGCAGTTGGAACCAAACTATGAGAATTAATTTGTACTAAAACTGCTATAATTGAAATAAAACCTTAAATCAACTCTAAATATAAACAGAGAGCATGAAAACAGATTTGTAAAACTTGTTTGATTTCACTGCATGTACATTTTTTGTGAAAGCATTAAATAGCTAAGTTTCTTGTAACACTATTTTTCCTTCAGCTATCTGCTCTGCTGTGTCTGCCTTTTTGCTGTGCCCCCCTTAAGGTGCCCCTTTATCTTTTCTGAATTATTTGCAAGGACCTATCCTTCTCTTTCACACTCTTTTTCAAGGAGGATCTCAGATGTGAAACATCTGGGAATGATACAAATCTGTGGAACCATGGAACTGCATGAAACACTAATTTTCTCCAAGCAACCTTTCCCAAATTATCCATACCTGTATGAAATGTTTCTTCTTAATGTTTAATCTTGTTTGAATCTTTTAGACTTTAGCTCCTTATAGTCAAGGATATTTGCTTCTATTATTTAATGTTTTTCCTCTCCCACTTCTCATTTGGTCTTCTCCCAAATTGTGTATAACATCTCTTAGGGCAGGTGAGCATTTAGCTATGTTTCTGCAGGGCTTGCTACAATCAGATTCATAAGTTTGTATGGCTATATATACACAACTCAAGACTTCTTAAGAGTCTAGACCCAAAACATTTGCACCTGGTGAGTCATGCTGCAGGTTTCTGTGTAGGCTGGTGACCTGGCAGAGACTCAGCACCACTGCAATGGAATACCCCTTGCCCTTTCAAAGGGAATGGGACCAGAAGCCAATTTATCAGAAACCAGCAGAAGAGAATGCAAATATCTAAGTGTTATTTTAGCTCCCCAACCTGGTTTGTTAAGATGTTGCAGAGTGTCAGTGCAGTGCCACCCTAAGACAAGGCATAAAAATGGATCTGAAGGTATTTGTGAGGTATTTGAGAAGGCTTTTCCTGCCCAGTTTGGCATCAGCTGGCCACATGTGCTGAATCAGTGAAGAAGTGGTAACATGGTCAGTTGCCCTCCAGGTGAGCCCATCTGTCCAGCAAACAGGGATCCCAACTCTCCAGTCTTCCCATGAAACTGCACAGCATGAATGCTTCCTCTCAGTGCATACCAACTCAGATGAAACAAAGCTTGGCAAAAAAGGTACAAACTGCATTCCTTTGCATCTGCTGTATGTAAACATGATATAAGAATCCATTGCTCTTAATGTCTGTCTTTGCCATGGGACAAGAGTCAGCTAAAACTGGCATTTGAGCTCTCCTCCTGGGTGGGAGAGATATATGAGTAGCTGCAGCTGATGGGTCGATGGCAGCTAATACTTGAAATTATGACGGTCTTTTTTTGGCAGAAATGCTAGTAATTATGGTTAAATTTTCAGCCTTCCAACAGTAAACTTTATGGAAATGGGCATCTCCAAAAATCCGTAATAGAAAATACAGGTTCCCTAAAGTGAGCTGAGGTGAGAAAACAATTTCTGCATGAATAATCACAAGAAGCCCCCCCAAATCTGCTGAAACCCCACTCAATCCACTTCTGTGTCACCAGGGTCTGCAAGAACTTTGTTAAGCCCCAGCTGTCTGAAGCCAGTGCTGGAGCTGGTGTCCACCCATGGCCTCTGACAGCAGCCTGCCCACAGCAGCCTGTCTCCTCTCTTTGGAGCCAGGTGCCACACTCTGACATTATTTGTTGGAGTGTTTGATACTCTGTTTATATTACTGAAGGAATACACGGGGCTACATTTGATGTTCTGTACTTCTGTATTAAGGGCCACAAATCTGTACATCCATACTGTTACTGCCTCACTGTCCTAACCTTAACCTAATGATACTCATTCTGTCATTTGTTATGAAGTTCCTTCTGCTACAACTCATGTGTTGTTTATCATCTTGCTCTCCCTCTCTGCCTTTCACTTTCTTGATCTCAAGATCCCCCATCTGCTTATGTAATTGAGAAGGATGGAAGAAAAATATTAAGATATTTATTTTTATGCAAACTCTAAACAAAAAATAATATTAACTGCATTATTGCAAGAAAAAGTTAACACTGTGAACTGTTAAATTTAAAAAAAAAATTTAAATGCTTAACACTGAATCTAACTTTATTTCAACTTTGGATTGTAGTTTTGCTGTAGGGGATTTACAGCATTCATACTGTAAACAAAGAAAAGCCAACACCAGCAGGACAAGCACAAATCACATTACAATCCAAATCAACTCTACTTTGTACTCTGCTTTCTAATCTGACTTTTTTTATCTTTCACCTTTTTTTTTCTAAATTCACTTATTTGATCTGCAAGCACTTCAACTTTTCATAGTTTTCCATATGTGAGACATTCCACAGGATCCGATGATCTTAAATTCAGGGTGTTTAAGAGGCCCTGGTCCTTTTGAGCTGTTACACACCCATCACACACATACTTAGCCTGGGGTATTGCGAGAGATCCCTGTGATCGGTGAAAAGTGAATACTTGTAAAAGCTTCAAAATAGGGCACAAGTACTACATTTGTTTTGAAAATGCTATGGTGTTGTGCAGCTAAATAGACATGATCTGTGATAGTGGTCATAGCATTGCTATTCATGAAGTAATCACCATCATGTTTTCCTTATAAAGCTATATTTAACCAATATACCTCATTAAATTATGCCTTAGTTTCTGGTTATTTTTTTTAAACTTTCCCCACTAAAGAAACATTCAGTGACTCTCGGTCATTCCTTGCAATGTGGCAGTGAATTTGGACAACAGACTAAAAGGTAGAATTGATATGGTGAAATTATCAGAAAAACCCCAATGCTACCGACATAAACATGCTGCTACATGAAGGCACGGGTTGTCTTTGTTCTGCAAGTTATGAGCTCATACGTCAACATGGGAAAACAGATGTTTAGATGAGAAAAATGAAAAGGCAGAATGAGGAACATGTCCAAGTTCCTTTGGCTTTTGTTCAGGTGTTCCACGGACAGAGCTAATGGGAATCATGTGGAGTGGCTGATTATCATTGGAATCAGATGGTCTTTTTGTAACTGTAAAAAAGAAAAGAAGCAATTTTACTCTGTACACACACATCTTTGATTTACTGGGCTTAGTTAAAATAGTCTTTCACTGCTTATTATGAGGATAGAAGTTACTGGTCAGAATGTACTTAATCCTTTTCTGTGGAAGAAAAAACTTGTATCATGACATTAGTAGATCACCAGATCTCTTTTGTTCCTGCCTGTGACTGTTGAGATGAAAGAGCTGACTGTCTTGGCCTTTGCTCCTTAGGTAGTCATCTGTGCAAAATGACAGCACTTTTTGCACATTTTAATACAGACATAAGATTCTGCTCAATGTGCAATACTCTGGAAAATAATTTCCTATAGTATTCATTTGTTAATGCCTTCCAGGCCGAGTTCTTAGTCCTGACTGAAGTGCTGCCATGCTCTTTTACTTCAAGAGATGTGTTCCTCATTTCTTCTGTCTTCATTTCCTCCTTGTGATGCTGTGGGCCAGTTACTTCATGGCCTATCATGTGATTTGTCGTGTCTTTGGCTAGGAGATCCATGTACTCATAAAGAATAATTGTTATGGGATCTTCCCTTCCCTTCCCTTCCCTTCCCTTCCCTTCCCTTCCCTTCCCTTCCCTTCCCATTCACATATTTGCTTTTGCTTTCTCTGATCAGTGTGTGGAATTCCCTCCCTGTTCCAATAGGTAGATATAAAATATTTTTTTTCTACTGCTCTCAGTTTCAAAGAGCAAACAGAACTTCCTTTCACAGGGAGTAATTTTTATTATGGCTTTGGGATCCTGGTTTTCTCAGTTGCCATAGAGTCACGAATCCTGATCCTCCTACACCTCTCCCATACAACCACTTTCAGATGCTATCTCAGGGCACAGTGTACCATGGAACATTCTGGTAGAAAATTATATTAAAGCAATCAGTTATATCAGTCTTTAAACTGAGAGTTTCATGCAGCAAACCTTGCTAAGTTTTTTGAAAGATAGAATCTGCAGCCTACAAGAGACTGCTGAGTGCTTGTGCAATTGGCAAGTTTACACTGAGAAATGGCTTTGGTATATTTATAAAAAGTAATTGTTGGATAATCTGATCTAAAGCCTCCCTTGCTTGTCAGATTGCCAAAAGATAAGTTTATAGTATTACTTTAACATAATTTTATATTATTAATTTCATTATTAAGTCATTTTTGCCTGAGACAATTCATACTGACCTTAAAATGAAATGGAAACAAATGGTGCCAGAAGCAAGAGTCACCAAGGGAAGGATGATACACAGCTGTCATCCATTTACCCAGAGAAACAATGTCAAGGGTTCAGTTGTCAGCTGCACTGAGGCAGGGCTCAGCCCAGTTGGGACTGTGGGGGAGCATTGCTTTTGTCCCTGGGAAAAAATGGTCCCCAGATTAGTTGGGACTTAACATCTATTAGATCAGCTTTGCACTTCCCCAAACTACCAAGTTTCTTTCTTGGCCTTTGGGGATCATATGCTGCTCAAAATGATTTCAAGAGGAGAGAATAGTTTCTCAATTTCTTACCTGAAGTTTGCCAGATTTTCATTCTCTTGCTTCTCTTTGTTTGACCAACTGTGGTAACTTCCTAGTCCTCTAATATTTCTTATTTCTAGTTCTTTGGTTGAAAAGCATCCCTTTCCCTTTTGCCTCAATCTCCTGACCCCAGCTGTCCTCAGCTCCTGGTAGCTGATAGTGTCATGATGCCAGAACTCCATTGGTCCTGGAGCAGAAGACCAGAAGCCAACAAAGACATACTTGGTCTGAAGTGAATCTGACAATATCTGATTTGTCACCAACTACACCCAAAATATCTTTACGCCCATCTCCACATGTTCTTTTTATTTCTCTGACTGCCCAAAGCTTCCTGGAGTGTTTGGCTTCAGACAGCATATGATTGTATTAAAACTCAGAACTAGTTTGCTTGAGCATTTGATGCTTGTCAGTCAGCACTCAGAGCAAACAGCCCAATGCTGCCCTGCAGAAAGCAGCTGAAGCCACATTTGGAGGCACAACAGCATTAAAAATCCAGTCTGGCCAGACTTGGGATGTGTCCTTAAGAGAAGTTTCCTTTTGGTTCAAACTTGGAGCATAGTTACTTCAGGGTGATGGGAATGGCAGGACTATTAGAGACCAAAGCTGCAAAAAATATTTGCTTCACCTTCCTACCAGGGAGTAAAGACTGGCCTATAGGGTGCTCCATCCTGCCAGGAGAGAAACTCTTCCTCTGCCACCACCTGAGAAAATCCAGCACACAAAACTGCATATAGAGGATGGATTACTTCTCAAGTGCTTAAAAGATGTAAAGCTACTCAAATGCCAGTGTTAAAGGATTTATATTCCCAGATGGCAGAGAATGAGCTCATAAAGTGTTAGTCATCACCTAAGGATGAAATCCATCTAATCTTAAGAAGAGAAAGTATAGAGCTTCAGTGGGGGAAACTTATAAGATTAAACCTTTGCCCTCCTACTTCAAGGACAGCTGTGTACTCATTTACTGCACAGTCAGAGCATGTGCTTACATAGGAAATGCCTTCATGTGACAAGGCTATAGGACTAGAAAGGAAACTGTGGACTCCTCTACCCTATCTCACTGTTCTTCTGCTCCTCTCTCTCTCCAAAGTGAAGTTATACAACTTCTGCTACCCTTGGAGACTCTTTGGCCACAGGATAAATGCGGGTTGTGTTTTAACCTAAATTATGTCATATAATGAACTACTAAGAGCTGTTTTTAATAAAGGAATTAAAGCAAATGAGACTGCTGACAGACAACATGATGAACATTCTCAAATTTCTTCTTCAGTATTGATTTTTTTCCAGTTTCTCATTAAAAACATTTGCTTGTTGTATACATAAACTTTTTCTGCAACAGCTGAAGTCATCCAGTGAGCCATGCACAATCCAAATGTAAGTTCCAGGCCCCTGTTTTCAGCAAGACAATTGTGTTGGATAGGAACCCTGGTGATGTCAGAGATTTAATATTTCAAAGCAGACACAGCATACAAACATAAAACTGAAAGAAATTTGGAGAGAGTCTGTGTACTAATACCACCAAAGTAGTCATCCTTGCACAGGAAAGTGAAGCAGTCAATGATTACCCTCTCCTGGCATCATATTATTGACATCAGGATTATATATTACCTATAAGTATAAATATAAAGAACTGGTTAGTCCAAAGATAGGCATCATGTCCTGACAGATGGAGGAGTTCTTTAAATAACATAAGAAATGAAAGCATGAAATGGTTTTTCCTTGGTAGAGAGGTTATCTTTCCTCCAAGCTTTGGCAGTCAAGATTTGAATAAACTGTAAATGGCAAAGGCACCTGAGGGAGCCTGGCTTATAAGTGGGATACTGCTAAAGGAGAATGGGACCATTCTTTTCAGGAAATATTTAAATTTAAATACTGAGATTTGGGGGACAAAAACAGAGAAAATACCAACTAATTTTTACTTTCAAGGTTGGGATTTTTTAATTAAAAAGTGTTTTTTTTCAAAGTATATGGTAATGGAATTCTGATTGATAATAAAATTGGAATAATATTCCAATATTGGAATGTAAACATGAGAAAAGCATTTATGAATAACCAGTTTGTAGCTAGGACTTACTAATGCTGTAATTTGTGTAGTAGTCTACTTGTATTATACTTTAGAGCTGAAATGGAGTATTATTTCCTAAACTTTAGAATTCAAGGTGTATCTTAAGGAACATTTCAAACAGGGTAACAGAGAGCTGCAAGTAAAATTAACAATGTTTCTACATAATCACATACAAAGATAGTGTAGAGATTTCAAGGCAGATAGAGGGAGACCGTTTCATTATTTTATAAGTGTTAATTGAATTAACACTTATATTTGCTTAGAAATTGAAATGAAAAACATTGGCTTAAGATAAAAGATAAAATTAACTACCCCTTTGAGAAAGATTTTTTTTTAAAAGAGACTTTATTAAGATTAGAAATAAAAACATTTTTGACAAACTAATGAAAAAAACTGACAAAGACAGTTCCTGAGGCACAGGAGCATGAAGAGCTGACATGCTAGAGGACCACTGTGATATTTATAATATCAACAGTACTTTAATCTGAGAGATTAACCAATACTGAAATTCAATAAAAGATAATAATAGAACTTTTTTATGGTACCACAAAGGTATTGTTTCTCCCTTCAAGAAAATACTTCAATATCTTAATCAAATGATAGAGTTAATTTAAAGGTGTTAAGATTTGGAAAGCAAGTTCTGAGCCTCACCCTACTGCTCATTAATTATACTGATCAAAAGAAGTTTTTCCAAAAGAAGTTAACCTCCCCCCCCCATTATGTGCTTATGTTTCTCATGTATCATCATTGATGAAATATTTCTACAGAAAAAACAGCAGCCATTCATTTAATGGATTTTACAACTTCCTATAAACCAACTTTGTTTCATGAAAATCTACTGGGACTCCACTAGGAATGGAGCTTGTTCTGGTGTTTTCTACTTTTTCTGTCGGCTGCAGAGCAGCAGGTATCAGCCAGCAAACCTTGCAGAACAGATCCTTTTGCAAGGCATGAACAGTGGGGCCAATCCAAGAGCCAGTGCTCATGCAGTGCTCCCACAGTGGTTACTGGACTACAGACCTGAGTAAGGAGTGGAGCACTGTGTTATTGCACAACTAAGCCTCTCCCATCTATATAAAAGGAATTTTAGATTTAAACTTGGGAAGTTTAGAACTTTAGATTTCATCTTGGGAAATAAAATACTCAACCTAGGAAGAAAATTAGGAACTGTTGCGGGAAAAGAGGAATTGTATGTTCCTAAGATGCCAAACAAACTATTCTATCTACAGAATAAAGCCATGAAAATTTACTTTTTTGGGTACTGAGAGGAAGAGAGACATGTCAATGTGGCATTATACTTGTGTCAATTTATTAATACAACAATTGTGCCTCTGGCTCCAAGCTCTGTCACTGCCAATGCCACTGCCCACGGCATAACACTCCATGGACCAAAAGAGTGACCTGAGAGTGCAGAAACACAACCAGCAGAACGCTGGTCAGATTTTAATGACCATAAGCTGATGCTTACAAAAACACCCTGAAGCAAACTTCAGGTTCCATTTCGGCAAGGTTGGAGGCAAATATTTTGCCTTGCCTCAAGAGGTGTCTCAGACACACACTTGTAAAGATTCTGCAGCTCCATGTAGGAAAAGAAAAGCATAATGAAGAGAAGATTAGTATAGTGAGCTGATGAAAACAAACCCAAGCAAACTGCAGCTTCACATTTTGGGTTTATTTTGAGCCCTATGTTTTTTATATTGGTTTCATATGTCAGTTAGATGAGGGTTAGGGGATTCTTACTGGAACTCCTGAATATCTTGTGTTATGGCTCTGGAAAAATTCCTTGGCTGTTTGCCACTCTTTCCAGTACAATGTTATGGTGTGACAGATGGATTCAATAACAGTGGCTAGCTATCCAGAGATGTGAACCACAGTGGGTGCAGGACTTAAGTGTCACCATGACTGTGCTGTCCTATGTGTCAATACCCGTTTTCAGGAGGAAGGAAGTAGTCATCTGGCTATAAAGGTGCACCATTCTGTTTTTTTATGGCCTCACTGCTCCTGGAAGTAAGTTATCATTCCTGTCCCCTTAGGTGCTGGAGCATGGTAATAGGTTCACAGATGCTCCAGGGTAGCATCAGCTTGTGACCACAAACTTCAGCATGTGGAGAGAAGGACAGAAAAGTGGGATAGAGTTTTCTGCTGCTGGAGAGGCCCCACTCACTTTGTAAGGTGAATTTGCCTAATGCTCTCCCTAACCATCACTGGTGATGCATGCCATCCTGGGTCTGACCTCCTATGTGTGCTTCTGGTTTTGTTTAGGCTCTTATTGAATCTGGCTGGAAGCATGTGTGTGTGTAGAGGTCTGTCAGCCCATACATGCTCTGCTGCTCTTCTGGGTGCCAGTGCAATATACTCAGGGTCTTCTGCTTCAGCCTGGACTGCAAAAGAAGTCAGATCATCAGGACAGTACCCAAGCAAACCAAAACTATCAAGCAGCATTTTCTCAGCACCATGAGACAGACTTGCTCTGTGCAGCTGCAGTGGTAAAACATCCATGAGGCAACAGAAAAGCAAAGGTTCTCAGCTGGACTTCATTCCATGCTCCTGAGCCACTGCAAACACAAATTGAAAGGCTGGTTTAAAGCCACTTGCTGTTAAAAATCAAGTTGCTTTTTTAAGAAACCAGGATCAATTTACTGAACTCTTAAGTACTTTCTGTGCAGGACATTATCAAGGGTGGTTTTTTCATCTCTTACCTACATTTTCTTACCAGGAAGGGCATTTTAATTATTTAGCTTCATTCACTGTCATGTGAACTAGCTGTTATCACCTTCACAGCGTGCAGCCCTGGGGAGCAGAACTAAAACAACACTTGTTTTATTCAGAAAGAAAGTAGCTGCTGCGGCTACTTAAAAAAATAGTCTCTGAAGTTGTGAAAGCAAAAGGTCAACATCTAATTTATGGGGGCTTGAAACAGGGCAGAAACCTGTCTCTGTTCCATGGTCTTTTATATTAGGCCAAATTTGATGCAGTTACATGGACTCTGCAAAAACACTCCAGTGATTTGTTGTTGTTGAGTTGTTGACTATAGAACAGTTCCTTGTGACTTTGATGTGAACAAGCAAATATTTCAGCCAGCATAGCAAATATCTGTGTAAGGCTGATCTGCTCTGGGTTATGCTTCTGCTAGGGGATGTGATTACTATAAAATTGCAGGACCACTGAGAACCAACACACTGTTATCTAGGAGTAATAAGAGTGGTCTTAGATCTTATAGCAAAGGGAAAAAGACATTCCATGATTTGCTGATTGATTCCTCCCTTTCCACTGTAGATGCAGACTGCTTAGGCGAGAGCACAGCAAACAGCTCTCCCTTTTATGAGGGTTGTCTACATAGTTATCTGCATCTATGGACTACACATGCACAGGGTACTGTGGCTGGCTCCCTGCCATGTGAAGCCCCAGGATGGCAGCATGTATCTCATATTCCTGCTTTTGTGGGTGCTGCTGAGTGTATTACAGACACTGAAGCCAGTTTGAGCAGCCTGGGCACAGTGAGCTGTGCTGGACCTGGCAATGCCCACAGTCACCCTGGTGGCTCTTCCACAGGCTTCCCCTCATGACAGGTTCCAGGACAGCTTTTTATCTCAGAGACAGCACTGGACCCTGGCTGGCTTCCTGCATTCCCATGGCACTGCATCCAGCATCCTGGCAGTTCAGGAAAGGAGTCTGGATCAGCAGAATTTCTTGTATTTTCTAAGGTTTCTGTTAAAAGTAGCATCCCAGTCCCTCATCACTCAAGATGAACTGGAAGTAGAGCTGTTTCTCAGATGTTTCCCTGATTAACCCTTTGGTTCCAGGCACTTTCATAATCTGTAGCCAATCTTCACCTTCTCAAATGCCAAAGCAGCCTGATTGTTCAAATTGCTATGCAGTTGTGCAAGTTATACTTTGAACTGCAATGAGAATGGAGTATGTCATCATGCAAAAAAACCCCAGCCCTGTGGGGGCATCTCTAGTAGCTCAACCAAGCCATTAAAATTCAAGAGCAAAGAAATCTAGAAATATGTGTGTGTGTGTGTCTATGTCTGTGTCTGTGTGCTGGTGGCACTGTCTATGCAAAGAGGAGCAGCTGTCTCCATGCCACACTTTGTGTGTGAGGCTGTGATGGACAGGCACAGATCCAAAGCACTGTGAGTCTGTAGAAGTGACATTTATGGCCTAGGTGTTGTGGGTATCTGCCATAAACCAATAGAACCTACTTTTTCCTTGTCTTTTGTTTATTGATCTTCACAACAGAAATTAATATTTCTTTCTTTCACAGGAGTCTATGATAATAATATTGACTCATATACCCTTATTCTGTAGAGGAGATGAAAGATTTGTATTACTTGGAAGAAGTCTGGACTAGACTCAGCTCAGCATAGATCCCCAACACATGTTAAAAATCGAGCACCAAAGGAATCCAAAAACACAAATGCATATGCATCATAGAAGGTATAGAGGGGTTACATGTTTCTCCAGAAGCAAGCAAATGCTTCTGAAAAAACCACAAGATGCCATGTCATACAAAGAGGGCTGAGGCCAGCCCAGTTTAACTGGTCACTTGTGCTTGGAGAAGACATAGAAGGTAAAAGAGCTATGTTGCTACACAAAATTTGACTTTCCAGAGCTAGAGATGTATTTTCAAGTTAGAAAATTTAGAGGCTGCATTTACTAAATGAACATATTTAAGTCACCATTTCTTAACATTCATGCCCATGGCTCTTCCCTGAAAGCAGTGCCAGCTTTATTCACTAGCTAGCTCACCAAGAATGGTGTGGCTGTGGCTGACTTGGTTGCTTCTTTCCATTGCCACAACCTCTTTTCCTGGCAAATGTTTTTGCTGCAGAAGTCTGAATTTATCCTGGAAGAAACTGGCAAAAACTTGCATGAATTTAAATTTGTATACCGTGAGTTGCAGTGAACCCACCACTAACAAATTGAAAGCACTTTCACATAAACTGTAGCAATATCAGCTGCTAGCATTCCAGAGCCCTTCACTTCTGGAGTCAAAGGTGTCTACTTAAATTGCTAATTAGTTGTCTATTGTTACATTTTTTTCTAAATTAAATACTCTGCTTGAAAGCATTTTTCATACCTGCCTAGTTGCCATAGCATCCATCACCACACAGTTCAGCTGCTCTTTTGCCCCTGTTTCATTAACAAGTAAAACTATAATTTCTTTAGGAAAAAAATATTTTTGACAAAACAGAATTCAAATTAAAATGACCCTAATAAAGGCTCAAATAAATTCCTTATCTGCTAGCATACTGAAAATACCTAATTCCTGGGACAGCAAATGCATTGTGGAGTTAACTCTTCATAAAAGAGCACAAGCAACCACAGTACCAGGATGTGGGTAGTCTTAAAGACTAATGTGTACATTTGTGCAGATACAGTCTTCTGGGAACCAGCTTGTTTTAATCATAAAAGAACCCTTCAAGTAAATTTAACGAGGAGTTGGTTGAGGAATTTATTCTGAAACTTTAAACTATGTGTAAATTCCTGAGGATCAAATTAAGTTGAAGGTAAATAATGTTCAGAATGGTGTTTCAGTCAAGGCTGCCTAAAAGCTGGAGTCACAAAAATCCCACTTAGAGAACATTTATTTTCCAGCTACAGATTCCTTAAGGAGCCCAGACAGATGCCATATGTCGATGATAAAACAATATCTTTCACAATGTGACATTTGGAGCCTGCTCAAAAGATCAGTAATTTTTGTCTTTTCTAAGGCTGTCACCTTTAAAATAAATGTCAAACGGTTATGGACTGGAAAAAGAGTAATTGCCAATAGTTATAGGTGTCATCACTGATGAAACATCCATAAGCAGATGTTTTGCTTTATATGAGGGGAAGTTCAGGATAAAAGAAACACTGTGACAAGGACAGCTATGTCAAGGGTGCTTTAAAAGATCCTTGTACTGAGCTCTTCTCTCAGTGAGAGAATGCTTAATCTAAGTTTTTTTTTTTTTAAATGGTGCACTTGAAGATATTTTATTTAATGATCTACCTTTTGACACTTGTTTGAAGTTCTGAAGTACACATACCCACACATGCACAGGAACACAATACCCTCTGTTTCCCTCTCTCATTTTCATAGAATAGAAGCATAACATGGTTTTGGTTAGAAGGAACCTCTAAAGGTAACATAGTCCAACCCCCTGCAATTAGTAGGGACATCTTCAACTAGATCAATAACCTTGAATGTTGTCAGGGATGGGGAATCTACCACCTCCCTGGGCAACCTGTGCCAGCGACTCACCACCCTTTTTGAAAAAAAATTCTTCTATATATCTAGTCTGAATCTAACATCTTTTATTTTTACACCAATACCCTTGTCCTACAGTCCCCATTAAAAAGCTTGTCCCCATTGCTCTTAAAACCCCTCTTCAAGTAGTGAAGGCCTCAGTGAATTTTGCCTGGGTTTTCTCTTCTATGGGATGAACAATCCCAACACTCTCAACCCCAACCCTCTCCCCAACCCAGCCTGTCCTCATGGAAATTTTTTTCTGTACATGGTTGATCATTCACTGAATGGTGTTATCAATATACATTGCCTGTGCTTGCTATCTGGACACTGTCATTTAATGCACAAGTCTTAAACAAATTGCCTCCTAATAGCATCAGATATGCAGATGAAGCAAAGTAAACATGTTAAGGCTAAGTAAGTTGGCATCACAAGGTGCAGCTTGATCATGTAAGCGCTCACTGGTGTATCTCACAGATCTGCAATTTCAAATTAAATGTTTCCAATATTAATAGGGAATAAGTAAGGTCTAATTTCACCTTCCTGAGCAGCATTTTTGGGTGGAAAGTCTCAGAGAAACAGAAAAAAATGAAGAAACAGATACATTCAAAAGATACCACTTATATATATTATTAGTGTGTTTAACTTTGGCGTACACTGAGCTTATGCATACATGGTTTGAAAATATATGGAGCTTGTATGGTCTGAGACCTGGTCTTGTCTCTTTGTCAGTATTTATACAGTGCTCAGAAAGTTCTCAAGCATATTGGAGTACAAAAAAGGGAAGGTGCCTCCAAGCTGCTGAAAGTGTTTTCCTGTGTCCTGGATATGCACCTGAATAACTCATAAAAGTCACAGAGAAAAGCCAACCTGCAGAGGAAGAAAGGAGTTCAGAAGAGGTGTAATGAGATGCTGGCAGATGGGACAGGAAGAAATATGGAAGGAGAAAAAGTGGTCATGTTGTGGTTCTGCTGCAAATAATCTGAATATTTATTTCCTTTATTTAGGCCAGAATCTTGCAAACTTTTGCATGGGGAAGCAACTTTTTACACATGAATAGTCCCATTAAATTCAAGCTCATTACCAAATGATAAATACTGACATTTCTGTAAGATTACAGCCTTACACTGAGAGTGTGCTAGTTTCTGGTCTGTATGTCACTTCATATGCTGGTGATTGTTAACAAATATCCATGACAGAAAAACATGAGGGAAATCACACCATTTGATTTAGGAGGGTGGAGTAATCCAGGAGGCACTGTTCTAATAGGAGGGGGAGCCTTGCAAACTGTACAGCTGAAAGGGATAATGAGGCAGCACTGGCTTGAAAAAAAGCAGAAAAGTGGGATTTGGAGGGTAACAAATGTTTGAGCTATGTAAAAGGCTCTCCTTATGGAAGTATCTGACAAGGACCTCAGCACTGGAATGAGAACAAGATGAGCATGATGGTGCTGAGAATTTGATAGTAAAAAGCACCCAAAAAGCACCCAAAAGGAAAATCATATAAAGTGCAAAAGAAATACTTAACAGAAAAAAGAGTTTAAAGAATATACTACATTTTCAGAAAAGGCAGGCATCAGATAATCAGATCTAGTTATAAAATGCAGAGAAGTTACCCCACAGAGAGTTTGGATTCTTTTGTAAAAAAATAAAATATTCTGGAAAAAAAGGCTCAGAGATGAATGTTACTGCTTTTTCAACAGAAAAAAAAATAAGGTGCAGTTTCTTTTTTTTACAGAAAAAGGTTCTATGTCCAAACATTTTAACTTAGTTGCAGAACTGTTTTCTTGTAGGAAGAATATTTACTCAGCCTAAAGGACAGTTGAAGCCATTGCGAAGTGCAGGTGATAACCATGTCAGAAAAATCAGATCCTCATTGGCTGCAGCAATGCTGCATGATTGCTAGAAGCTTTAATTCACAAAAAGGACTGCAGAGCATGACATGGTGATCATGAGGGTTCTGTTCCCATTTGGCCTCCTACTGGAAGTATGGGGAAAGTTGAACCCCTGATGGTCACCTAACAAAATAACCTCCCAAGCACCGACACCCTTCACCCCTCCAGAATCACTAAGCTGGCAGATGATAACTTTCCTTAGTATTTATTCTCACCTGATGAGCAATAGGGCCAGGTATGAAAGCCTGGCTTACAGTAAGGATGGCTGCCTTTGTGGTAGCTGTGATGGTTCTGTCTCCAGCTACCCACACCACCTGCATGAATCTCCAGCCTGGGTAACAGTTGCTGGATTGCTACCACTGCTACCCTGAAATATTCAGTAAAATAAATATTGAATGTCAGTTTATCGATATCATATTTATTACACATCGTCTTGTAAACAACTGGAGTTCATCTGCTGCTTCACTGAGAGCTGACCTTTCTTTGCATCAGAGATAAGAGTCCCTAAGAGATGAAATAGTAGGAGAGTTCATGGCTGAACCACCACAACATCTCTAGGCAAAGTGTCCCCATTCATCAATCAGAATTCATAGCCTCAATTCTCATCAGGGAGAGTTTTTAAATCTTACAGGCTCTCTTTCCATGATCATTTTGCTGTCACACAGTGTTGTCAGAATCAGATATTTAATAGAAGTGCAATGTTCAAAAAGTGTTACTATTTTGGTCTTCATGGTAATTTGTCTGTACTAGAATTGTATTTGTGACAGTGGTTTTGTGGCATGGAATCCCATTGAATTTAGACTAAATGAAACAGTGAATACTTTGAGCAAAAGTACAGTTTGTAACACTCTCACCTTTTGTAACAAAGCATTAGAATAATGATAATTTTTCCTTCTATTTTAGGTCTTTCTAAAATACGTTCTTTGCTTGTGTTTCCTGGCTGACAGAAGTCCACGTCCCCACAGCACCATTAGCCATGCTTGGAGTGTAGGGAGGAGCCACAGTTCTTCTGTGAGGTCCTCAGAACTGGACTCTTCCATCCCACTTTTGCTGCAGCTTTGGAGAAATCCTAAACAGCCCAACACAGATCCAGCATTGAGAGACCGTCCAGACCCACAGGCTGTGAAGATCACACTGGTTTGTGGACTGCGTCCTGGACATGGATGTAGAATGGCTCCATGGACCCAAACCTTGAGGGTGATTTCCTCTGTGTGTAGCGCGCCTTCACAAAGCTATACGCTACCTACCCACCACAGGGACATCTGCTTAATGTTCAGATCTTTGCATAAACAATAAGTCCCAAATGTGAATGAAGACAATTAACTCTGGCTACAGTGCAGGGAACTTTCTAATGTTGACTTAAGCTATGTTGGAGGCAGAATGAATATTCTGCAGTCACCCTACAAGGTAGGAGATATAAAACAATCGATTCACAGCACTTTCTAAATGTTCTGATACCTTCTAAATGAGCTCCATCAAGACTGAGACATGGGGAACAGTTAATTGTGGTTGTCAAGACATTGCAAATGATCCTTCCTATGGCTGTTTTAATTAAAACACCTGCTTTCTAGTTTGTCATGTCAATATTGCACCTGTTTATTCTGTGCAAATACAAAGTAATGGTTATGAAAGAAAACCTTTTCCTTCTCTGAGCCGTTCCAAGCCAGCAAGATTAAATTGGAAAACTGTATCTCAACTTTCTGAGGCTGAATATCTGTTCATTAACATGTCATGCCTAGAATATTAAAATTCTGTTTTAAGCTGTGCATCTTTGCAGCTAGGTAAGAAAAGAATTCCTATTGTTAAAGAGTTCTTTGATACTGTCAGATTCTATCAAATCTATCTCTGATTTTAAAAGCAAACAAATTGGAGGAGGTTATTTCTTCTTTCAATTTTCGAACATCAGCTTTGCTATTTAGTCTATAATAGCACTGTTCTAATACATAACGTAATATTTACTTGCCTTCTAGACAGAATTTCTTTCACAGCATGTTTTGAATTATGTTTCTGTGATGTAGAGATATTATTTTTCTTGACTGAGCACCAGTTTATTTATTTTTCTTCTATATTGCTTTCCAGGAGCACCTCTAAGGGGCTTTTCCTGACTGCCTTGCAAGTGATCAACAGTACCAGAGGATTTTCCAGTTTTGTTGATTATGCAAAACTTTTGGTTTTTGTGCTAGTCTGCAGTTAGAGATACCCTTGAGTCATGAAGCATCCCTCAGCATCTCTTCCATGGATAACAATCACCGGATTCTGCCTTCCCACAGCGTGGCTTTTGGCAGTGCAGCCTGGCAGAAAGCAGTCTCAGTACAACCTCCCTCCTCACAGTTTCTCTGGGTATGAGCTAGGGAGTCTTTTTGTCCATACTTCTTTGGGTCCACTGCCTTCTGGGAGATGCATTTATTTCATTCATCTCAGTTTGAGCACTAGACAAGCTCAATAGTACAGCAAAGATGACACATGCTAGCGAGACTTTAGATTGGAAACAAAGGTCAGAGGTACAGAAAACAGTGTAATTTACTTGTGCTAAATATTCTTTACTCATCATCTCTTACCTGGGTTCCTGAGATTTTGGCCTGCAGCCATGTATAGTGTTGAGACACTTTAGTGTTGAGAGCAACCTCTGTGTACCCTCAGGGTTACCCTTGATTTGAAATGTAAGCTTTGCCTAGTATCCTGTCCACCAGGATGGGGCCATGCCTTCCTAGGAAACCCCACCACCTTCTGAATCCTATTTTCTTTACTGCCCTTATTCTTGATACTTTTAGTTTGGGATTCATATATAGATGTTCCTGATGATTTCAGGCAGAGACACTGGGAAGTATCAAACTCCTTTTCTCTTGCTTATCCTGGTGAATCTTATGTGACTGTTCTCTCCTCCTGAAGCTAGACACAAAACCTTCTTTGTAGTACTAGTGCCTGGAAGCTCACAACACTTTGACAGTAATACACTCCCACTAAATATATAAATAATTGATTGTAAACACATTTTACAAAACATCTGGTACATAACAAGTTTAGACTGCATACAAAGAAAAAGGTAGATATCAAACTTGGAAAATAGTTACTTTTTTTGGAGATACCTGTGAGTGCAAATCTGTCTACATTTTTAATTGAATTTCTGTGACTTGAGTTTATTTAACTTTGGGCTGGGGAGATTTTGAACAATTAGTACTTATTTTATTCTCACCTTCAAATATCTGTTGCTAACAGAGAGTGGGCTGATATTTAGTCAACCTGTGACCCAAGCCTGGGTGGAGAGCCGTTAGACTGATGTGGGAGTCAGAGCAGCTGGGATGGATAGTGACCAGTGACTTGGACTCAACTGAGTACACAGGAGGCATCAATTTGAGACCATGGGAAACAGGATGCTAAGGAGGGTAACATCTTGTTAACTTGTGGAGAGGTGCATGGAATCATGGGAAAGGTTATGTTAATATGTTCATGCCAAATAAGGTGATGTTCTGAGCTCTTGTTAGTGATTGGTTAGTTTTGCTCTCCGTATAAGGTAATGTTTGTAGTTCTTGTTGTTCATTGGTTCCCTGCCCTCAACCATCACTGTATATATTGTTGTGTTTTCCCCATTTTGTGGTCTTTGAAATTACCCCACATTGTATGCAGTTTGTTCATTTATTTGTACATTATTAAAATTTTACTTTCCAGGTTTACTTTGTCGTTCCTGCTTCTTTGTTGCTGACGTTAGCTGATGTTCCCGCAGGCAGGCTACATCGCAAGTCCTTCTTGCCCTGCAGTCAAGGATCCATTGCTGCTCCTGGGGCTGGACCAGGCAGCAACAGGCTACAGATTTATAACAATTTATATGAGAGTATGGATTTATTTGCCTAAGCTTGGTTGCACATCTTTAGTCTTTGGCTTGCAGTGTGAGTTCTGGTTCTCTGTAACAGATATCACGGCTCCTTATCCCAGTGAAAAATGAAGTGGCAGTCTCAAATAGTCACAACTTCAACAGCTTTATCAGACTATTTTGAGGATCTGAGAAAAACCTAGCAGAACTATCTACTACATCTCATTCAGAAAAAAAAAAAGGAAGTATAAGTGTATTTAAATACTAATGAAAATCTGGACACATAATTGCAATAGGCTTGACTGTATAGACAGAACCTGTCAGTCAGAGGGCATAATTTCACCTCTGCAAAAGTGTGTTACTCACCATGCCACAAGTATTTCAAACACCTGTCTTTCCACCTATCATATTTGGATACTTTTTAGATGTTTAAAAAAAAAAACAAAAAAACCCCACATTATTTTGTCTCATGGTTCAAGCAGATTCAAATGGGTTTGCTATATCACAGTTGTCACATTTGGACTGTCTCAAACTCATTCAAGTTTGTTTCTATAGCTGTGATAGAAGTCAAGGAGAGCTTTTTTGTAGTCCTAGAACAACTTACAAACAACTTGAATTGCTGCTTGAATTTCAGGCTCTATGGGCTATGATTTAAAAACACAGCCCTTGATGCCAGCTTCTGGTAAATGTCTTTTCACATTTTATTGTGTATTAGCTGCTCACTATGTATCAGTGTCAGTGTTGGAAAAGAATGTCCCCATATGTCTCATGTGAGGAGAGATTTTAATACTGGAAGAACCTTTTGAGAAGTACTTGTTTCTTTAATACTTACAGATCTACTTGTTTATTTTCCTTTTTTTTTTTTCAAGTAAGTGTTGATTAAGGCAGTCTTCATAGAAAAGAGTTTGTCCTCTGTTGCACTCAATTTCTCGCCACATCCTCAAAACTGTAACATTTTATTCCCACTTGAACTGGCTTTGATAAAACACTTGAGAGAAAAGAAGATGTTTCTGGTTCATGTGTTCAAATAGTCGAGAGAAAGAAGACAAACAGCAATTTTCTAAGCCATTTCTTTATTGTAAAATAATAGATTGGTTCAAAAGGGATCTTTAAAAGTTCTCTAGTACACCCCCTTTGCAATGAACAGGAACATCTTTACCTAGATCAGGTTGCTCAGAGCTCTGTTCAATCTGACCTTGAATGTTTCCAGGGATGGGGCATCCACAACCTCTCCAGGCAACCTGTGACAGTTTACAGCCACTCTCATTAGAAATGAATTTTGCCATATGTCTAATCAGAATCTACTGTCTTATAGTCTGCAGCCATTACCCCTTGTTCTATTGCTACAGGCCCTACTAAAAAGTCTATCCATATTTTTCAAATAAGTCTCCTTTAAGTACTGAAGGGCTGCAATAATGTTTGCCTGGAGCCTTCTCTTCTCCAGACTGAACAACCATGATTCTCTCAGCCTTTCAAGAATTTTTTTCGCCCTCCTTTGGACCTGCTCCAACTGGTCCGTGTTCTTCCTGTGCTGGGGACCCCAGAGCAGGACTCAGAACTCCAGGTGGGGTCTCACCACAGTGGAGCAGAGGGGAAGAATAACCTCCTTCAGCTGGCTGGTCACTCCTCTTCTGATGCAGCCCAGGATACAGGCAGCTTTCTGGAGTGAGAGCACACCAAGACTGCTCTTCCTCATGTACTTTTCTGCAAGAGTTACATATTTTTTCAATTAATGCCACCAGTCCTTGTCTCTACTTTGTGATCATTTGCATAAATGGAAAGGTCCTGGAACGGACAATTTGCTAAGACACAGGAGATGGGAGGGATTAATAAATGGCCATCACTTGTGGCAGAGTGATGTCATCAGTGGAGAGATCTGTGCTGTTCAACTTGTTCATGCGTGATTTGGAAAAAGGCTTCAACAACAAAGTGACAAAGGTTGCTGATGATGCAGTTATTCAAAATATTTAGAATGAGTACAGCCTGGTGAGCTGCAAAAAGATGAAAACCCAAGGGACCTGGGCAATAAAAAGCCAGATGAAATTCAGTATGCATAAGTATAATGTGACTTGTGTGGAAAAGAAAGCAATTCTAACTCATACAAGGGCTCTAGGCTGACCGTTGCTTTTAGGAGCAACTAGATTTTGGTATTATGATTGACAGTTCCATGTAAACATCTGCTCAGTGCTTATGGTAGTTAAGAAAACATAAACATTTATGTCAGAAGAAAGGACTTATGAGGGCTGCAGAGGGTAAGAGGAAGGCAACAAATATAATCAAAGGTCCAGAAAACGCCCATAAAAGAAACAATTGACTTTGTTGAAACTTCCTTATGAAGAAATAACAACTTTCATGAAAAAATATAAATAAGGTTTACCAAATCCCCACAATGAAAAAGTTTTAACTCTTCACTGTCTCTTTACATGCTAGAAATAGGGCTAAAAATGCAGTGAATGGGAGCCAGGTTCACAGCAAGCAATAGGACCTGACTGTTTACACAAAAACTAGATGCAGATCTGTGGAACTCCTTGCTAGGGATGTTGTGGATGCAATAAGTCTTTTTGTGTGCAAGGGAAGTCTTGAAAAATATTTGAAAGATAGAGAGACCAACTGTGTGTTTCTAAATATTGAAATAAAGACTTATTAGGAAGGTCCTCTGAGCTGAAAAGTGATGTAAATGAGGAAGTTTTAGAGGGAAGGTGCCTTGTGTTTTTTTCTGCTCTCACTCTTACCTAAGCATTTGCTTATGAATGGTGTTTCTTCTGTTTTTTTTCTTTTACAGATAAAACATTACAATGTTGCTTACAAAATGCAAGCTTTTCTTTATGAGGGAGCAGCTAGAGAAAAAGAGAGCAGGGAAACCAATAAATTATTCTAAGAACGAATAATGGCATTGGGAGATGAAAGGAGCAGAGGATCTAAGGGTCAAAAACGTAGAAGCTGGGACAGCAAGAAGAGTACTTTGAACAATGCCAGCCATTCCCAGAAGGTGCCCAAGAATCTCTGACTAGTGATGCAGTAGTATGAGAGCATATTTCCAAGTAATTCACCAGAATTTCCCATGAACCCTCTGAAAAAGAATAGTTTGGCCGGGGCCAAAGGGAGGACAGTAAAGAGTCAATGCCACACAGTGACATCTTGGTGGGATGGGTGTCAATAAAAAGTTCAGAGAAAATTTGTACTCAGAACTAAGACATCCAGGAGGAACAATCAGGAGCTGCAGTTTGGTACACTTGCTACATCCCAGCATAACTGTTTCTCTGCTGCTGCAGAAGGCACATCAGTCAGATCAAAAACATGCCTTTCACTAGTCCTCCATGGAAGATTTTCCAAATTAGGGGACCAGTGAGATGTAGCTCAGAGAACAGGATGACCCATCAGAGTTCTTTGGCATCTTTTGGTGTCAAGTGCCTGATGTGGAGAATATTTGTAAAGCCAATATTTGACAGACTGTTTGGAGGGTGTGCTTGATCACTGGACTTCCAATGTAACTCCTTCCCAGTGAAAGCAGTGTGGGATTGGAGGGAAGTCAACTTTGCAATACTTCCCTTTCTCCCAAGACAAATTCAACATTCAACATTCCAACATTCACTATGGCTTCAACACTGTGAAGGCATAGTGTGGCTAAT
Organism: Onychostruthus taczanowskii; assembly: GCF_017590055.1. Lineage (NCBI taxonomy): Eukaryota > Metazoa > Chordata > Aves > Passeriformes > Passeridae > Onychostruthus > Onychostruthus taczanowskii. The sequence continues at coordinate 20,196,014 of NW_024501459.1, read as the reverse complement.
TCAGGTACAGGAACACAATCTAATTTATCCTCTTACATAAGTTTAAGGAATTGAGCTAAAGTCATTGTACTTGTATCAAGAAAAAGTGATTACTGTTCTTTGCATGAGCTGATTTGGTGTTTCATCCGAGCATTCATCTCAGAGGTTTCTTTTGTTGATATGCTTCTGCAATGTGTAGCCAGGTACATTAAAGCAGGATGAAATTGTCTGACAATCAGCAGACATTTATTTCCTCTGTTGATACTGATTTATGAAATTACAGTCTAGATATTTACACATATTTTATTCATTGTCACTTAATTAATCTGATATCCCTGGCAAGAGAGAACATTCAAAATCTTTTTTACATCAGCTTATGTCATGTATATCCTGCTAAGAATTCTGTCTCACTGATACTGCTGGCTTCCACATGCTCCACTCTTGTTTTCTTAGTTAACTTCTAGTGTCAGTGCTCTTTTGCTTTTCCTCTTATTTCTGTTATAGATGAAACTTCATCCATTGCAATAATAGAGGGATAGAATGCTTTAGGTTGGAAGGGACCTTTAAAGATCATCAAGTTTCAACCCCCTGCCATGGGCAGGGACACCTTTCATAGACCAAGTTGCTTAAAGCCCTATGCAGCCTGGCTTTGAACAGCTCTCTGGGCAACATGTTCCAGTGTAACACCACCCTCATTGTTAAAACTTTCTTCCTTGTGTCCAATATAAATCTACACTCCTTCAGTTGAAAAACATTTTTCATTTAACATTAGAGATGTTATTAGATATTTCAACTAAAAATATTAGGGTTTTTGAAACAGAACAAATATGTAGCCTATTACACCTAAGCACACGGTTAGCAGTTGTGTAATCACTCCCATCCACCACAACAATAACAACAATCCACTTTAGGATATATAATTAATTCATAATATAGTAGCCGTTTACTTTCTGTAGTACCCTACTGAATAAATCAGTGCAGTATTGAGCTAACATCAGTGTGGCATTTTCAGTAGGTATTGTGTTTTCAGGCTGAAAATATTCCCTGAGGAAAAATTGTGGTTTGGGTGATCAATGAGTGTTAGAAGCTCTAACTCACATTCCTTCTTTCCTTCGGGCAGCAGGCAAGCTCCTGAAAGACTCAGGAAAGACTGTATAATTTGCCAAGGTCCAACCAAACTTCATGCTAATAATTTTCATCTTTTCCCATAAGTCTGTAAAACACTGTTGTTCATAAATGCTAGTTGGAAACACACCTTATGTAAGATCTTAGTTCAACAAGCTGTAGCACCACTGTTCAGAATTTGAGAAGGTACCGGCCTATGAGACCACAGCATAGCTGTAGCAAGAAATCTCTTCATGACTTTTTACCACTGAGAATGCAAGGAAATTTCATGCCCAGAGGACATATCTAGGAAATACCCCTCAGAATTCCTCTTTAATCAATTGACCAAATGTCTCCCAGAGACTTTTCAATAATTGTCAGTTACTTTTGATTTGTGCATCAATATGGGTGACACCAGCCATGAGGAACAAAAGAAATCTAATGCAATCTCAAGTCCCTAAATGTTGTTATAATGATAGTAGTTCCCAATATGAATAATAAATATTAATTAATTCTGACATAACCTCAGGTACTCACTACTGGCTGGTTGCTGCTGTGCTGCAAATCTGGCCCTTCTGAGCTGATGAAGGTGGAGGAATGTGTGCCTGGCACCCTCTGCCCCAGCAATGAGGTCACAAGCCCCTGTGGGCAAAGGAAAAGCTGCCAGCTATTAACAGGGCAGAGAGCATTAACAGGACAGACACGTAATTGTAATCGAGTGTGCCCACTTCTATACAAAAAAGGAGAACTTGGTATCTCTAGCTACCCTAGCAACCGTGTTCATTAAACTATTATTTCCCTCATTTTAAAGATAAAAGCCAAGAACTTCCATTGATTTCAATGGCAATTAAGTAACTTGGTGCTGTTGAAAGTCTTTAGGAGCCAGAAAAAGCTTTAAATATCTGCCTCTAAAGATCTGCCACTCAGATCTCTAACTGTGTTTAAACACCAAGCTGTTGGGTAACAGGTACCTCTGCATTTTAAAATCTGTTCCTTAAAATCTTGCTGGTAGAAGCTCTGGGGAAGAAAAGACATGAGACCCATGGGTTGCGACATGTCCAGGAGACTTTCTCACCCAAAGCTGCTCCACATATTTTACTGCAATGGCTGGCAGCTTGCAGTGTTTGCTGATTATTGGACCAGTTATGGTCTGGTTATGGACTGGTTATGACCATTCTTTTCTTCTATCTTCTGTAAATAAATATTTCCTACAGGATACTCTTTGCATATATAGGTGTTTTTATCTTGGTGTTTCTATTTCCCCTATTTTTATTTCTTCTCTCTTTTTCCCATTGTCCTGTGAGTGCCTTGTAGATACCCTGCAGCTCCTCCTGCTGTCCTTCCATTGAACCATGGCAGAGATTTACCCCAGGATTCCCACTCTAGGTTCTTCTTTGGTACAGCTGTTACTAAGAGAGCAGAAAAGCCACTTGTGCTCCTAGGAGGCTTCATTGCAAAGTCCTCATGGTGCACTCTGTCTGGCTTTCCTGACAGAATAGACATGGATCAGACACAGAGCAGCCACAAGCCTTTCCCCTACAAGGCATTCCATGTTAGTCACATGATGATGGACTTGGCACCAAAAATGAGATGAAGGCGTTGTTACAGGAAGAATGTGCACTATCCCATAGGTCTCCATACCACAGAAATAAGCCACTAAAATATCCCCAGTTGATATAAGATCAGGCTTGGCTCCCTATGGGCTCTTCAGTGAGGTAATGAGAGTTTATTCTTTGTTTGTTGTTAAAGAGAGAAACAGAAATGGTCATGACATGAAGGATCCTTGTGGTCAGGGCTTATTTTAACATCTGCATCACTGTCATACTTGAATTGTCTTAAAAGTGATTATTTTGTTGTCCTGTGACTACTTTACATCAGACTCTCTGGCCTAAAGTCACAGAGAATGGACTGAAAACTGAGCTCCTGAACTTTGTTTCTGCCTATGCCAACTGTAGCTCTTGGCCAGTTTAAGGACTTAGCATGTACCCAGTACTTTGGGAGCTGAAAAATTGTCCAGAATAATGAGTATACTTAGTAAAAATAGGTCAACTTATAAATAGAAAAGGAAACACTGTGGAATAAAGAAAAATATGCTCATAGGCTTGAGACTTTTTTAAAGTGCTAGTGAATGAGGGAGTGAACAGTTGAACAGAAGGGCATGAGCTAGAGGGAGCCATGGGACAAAGTGAGCGAGGGCTGAGCTGGCAGCTCAGATCAAACAGGCAAAACCAACTCTCTTTACAAGATTTCACATCACAGGTTTATAGCATTAGGCCCCTGTTTAGTTCAGAAATTAAGGCATCTTCTTAAGTTACAACTCTCACATGACACTGGACGAATTTTCTTTCATAAGATGTATAAATTTACGTTAGAGCAAAGGCAGAAAAATGAAGGTTTGCACTTGAAATTATGAATTCAAGAAATGGAAACAATTACTTCTTTTTACATTTCTAGTCCAAGGCAGTCAGATCAGGCTAAATTTAAAATAGTCAAAGGTTGTTGGGTTTTTTAATGTGAACAAGGAAATGAAAAATACAGTTTCAGATGCAATGAAGTATTTTATTCACTATGGATGAGAATATTTTCTTTAAATGCTGTGAGTATATTATAAGCAAAAATGAAATGGTTTGACATTCCAAAACAGAAGTTGATTTCCAAATGAACAGCTGAAATAACTATTCTGCCAGGACTTTTTCCATTCTTGACCTTTCCATGCACTGAAAAACTTGAGAAAACCACAATGCATTTGCAAAGCATTTGAAGATTACAAGTACCTTCTGTTTTTCCATAGAGAAATGTGGGCAGCACTTCATCTAGCTTTAGTATTGAGACAACTAGCGAGCAGTGAGCCCAGGTGGCCAGGAAGGAATCCAAGCCTGGATCAGCAGTAGTGTGGCCACCAGGAGCAGGGCACGGATTGTCTCCCATACAGGGCACTGGTGAGGCCACACCTCGAGTGCTGTGTCCAGTTCTGGGCCCCTCAGTACAAGAAGGACATTGAGGGGCTGGAGCGTGTCCAGAGAAGGACAGCAGAGCTGGTGAGGGTCTGGAGCACAAGTCCTGGGAGGAGCAGCTGAGGGAGCTCTTGTTGTTTAGCTTGGAGAAGAAAAGGCCTGGGAGGGACTTTATCACTCTCTACAAATCCCTGGAAGAAGGCCATAGCCAGGAGGGGGTTGGGTTGGTCTCTTATCCTAGGTAACAAGTGGCAGGACAAGAGGAACTGGTGTTAGGCAGTGCTGGGGAGATTCAGCTTGGACATCAAGAATAATTTCTTCACTGAAAGGGTAGTTGACCATTGGAACAGACTGTTCAAGGAGGTAGTGGAGTTATCATTTCTGGAAATGATATAGACATGACTGGAATTGGCACTTACTGCTACGGTTTTGTTGGCATGGTGGTGTTCAGTTAAAACTTGGACTTGATGACCTGAAGGTCTTTTCCAACCTTAACAATTCCATGATTCTATAAATACACAGATACACAAACTAATACACAGATTTGTAGCAGTGTTGCACTTAACAAAGACATAAATATTTTCTGTTGGGTCTTATCCTTCTGTTACCTAAACAGAAAATTCCTCAGTGATTTCACTGTCCCTGGGACTGACAATGTGTCAGAGAAAAAATGTGACCACTGCAGTGCATTCCTCTTTGAATAAGGTCAAGAAAATCTCATGTAACATTATTGTCTGGAAAATGAAACCAAATGATTCAGCTACTAGAGAAACTGTGCCTTAGAATACTGTGAATTTTATCTCTGCCTTTCATGTCAATCTTCTTTTGCTATAACATTGTCAATCAGTCAGATTGCTCTCATACCTCATTATGTTTCCATGGTGATCCTTGCCTTCAAAGTTTAAAATAATTGTTCTGATGTTGAAACTTGTAAAGAAAAAGATCATATATATTTGTCTACCTGCAGTTATGTGCCTTGTATAGTCGGAGGTAGGTACCCCAAAAAGATATTAATTAACTTCTTTTCTAATTTTTGTAGCTGAGATAGTACAGTAGTAAGTGAGCTAAGCCCCTTTCTCCGTGTATTGCTCGTAACTCTAGTCAATGTGCAACGTGCTAACAATTCATATGTATGTACTCAATAGCAGTTTCTGTGCTTAATATTTTCTTGCTTTTGCTAAGCTGTTCAGAGAGAAAGAGATATGCTGATGGATTGACTTCATTGATGCAGGATGATATTTGTGACAAGCATGTAAAGGAGCAGTATTTTGTAATGGTGCCTTTTTGGGAAATCAAGGCAACAGACATGAAAAATCTATAAAAACGCTCACTGATTTGCACTCCATAGCTTTCTTCTTAACTATCTAATGCAGCTTCTAGGTCCAAGGTACATGGTTTTCACAACCAAGGCTAGTAAATATGCTTGTTTATCAAGTGGCAGAAGCTCTATAAAAATGCAATTCATTGTTTGTTAGGATTCTAAAATGTTTCTAATGTGTTTCTTTAAATGCAGAATACTTAATCTCAGGTTTTTTCTTTACACCTCCTGGAGTTTCATCCTGGGTTTCATTGCATGAGGATCATGCAATCCATAAGCCTGTAAGTAGAATGCTGCACCAGCCCAGCTCTCCAAGAGAGCATTCAGCTTTTTGCACCCTATGGCAGTCACTTCTCCTGGAGCTCTCCTGAGCCACTCACTGCCTGGTGACTTCAGCAAAGAGGAGTGGCGATGCTACAGAAAAGAGCTTGTTTCTATGTACAGCCCACTGTTATCATCCCACTGTACCCTGACCTCCCTGTGCAATACAAATGAATAGAAAACACAACAGAAAAAAAGAGCAATCCTCCATTTGTGCTGGTTTCCTTTCTTCCAGCTTTTCATTCACTTTTCATTCTCCCCCTTGCGAATCTGGTCTGGATAGCAATTGATACTCTTTGATACCACCTTGGTTACCTCTGAGCTCCAAGGATACAGGAGAGAGTCTCCTTGACCTGCAGCACCTCAAGTACAACTGACAAATCGTGTGGTGAACACAGCTGTCAACATTTAGCAAGACTACCATGCTCATGGTAACAGACTTTGTTCCAGAAGTTCATAATTTGGCTTTTTTTTTTAGCTTCCCCCCACCATCAGAACAGTGAAATAGTATCAGCAGTAGGCCTGCTTTCGGTAAACCTCAAGTATCTGTGCTGGAGTGAAACTTTACACCAAGTGGATAGATGATTTATTTATTAATTATTTATTTCTAAATAAAAGGGGAACAAAACAGGAAAAATACAATACAAACAGGTTTAAATTTAAATGGATGGTTTAAATTTGCTCACGTTAAAGCAACTAACACCAGGATCTTAAAATAGGATTATTCAGATGAGCTGAATTATATATGGCATTTGCTACTTTTCCTGATGTGGAGTAGCATGCTGGCTTTGGAAGCCAGCAAGGCTGTTCCTGCTCCCATCTTAGTCAAAGAGAAAAGAAAATGCTCTCTCTCCAGCTGTAGCAGGATTAGTTCCTTATCTGGTGCCTGTATTTAATTTTTTCTTTCATAGAAAGAAAGCACGACAACCATGCACTTATCCAGAATAATGTGTAGCAGGCTCTGACATTTACTTGTAAAAGATTAAAAGTATTTCTGAAAGCACAACTGTAATTCTAATAATTCACATGATAAATTGAAGTAACAGCTTTTAATTCTTTTTAAACACCAAAACTCAGCAGAAATTGTAGCATTACTGTGAAAAAAAATGTGAGAAGAGAAAAGGTTGCACTTTCCTGAAGGGTAAGGAAAGACTTTAGAGAATCTGTGTCCTCCTTGTTGCCATGTTACTGTTTTCTGATATGAGGCTAGCTCTGTGCTCACACAATTTGCAGTCAAGAAGTTTTATTATTAGGACCACTTGACAGGGATTCACATGCACAAATGTGTCCGCAGCAGAAGCAGTTCAGCTGCTGTACAAAGTCTCCAAAATGCTGATATAGCTTGCCTCTTCAGGTTGACACCTAATGGCATTTTATTTTCAAGTGACTTCATTGCAGTGAAAGAACACTACTTTTCTTTTTCCTGATGGCATACAAGAGGAAGAAACAGAACAAATGATTCTAAACAAAACAAATGAAATGACAAGCCTCAGATGAACAAAAATAGGGGAGAGGCACTTAAACCTCCAGAGGGAAGAGCTATGCTGTAGTGGTTGATCTCACTGTCTGTGTTAAGGTCTGCTTTGTTCCAGGCTGAGGAAACACATAGAAAGTGAAAGCCACTTTCCTGAAGAATTTATAGTCTGAAAGGACAAGGCAAACAGAGAAAATTGATGGTCTGGGTTGTCATGACCAGTCCCTGAAGTGCAACACTCCAACCTCATCTGTGGTGTAATCAAGAGACTGCTGGGCCCTGATCAGGAGCAGGATGTGGGTTGGTACCGGGCACATCAGCTCACAGCACTACAGACTTAACAGGCTCTACAGTGCTGTCACTGTAAAGAAGAGCATTATGGTCTTCTTTTCTATACAGTGAGAAAGTGAATTTCAGCTCTAGGCTGAGATGCTCACCTTCATTCTCTTAATTCAAAAGAATGGAGAAGGGAATATTAATAACTCCACACAATCATTTCGGCCAGCTTTTCACTTTTCAACTTCCCAGCTGAATATCCCAGCAGAACTCTTTGTAGGGCTCTTTATTTTTCTGAAACTGGCTTCACAGATGCTTTTTCTTTTTACTTCTTGTGACCTTCAGCCTTGGTGCAATAATACATCTTTATTGAAAGACAGTTTTACCATTCTAATTCCTCATTCTCTTCCAGCATCCAAAAGGTGAATGCATCCAAAACGAATTGAAATTTCTTTCCCAGTTGGATCTTACAACAGTAATAAATGAGTTACCATCTGCATTTCTAATTAAAAATCCAATTGGTATAATGTAATGAGGTTTCTAGATGCAATTAGCGACTGCTGGGGGTCTCTTTATAGAACCAGGACTACAATTATGAGGCAAATAGATTCTATCATGTGCAATGAGGGGCTTTTTATAAATTTTCTGTCCTTAGCTGGATGGATTCACAACAGGGAGTTAGACACTTTTAGATACTGTCATCTACTGAAATGCAAAATTCAGGTTAGTATTTGGGTTTTGTGCACAGCTCAGGGCAGAATACAATGCCTATTATGGTTCATTGAGCTTTCAAAATCATGCCTAACTTCTGGAGTTTTACATTTAATGTAGAATTCTAAGTCCATCTGTTTATGTTTTCATCACAAACACTGCCTTAAAAATAAATAGTGGAGACATTTACTTTACTCAGAAGTAGAACTGATAAAAATGGTGGAACTTTCTGGGGGAAAAAAAAGTTAACCAGTTTTTTAATGGTCAGTAAAAATTTAAAAACCACAAATTATTCTTGAAGCTATTCAGGCATGGCTTCTTCTAGATCAAAATTTCATAACTTTGTTATAGCGATGACTTATAGTTCAATGATCCTTTACAAATTAGACTTCATAAAGAGTGAGAATGATAGAGAATATATTTAAAAACCTCTTTCTCTGCCTCCCATTTCTCCACATGCACACAGCTTGCTATACTCAAAGGCTTGCATAAAAGTCTTCTTCTGGAGTATTGCTGCATGTCCAAAGCACTTCCATTTTTCAGAGTCGAATGGTGATGTTTATAAAAGAAAGGCACTCAGCAGAAAATGCTACTCTTAGCCAGCAGCACTGTCTTATTCACCACATTCAGTACAGCTAAAAGAAAACAAAGATCATTAGTATTACCCGGAATCTCAGGTCGCCTGGATTTCAGGTTTCTTGGGGGCAGGCCTGAGAGATGTTCTCAGGTTCTTTCAGCCTGTTTAGTCATCTGTCTCTCCAAGTATGTGGAGGCACCTTCTGCCCTTTTTCCAGGGCTACCGTGTCACCACAATCTTGCAAAACAGGACAGTGCCTGTGTGGGACAACTTCCACCTATACCTGTGAACCTCTGAGAGCACTGCTTCCTAATTTCTGATCCTTAGAGGAACGAGAAACTAAACGACACAAGTAGCTAAAAGGACATATAAGAATTCCATTGTTTCCTTGCAACAAAACCAAGATTACTTTAGCTGTAATGATACAGCAACAAGGGCAACTTAAACAACTCTACAAAATGCATTTTAATGCAAGTTTCTATGTATTCTTTGTCAGAAAAAATGTAATACTTAATAAACTTCTTCTAGCTCACTGAACATGAAAAAAGGACATTTTCTTTAGTTTTTATTTTATTGTCAACATACCTATAGAAGCTTGACATCCCTGGCCAAATTTAATTATACCAGGTATTTAGTTTTTCTAACCTGGTCCCTGATTCCTCAGAAAATTTCTTTATATTCCTTCCAAGTTCCCTGCTCTTACTTCCACCCTCTGTAGGTTTTCTTTTCTGTGTTTGATCTTTGTCCAGGAACTCCTTCCTCATCCACAGAGGCCTCATGTTATTTTTACCTTCCTCTTTGTTGGGAAGCTCACTTCTGGGCTTAGAGCAGGTGAGCCTTGAATATTAACCATCTTTCTTGGGCCCTCTTCCCTCTGGGGCTCTGTCCCATGGTACTCTAACAAGTAGATCTCCTATGATGCTGCAGTCTTCTCTCCCAAAGTGAGATTGCTCTGCACCCTTCTCACAGCACAAAGGATCCAAGGATCCCCCATTTCACGGTCACTGCAGCCAAGGCTGCCCTTGAGCTTTGTGCTCTCCACGGGCACCTCCTGGTTGGTGAGAACGAGGTCCAGCATAGCACCTCTCCTCGCTGGCTCCTCTACCAGCTGGAGAAGGAAGCTGTCATGAATGCATTGCAGGAACACCCTGGCTTGCCTGTGCCTTGCTGTGTTGTCCTTTCAGCAGATGTTGGGGTGGTTGAAGTCCCCTGTGAGGACCAGGGCTTTTGTACATCATGTCCATTGCAGTCAATTGAACTTACACTAAGCTTGTACTTGTAGTTGAAGCAATTTGGCTGGAGCTCAGTAGTGAGATGAAGAGAAGGGGGTTCCTGGGAGTGCCATTTTATATTTCCTTTGTGCTGAAAGACAGCAATGCATGCAGTTGTTTAACAAGATAAGAGTTATCCTTCCTTTTGAGAGCAGAACCTATTAGCTGCCCAGCCTGCATAATCGTCCACTCCATGTCTGGATCAACATGCTCCTGGAGCCATGAGCTACATGGCGTGCCTTCACTGTGGTGGGAGTTACTTCTTGCTTCCTCAGTCCAGCTCTTGAAGTGAGACCCTGGGAGGGAAGAAGCAGGCAGTAGGAATTCTCAGGTAGTGGGTTTTTGCTTTATTTTTGCTACTCTGTTTCTAAGTGTATTTACCTTGACTTTGATTGACTGTGTGAAGCTTTCTACCTGTCTTCTATCTATCTCTGATAATCAGCACAACCTCTGCAGTTGCTGACACATCTAAACCACTCTGGTGCCACAAATCATACTGCTGGAATACCTCCCAGTCAGCACAATTTGAAGAAGTATCTTGAGCTGTGGGCAAACTACTGCAAAGACAAATATGGAAAATTTGGAAAGTGGGGATAAGTTTCCCATAGCAGGAACACCCACTGGGTAGGGATAGGATAGGAGAGGCCATCATGGCTACCCTCCATGAAATAAGCCATCAGGTGGGATCTGGTCCTAATTGCATAGGGCTGAATAACAGTCCTAAAAAACCAAATCACATGTTGACAGGTAATGGCCAAGGTGGCAAAAGCAGTTACAGCAATCATGTCTGAAGAGGCTCCTGCACTGACTGGTTTCCTTCAAGTCTCAGAAAAAAACAATAGGAAAGAGAACAATCTGGAGATTTTTATCTACAGATTCTCTACTGTCATGAGAAGCTGCTTTGCTTTACAAGGGTAGAAATATCCTAGTGTGATAAAGGTAATTTTTTGGTTTGCTTTGCTTTCTTAAAAAAAATCTTGGATATATATGTCAAGATTGCTAAAGGAAAAAAATAGGAGGGAAAAGAAAATCAAATTTTTCTGACCTTTACAGAGCAATAAACTATACCTGACAGTATGGTTAAGTCAGTGAGCAGAGTTCACCATTAATATTTAAAAGATTGCAGGGTCTAAGTAACTATTATTGAAATTCAGATGACTCGGTGCTTTTCTGCCTAATCTTGCAGTCCTGATTCTACTTTGATTCAGTTCACTGGGGGGTAAATTCAGGCTCTTGGTCACTAACATGAAGTCAGATATAATATATTGGTTCATAATTCTTTTCATTTGCCCATTCTTCTTGAGTTAAGAACTCTGATAATATAGAGCTGACATTTGGGAAAAATCTAGAAAATGAATTCCTTTTTATCTCCAGGCTGAGCTGCTGCAGTGAATAGAGTACTATAATAAAACCTATTTGTATGCCTGTCATACAGACAAACTTTTCCAAAGGAAATAGATTTGAGTATTTGCAAGAAATGATAAACAGTCAGACAAAAAGGTACTGAATTTCCCTTTGAGATGCATAGAAGTAGGTTTTAGCTTCCCTTTTCAGGGAGGAGGGATTTGTAAGAGAGCTGTGTCAGCCAAGAGCCTCAGAAATGAGATGTTATCCGGACCTTTGCAGAAAAAAGTAACTTGGAAATATCTTCAGGGGTGTGGTTTAGGTATGAAAAAAATGTCAGTCTGCATTTGTATCAGAAATAAATCAAAAGAAGTGTATCCACTTTTGATAAAAATGTTTTACTGGATCTCATTTGTGCAAAACCTTGTTAAAATCTAGTCCTCTCTCTGATGTGTGTAGTTGAATTACCGTGAATAGGTGCTTATATAAGACAAAGTGTGGAAATCAAGCCTAATTTCAAAGTGCTTCCACTATCCTGACTCTCACATGAAACTAAAGTTTTTATAATTTTGTTCATTATATATTATTACTGACAAAACAGCTACACAGAGCGAGGGGGCTCTGGCCACGTCGGACAGCCTGGGTGGCACAGTCCTGTGGCCCGGCTGGGTGACACAGTCCTGTGGCCCTGCTGCCTGGATGGCACAAAAGCCCCAAGGCACCACAGCCCGGGGACACAGCCTGCTGTCATGCCCTCTCTAGTGAGAGTGGCAGGCTGCTGGCTGCTGTCCTGCTCCTGGGGTGAAACTCCATCATGAAAAAAGTGGCACAGGTGTGCTGTGGAGACTGAGGCATCCCATCATGTTCGATGGAATTTTTGGAGAAATTATGTGGGACAAGACTTTTCCATGTGGAGTCACCAAATTTATTGGTGTCAGCAATTAAGTAACCCCTGAGTCTCTTGGAGAGGCATGTCCTGTGCTAAGGAAAGGTGGGTTGAAGGGAGATATATGCAGTCAGCTGAGGAATTTGTGCTGTGGAGAAGAAATGGGTAAATTCTGCAGCTGCATGTCTGTACAGGGTTTTGTGATATTCAAAGGTATTTTAGAAATTTCAAGAAATTGCTATAATTCCAGCTCTAATTAATATATTTTGCAAAATAATTTAATTATTGGCAAAATGTAGCTGAAGGATACTGTCATATTCAAGTCTAGAAGAGAGAAGATAAGACACCTACAGCCTAAAAAATGTCATGGTGGGTTAATGCATAATGAGGGTAATTTTACTAAATGAAGAATGTTTGAGTGCTTACCAAGCTTAATTAAACTTTGCAGCACTCCTAAGACAGAAATATTGTTATGGTAATTTTAGCAGGTAGGTAAATTGCTCATCCTGGCACATGTAGGTTGGGTAATTTGCTCAAGGTCACTCATCAAGCCTGCAGTAGAGCCAAAGTAGAGCCTATTACCTTGACTCTTAAGCTGACTTCCAGTCTTCAAATCATTCTCCCTTTTTCTAACATTTTAGCTTTTTTTTTTCTTTTTCCTGAATAGAAACTGGCTTTTTTTCATAGACCTGATTGTTGATAAATTCCACTGTCCTCGAAGGACGTACATCTCTAATGCTCCCCAGTAATTCATGCCAATGTGGCAATTTGCTAAAAGTGAAGGATGTGAGGACAAAGAAGAGGACAACATGAATAAACAGAGGAAAGAGCTAATAAAGGAGAATGGAATGAAAGAAACTAGGGGCAGAAAAAAAATCTTGGCATACAATTGAAATACAAAGGAGTCAAGTAGGAATGAAGGGTCAAAGGAAAAGTGAAAGAAATAGGAGAAAATAATGAAATGGAAAAGGACATAATCCTGACATAATCAGGAATCAGCAGACAGGAAATTGTGAGTGAAATCGAAATGGTGTAAGAATTGAGATGCATTCAGTGGAAATGTATTAGAAGTAATGATCTACTCTCTCTATTACATTATTCTGTTTACATACCAGGAAATTCCTTACATCCTTAATCTATTAAGTGGTACTGTACATAGAGACAGAAGAAACTGTCTGAGTAAGGATGAAAAACACAGCAGAACTCCTGCAGAGTAACCCTAAAATGATAATAAGGGCAGACTACAGAAGGAATCCCTACTGAGATCTTTTGATTAACCTTGATATGATGTAAGTGGGAAGCTTAGATTAAGCCAGCCATTTCTTCCTTCTTTTCCTATCTTTTTTTTTTTATTACAGTAATGCAAATAACTAGCAGAAATATATAAATGTAGGTGGCATTTTTGGGGATTTTTTTTAAACTTTCAGTCTTGCTTCCTAAAATTTGCCAGTAAGTTTTTTTTTCCCACTGAAAGCAAGAGCAGTTCAAGGTACTATTAAAAATGAGAAAATAGGAAATTCAAAGACAAAGTCCCATGCCTTAGTTGACAGCCATATAATTCCTAACCCAATTAGGAAATCAAAGCATTTAGTGTGTAAAAGGAGCAGAATATCTAATGTGTGGGGAGCAGATCAACAGCTCTTGATCCCAAACTATTTCTCCTAGCATATACAGTGTGCGGCTGACAGGTTGCACCATGGGATGCTCTCTTCTTCCCAGTGCTGTTGGTAATTCTTAGGCATTATTTAATAAGTGTAGAAAAGGTATTGAGGTGCTTGGGACAATGGTTTTAATCTGTAAGAACAGTCTTATACCTATCTTTGTGGTTCCTTCCATGCAGACTTCTTCCCAGAGATGCTGAAAAGCATCTTCTCTATCTTTAGGTCCTACCAGGATTTCTATCAGAAAGAGCTGACTGCCAGCAAAACAGATAATTTCTATTCTCTCGTGAGAAACATCTTTTTTTGCTTAATTGGTTGCCTTGCTCAGACTTCCCAGCAAGATTTGCCCATGGAGGCCATGTGCACAGACACTGTGGGGATAAGTACAGATAGGATTAGTTTGCTGAGCACTGTTCCCTGGCAGCAGAACTCTTTATAACTTGCCATGTTCAAAGATTGCTGGTTTCCATGCTATGACATAGTGAAGAATTTGCCCAGTTTTCACCAAATCTTTGGTCAGGCAGAACAATACCTTTACAGAGGTGACTGCATGTTGCCTGTGGAATGACACCTATTTTCAAATTTAATATTCACACTGAAATGCAGTGTGAATATTCACCCTGAAATAACACACGTGAGTGGGTGGAAATGGCAGAAAAGCAGTCACAGTGAATTTACTTCTTATCTGAGTGAATATTTACACAAGGAGTTTTGTTTACAGCTCACCGAAGCACATCCAACTCTCATGATTGAGTTCATCAAACAAGTGTTAATGGCTTGAGGTTAAGAGCAGGGCTTTTTTCTTAACCTCCTGACTGACAATGTGTCCTGGCCACTAAAGAATATATAGATGCAGTCACATGCCACAGGACCTGATTTAAAAGTTCTCCAAAGAAACTTCATAACGTACTATTCATTGACCCATTTTGTATTGGCTACAGTTTTCACTTGGGAATGAGAATTCTGGAACAGTAACTGTTCTTTGTTAACTGCCTTTTCTGGCACAGTTAGGTAATCAGAAATTGCCAATGGCTGTTTACCACATTTTCTAACTTTTGATTAAATATATCTAATTATTTTTACTCAGTACTAGTTATTATTTCCATGACTTTCAAGTGAGAATTGCAAGTACTTTGATAAAGGGATTGAAAGGCTTTAACTCGGGGAAAAGAATTATTGCAGAGTTCTGTTTTGTAGCTTTCTCTTGCTGTGGTGACTGACTCTCTACATTTATTGTCTTTTCACAAGCAAGGTCAATGACCAGTGCAGGAAAGACAGATAGATAATTTAGTTCCAACTCAATCCAGCCTGTTTTTCCAGTGGCCAGGTGAAAAACATAGTGCAGCAATTTTATTCCAGCTCCTGGTCTTTGGGATCAGAGAATTCATTTCTTCAGCATCTCCCTTGGTGATCAACACATTGAAAATGTAGAAGGTGAGCTCTGGATTTGTAATCTTCATGGACCAGAGAGTACATCTGACCAGCTACAACTCAGGCACATGTTGCAGCTCTCTAAAGATGACTAGTTTGAGCAATTGTTCTCGTCCCAGTGTTTGAACAAGATAATTCTTGCAGATTTCCCTCCACAATTCCTCTTTCCTGCTTTTCCAGAAGAGGAGCCTGGGTTAAATGTTACACCTCAGCCTGAAGACAAGTATCCTGGCCTGTAAAGATAAGAAAATTTAACACTTGTGGAAATTTTGTACACTTCATGACCAAGTGCTCTCAGTTCTCATGGAGGAAGCCAGAATCTGTGGTCTGTCACCTGAAGAAAACCTGCTCATTGCAGCCAGGCTCATAAGCTACTTTCTTCAAGGTGCTGTAAAGTCACTTGAAGGTGTCTCATGCCAAAACCACAGAATCTGCTATGTAATCCCTTCTTCACATTGTGATACCGTTATCACAAAGAGACAAAACAGAATTAGTAGTGGAGTAGAGGCATAGCACTGACCATTTTGTCTGTGGTCAGACTAAACAGTAAGGAAATTTGGGAAAAGGAACAAAGGATGGGTGTTTTTCAGAATTGCGTGTTAAAAAAATATTTTTATTCAAAATGAGATACCCATATTTAATAAAAAACTCTGCCAGAATGAAAACTTTATTGCAAATCAAGAAAATCCATCTTAAGAAATTTTTAAATTTTCTGTGGAACAAATGTTTCAGACAGACAGTGATTGTGCTGGAAACATTTGGCCCATATTTCATTAAGGAAATGATGACAACTTTCTCCTAAGAATTCCTGGTGTGCACCCTCATTTCCAAGGGGTCTTCTGCTGTTCTCCAGCAGTTTGGATCAGTTGAGGGAACCTCATCTAAGCCAGGTCACTCACTGACAGCTTGAGTTTATTCTCCCAGAGCTTTTTGGATTGCTGATTCCTTGCCATAAGGGTGACTAGATACCACATCAAGAATTGCAATAGTTTCTGTGTCTCCCTGCTGTCTTGGGTAGGTTTTTTTCCACTGGAAGAACTATGGCTTGCAGAGATTTTGATGTCTTGGTTTCATACCTTAAAGGCTAGAAAATATGTCTCCAGTTTTTGAGGAAGTCAGGAATGTTGAGATGTCCTGCAGCTGCAGTTCCTGGAAGATGTAAGGTTTCCAGACAGCTGACTCAGGCTGGAAGGGATCACAGTGGGTGAAAGTAGGGTGACCCAGAGGCCAGTGGCTATACAGTGACCCAAGGACCCACAGAGAAAGTGCAGGAACAAATGCTGAGGCTGCAAATAATGTAAGTCCACACACACATCAGTCTATACTTGTCATTCTGGCAAACTTCACTGAAAATGAGACATTTTCTGAGATAAAGTGACATTTTTTCCTGACTTCACAGTAAAACATAATTTTCTTTGATGTGATTTTAGTAAGTCTTATTATGACATTATCTGCAGTCCCACGGTCTTGTACAGATTAAATCATTCTCAACAGTTTTATAAAGCACAGAACAAACACACACAACAGAACTTGATTCAAAGTGTTTTCTCTGAAAGCCATTCTAGATAAAAAAACAGAGGCTTGTAAAAATAAAAGCTCAGATCTGGTTTCAGCAGATGTCTATAAATCCAGAATAAGTACACCAAACGCAATGGAGTTATTTAGATTTTTTTTTTTTTACCCCTGATGATTAGTGTTATACAGTATTTTTATTCCCTTAGCAGATCCCTTCTAAATCAAGGGAGACATTTTAAGGCAGCTGCTTCAATATTCTGAAGGCAAAAGTTTTTGTATAAATCCACATTCACTTGAATGTTTACAATATTTTTTCCTTTTTACAAGCATTCTGGTAAACACAAATGTTTGTGGAATGCAGCTGAGTGGCTTAATGAATACCAATAAAGCCACTTCAGTTTTTATTCAAAGGAATAGCCTTATATTCTAGCTAAAATATTCTTGGACATTGGTTACTGTGTTTAACAAGTTTTGGGGATGACTGGATTAGACATTGTTTGAACTTGCGTGGTTTTCAACATTATAAAAATTTGCTTTCCAAACAGCTACATGAAATAGCAAAAATTTCAACATCTCAGATGTTTATTGCTAAAATATCACTGAAACGTCTGGGTGCCTCTGGTGAGAATCTGAAGCTGCAGATCAGTTTATATCTAACTGCTGTAATTACACCTCCTCTCACATAAGCACCAGAGAAAATTTTGTTGTACCCCACGTGGCTGGTTTACAGTTGCAAGTTCCACATTGCAGAGCTGTCCTCAGTGCCCTGTAGGATAAGGGAGCAGGCACATCATTGGATACAGTGGATAAGGACCTGGCACTGCTTGCTGGGGCAGCTCAGGTCTGTGACGTTAAACGTGCTGTGTGTGTAAATGGGCCAGGGCAGCAAGGGCTGCTACAGGAGCACCTGCACCTGCAGTGCCTACTCATCAGCAGGCTCCTCTTGTTCTGTAATGCCTGTCTGATGTTTGTGGAGGAGGTTGAGCTGTATGGCAAAAGGGCACCTACACCACACATGGCACATTTTAAAGGGATTTGTGGTCTTCCTATTTATCCATGGTCTGCCTGAAGGAGCCCCGTTCAACATCTTCTTGAGAGCACTGTGTCCACAGGCACCTTGGGGCAGGTGGAGCTGTTGTTTTGTCTGCTTAGAAAGGTAAGGAAGAGAAAACAAACTCTGCAGGGAAGAGCTGAGGACACCCTTACTGATCTCTTCTGTAAAAACCTGGGTGAGAAACTCAAGAGAGACCCTGCTGTGAGCCTGCATAGGTCAGGTCTTAATGAAAGCAGTGGCTGCTTTGCAAGATCCTTTCCAAATAGCCCAGCAAAGGTTCTCAGTGTGCTGGGATAGTCTGTGGATGTGAAAGATCTGGTTTAGCTATCTTCATGGGAATCATATCCTCCCCACTCTCTTTCCACACCCAGAGATGTGTGGCCTCTGTCAAGCCTTCAGTTTGTTCTGGTCTGGTGTCAATCGTGTTTTGGACTGAGGCTTCTGAGAGCTACACAGGGCACTGAAGTTACTCCAAAGAGGCCATGAAGATCAATGTGCAGATTTGGTGATAAAGAGCCATTCCTGAATTTCCAAGGGAGTTTCTCCTACTGTTTACTGGAGCTTGCACAGCCTTTAAACTGGAGTCACTGGGCTCCTTAAGACAGAATTATTTTATGGAAGAAATTATTTTAAATGAAAATTATTAAATAGCCACACACAAATGCGGGACTTCTAGGAATTAGTTTTCACACCAGAAACCAGGCTCTGTGGTACTTTTATCCATCCAGAAAATAGAAATAGGTTTTGTATAAAATTTAAATTATTGAAACCAGCTTGAGTCTTAAACACTGAGTAGTCACAATAAACTGCTTGTCCATAGCCTGATGTATTTAGCAAAAGTGCATTCAAGAGAAACATGAGCTACTTAGAAGCAATTTACAAACAGGAAAACAGAGGAAATTGGTTAGATAATTTATTCTCCAGGAAGTATTTGTGTGGTTTTATAAGCAAGGCACCCTGCAGAAAGGCAATGTTATGTCCTACCTGTTGGTGACTTAAATATCAGTGTCTTTCTGCATATTTGTTGTGTTTGTGCCAGATCCTTGCTAATGCAAGTGCCAAGTGAAGATTTAATTTTAGGATTTTTTTCCCCATGAAAGAAGACAGAAAACCCTTTAAATCCCAAACTGAATATGAATGAAACATCATACACAGGCACAAACACATATAGAGAGCTGAGCTGCTGATAGTAGCATGTAGGATGTTGAGACACTGAGACGAGATACAAGGTTTTCCTTTTTGTGTGAGTGTCCAAACCTTATCCCTCTTTATGTTCATGATCCTCCCTGTCATTCACTGCTCCCCTGCCAAGAACCTGCTAAGTGCAGGACTGTTTTGGTCTTTGCTGTCTTCTTTTGCCAAGCTCTTCCTGTGAAAACTGTTGCTGGGAAATGGGAATTAGTCAGAAGGAAACATCGTTCCCATGCAGCAGCACCCCACACAGAACTGTGCTTGCAACAATTAAAGAAGTGAAGTACAAGACAAAGCAGAACTGAAACGCGCGGAGGCAAAGCCGGCTCATGCTCTGGATCTCTCACCTTTCAGGTAGATCTTTCACATTTTTCTGCATCTTTATCATTTGTAACAAGAACAGAGATTGACAGCAACTGTGATCAGGGTGGTAGTGACTCTCTTTAGAGTAAGGTCTCTGGGTTTCTTACTCTCTGGGACAAACACAGGTTCAGAGCAGTTGAACTGCAGTAATATCTAGTGAGCAGAAGCCCCAGGCAGATTTGATCCTTTGAATTTCTGCTTTTAGTATCAACATACTTATCAGTGACACTATCCTGACAGTCTGAGAGGGGAGACTTGCCTCAGCTGAAGGAGTAGGGGCAAGCAAGGAAATGGAAATCAGCTCACCCAGTGAGATTCTTTCTGCTCCAGCTACTCAACCACACATCTTGTTCCATGTTAGCCTTGAAACATGACTTAGAAGTAATTGTTCAGCACTGCAGAAGAATGGCTGTGTACCCCACCATTAATGATTAGCTTCATTTTGCATGAATTAGTTGACTTCCTGTAATTATGTCTGCTCTTCCCCACCAGGCAGCCACGGTGTTCTGCTTTCCAAAGACAGCGAATGGGCAGCTTGCTGACCCCATTTGCCTGTGAGCCACAAGGTGCTCATTCCATTTTCTGCACCAGTCACTAGGCTGAGGCATCTGAGTTCCAGCAGACACGGGATGGTTTATGGTTTGCTGTCTGTACCAGATGCTTAGCAGGAGGGACAAAGTGAGTGCAGAGCATGTGAGAGAGGAATGTGTTTGCCTTGCCAAGAGGACAATCAGTGTAAAGGAGTGATGTGATCAGAGAAGAGACCCTGTTTAAGAAAAATGACTTGGTGTGTTTTATTTATTCCACTTCCATTCTCTCCATCTGTGGAGTACTCCATTGGATCAGGCAAAATGCTTTGCAAACTTCTAATTAATCCCTGCATCTGGAAAATTAAATAAAGTGCTTCTTGCTTTACTTCATTGATAAGGGTGAAGCATCTGCAGCTGGGTCTTGCCTGGTTGATCCTTGCTTTTGTGGATCCATGAGGCAGTGCCGAGGACAGGAGCTGTGCTGCAGCCAGCCTGCCTCTGCTGCCTTGGCTCCTGTTAGTGCTTTTTATCTCCATTTAAGCAGAGTGCTGTGGCTCAGAAAGCAAGCGGGAGAGATGGGAAAGCAGCAAGGTACTGTGTGCACAGCCATGGCTGTTCTTTGCTTTTCTGCTCGGTGTGCTGACATTTTACAGTGTCATCTGCTACTGTTGGGACTGGCTGGCTATAGCAGAAAAAGCACTTTGGACTTGGACACAGCTGAAACTGCAGTCTGACATTGCAAAATAAGGGGCAGGAGCACTCTGGAATAAAGGTTTAGCAAAGCCACTGGTCCCAGCTCCAGCATTGTCAACAGTGCCAGTTCACGGAGCCACTAGGCAAGGAACAGAAATACCCAAAGAGCACAGATGGGTTCACTACTTCCACAGAAAATGCCATGTCAGGACCATATACCCAAAGCTGGTGTCTGGTAAGAGGATACTGGAATGGAAAGATGCCTGCAGAAATACTGGGAACTTGGTGAAGAGAGATGCCATATTCATGAAGAACCATCAAGGTGAATGGCCACGCAGGGAGGAGCTGTGATATTCTTTAGGGGGGAGAACTGGGATTTGAATCTGGACCGGTCCCAAGGAGAGGGAAGAGGGGGGATCATCTATGTGTCTGTTTCTTCATGGGAGGAGTTTTCTGTTATATTTTCCTACAGCATACCAAATTCTTTTTGAAATGACATCATTTTGTTTGAAATGACACACTGAACATGGGATTCCAGATGCTTGATTACACAGCTCATTAGACTCAGCAGGTCTTTGGTAACGCAGCCTTCTGCCTCCAGCTCCCACCATTTCTGGAGTGAGGTGAAGACACACCTCCACATGCCAAAGAGTACAGCCATCATAAACACACTGGGCAGGGAGCTTTGGAAACAGAGCAGTGCTACTCCTTGTGACCTTTGCACTCCTGAGGAGCTCCTGAAGAGCAGGGGTAGTGTCTGCCAGGGCAGGAGCAAAGACAATATATATGTGCAGTGAAGTTGCTGTGCTGGCATGGCTTGCTTGTTCTTCCACACTGCTGTTGATGTTATCAGTTCTGCATTCTCTTATGCACTGTCTGTACTGAAGTGAGCCTTCTGACCTGGGGGATTCCACAAGGGCTGCAAGTCCTGGAAAAGAGAAACAAATGCCATCCTGAAACACATCCTGCCTCCTCTTAGCTGTTCAGGCTACCTCCAGAAAAGCACCAGTAGATGTTTGCCCACCTCAGACATCTGGAGGGGGCTGAACCAGAGACAGCAGTTTTTCATTATATACTGGCCTGCACTGACTGCTGCTGTGAATGCACAGACACATTTGCAAACTGAATACAATCAAATGAGATGATAAAACTGGATTCTTGATTGCCCTACCTTAAAGGCTGAAAGGGGAAAAGTTAAAAAAAGGTGTATGCAAAGGGAAGAAGAATGCGTACTTACTTCTTTATGTTTATCTACAAGTGTAATCTCAGAGAACCCCCAAATCCTGAACAGACATGAAGCCCACCAAAGCACAAGACAGTGAAGAAAATGCAATTTCAGCTCTACAAAACAATACATTAAGCAATAAACATTAAATAATAGATTCTGTCTTTCAGCCAGAGCACCTTCAGCACTGGGGTCCCAGGAATTTTCAATACAGTTCATCACCTAACAAAGCAAGCACTGGGATCCACAGGCCCAAGTCAGACAGCTTCACTTGATGACTTAATTGATTTCAAAGCTGAGCTCCCAGGGTTTGTCTCTGCAGCTGCTGTGGACAGGTGGCTGCACAGGGACGTTCAGCCCTGAGGTGTGCAGGACCTCCTGCTGCTCTGCTCTTGACAGAGATGGCCCAAAGAGCTTGAGTCCTAACTCAGATCCACTGGCAAAATAGATAGCAGTGAAAGTACAGGTGAATTTTAGGAGTGATAAGAGCTCATGAGTGACAATGATTGCTATGAAGGGGGTTGCTAAAAAACTCTCTTAATGCAGGTCATGTTGCCATATCTCTGAGTAAGCCATCTTCTGTCAGCAGAGGGGAAAAATTGTTCTGCCAGTAAAGGACAGGACTTGGGGTAAAAAGGACTATCAATGAAAATGGCATCATAATAGTCAAGCCTCCAGATCGTGAAAACTTAACTGAGTTAGAGAAAAGTGCACTCTTCTGGGGTCTGTGCTGTTGTTGACCCTTGAGACCCACCAGCAGTTGTTGCCACCCACTGGTACCTCCTGTCCTGCCCCCTTTGGCACAGACACAGTTCAGAGGCTGAGGGGAGCCTTTCCCTTGTCCCAGCCTTGGGCTGGCATTGCCTGGCCCTGACCCCGAATTTGCCAACTTCTAGGCAGTCAGTGACACCTCAAAGCATCCTAAAGAGAAAAATACACTGCTTCTCTGCTTCCTACGTGCTGCCCATCAGCAAACGCCCTCAAGATTTGCGGGGCAACAGTTGAAAAATGTTGCTGTTAATAACACTGCAGCTTAACATATCTTTGAATGTGCAGTATTTCCTACATATATTGCTCAATTTTATATGTGTGTATAACTGTAATATTACATTTGCATTTTGTCATGAAGGGAATGGATTTCAAAGGCCCATCTAAGACTATTTACCAAACACGAAATCTCTCGAACAAATCTTCATGCAGAAAGAAATACTTACATACTTGTATTAGCAGGAAAGAGGCTCAGTACAATGATATCCATTGGGCTTTATTTGAAAATTCAAAATATTGAGCGTGCCAAGAGACTTAGCAGTCCATTTATAGAATTAAAATATGAGAAAGACACTCAGTGAATACTTGAAGACATTGAATGAATCTGAGAAAATGAAATCCTATTAACAGAAATATGTGCGCTAGAGATAATAATTATGAAATTACTGAGCTCTCGTCAATACAATTCTTTAAAAAATGTAATACACATGGAAGATAGAAATGAAGTTTTAATTCAGTTATTCTGGATATTTGACTTAGAAAAGGTAGGAGATCATTACTTATGCTACTAGAGCTAGCCTTAAGAATATATGGTAATTATAGAACTATAGGAACACAGAACTTAGGCCACCCTCAACACTGCACAGCTTTATAGCCCTGTTTTTCATTTGAGGCCATTAATCTGATTACAATGCAGTTGAAAATCTGAGTCTTTTCATTATGAGCCACTGCCTGTTTCTGACAGTCTTACAAACATTAAATCCTACTTTAAGCAGCCGTTCAGTTTTTTGGCTGTCCCGTGTGCCTTCAGAGTGATACTTTTGAAAAATTGCAGAGAAGAAGATACACTTGAGGTAATGCATTTCAAATACCTACTTCCATCTTTCCTTCTTATTTTTAATTTACTGTGGTGTCAGAACAAGGGAATGTGATAAGTATGAAGGAACTTCAGGTTAAAAAACACAGTTCCTGTCTGATTAAGAACACCACTAGTTTGTAGTAAAGTTGGTCTCATTAAAGACACTAAGCTCCCTAAATCGAAAGAAATATGCAAATAACATGTACACATGCGCATATATAAAAAATATCCATGCCTATTCTAGTTTCTGTGACTTCCTTCATGCTGACAGCCATCGAGGCTGCTTATCACCATTATAAAGGAAACAATGCAGGTCTCAGGTCTCTGCACCCAGCTGCAGCTCTGTGGGCAGACTGCCAAGACCCTGTCGTGGTGGGTGCCTGGCAGCAACTTCACGCTAAATCTTCCCCATGAAAGCCACAAATGCTGACAGCCAGCGGGGCTGCCCAGCAGTGCTCTGCTGCTGGCACCTCCCCCCCAGGCAGGCAGCTCTGTCCCTCACAGCAGTGTCAAAAAGTGCCCCTCCCTACAAGGCTGGGCCGTGCAGGTGCCAGAGGTGTGTGATGGAGTGACCCCAAGGGCAGCAGTCAGACCCCCTCTGTGTGTGTGCCCCTTCTGTGCTGTATGAATCACCTCAGCCCTGGCTCCTGGGGAAGTAACAAGAGCGTGGTCAAACACTCTGCAGTCTGCAGGAGAGGAGAGATGCAGGACACAGATACTGAACAGCCACTTTCCCCTTCCAGAGCAGTAACACATCAGCGTGTCAGTTCTTAGAGAAGCTCTGCTGTTCTTAGATAATTCTCTGCTGAATTCATTACAGGAGGGCTCTCAGACCCCACAGCGCAAGAGACCCTCAGACAGGAACAGCTGGCAGAGACCCACATGAAGGACCAGCTGTTTGCTTCAGGACTGGCTTGATGAAACTTAGTCCAAAACAAGAAGCATGAGGGGAGGTCATTAATATTCTCTAGATACATAAGAGCTGTGTTTGAAGAGTAAGAGAATTAACTGGGAGTGGAAAGGAAGCAATGTGACTGAGTTACCACAGAGGTGACTTGGGGAAATCCGCTTTGCAGCAAGCCAGCTGTGTCATGTCCACACCTGACCTCTCCTACACAAGGTCTAGAGAAGCACTTACTCAAAATAATATAAATAAAAATGGTTACACTTCAGGAAGAGTTCAACTGTATTGGCTCCTGGAGTCCTCCTATCGTATTCTTTGCATTTAATATTTTAATTATTTCAGAGTTTTGCTCTAACTTTTATTTGCCAGGTAAGGCTGAATAGTGTGCAGCTGAAGTCTGGGAGAAAGACTGTTGTAAGTAGGTGGATTGGCAAGGTCCTTGAAGCTGCATGGCTAGGGTGGTAGTCTTAATGGCTGTTCATGAAAAAAAATAGTGACAAAGCTTTCCTCATAATCCATTAATGACTTACAAGCTGGCTTTTGCTTTATCCTCCAGAGCCTGATGTTTCAGCTAAAAAATATAGTTGTGAAGAATGGAGCTATTACTGTTTATCTTCTTTTTACCTGGCCATCTTTGAGAAAGCAGACTGTTCTCCATTATTTCAATTCTGCAGCTGTCAACAACCATCAGAACTAATTAAGCTATTTTACCCAGCAGCAAAACATTAAATATAATTTGAAAAGTATGCTTAATTGAAAGGAGCATCTTCATTTTCCCCCTTATGTATTATGCCAGAGCCTCATTTTCTCTGCTTCATGCTGTAACATCCTTGCACCTCTGTAGGTATGTTTTGCCAGCTTTCTCAGCTTTGGAGGCTTGCATCTTCCAAGAAACATCATATAGAAAAAAAATAAATGGGCTTAGTAGAAAATATGTATAAAATATGCTTTTAATTCTGGTATGCCTGGAAAACCAAGAGAATAACATATGTGGATTAGGTGACTCAAGCTGCTTGTAGAGATGTTCTACCCCAAGGGCTGTAGATGAATTTCTTTAAAAATCTGCAATATATCAGGCTCTTGCTTGACAGCAGTGTGGCTGAGGATCAAGAAGAGTCTCTCATCTTCACTCTGTGACAGCTCATTCCTTCCCCTTTTTCTTTGTACATGCTCTGCTATTCTGCTTTTGCTAGTGGTGGTCAGAAATGAAGTGAGCCTTATAATAGATATATTGCAGCTGCCACTCAAAACAGACATCAGGAAAATGAAGTAAACAGCATGATAATAACTATTTTCCTGTAGTCAGGAGAGAAACTCAATATACCTTAATGGCAATCACTAATGAGGAGTGGTCACGATGGTGGGTTTAGGCTTACAAGTCACTCTCTTCTCCTTGTTATTCATTAGGATGGAGAGAGCAACAGGCATGAATGACACAGACTGATGAGCACAAAGCCAGCCTTATGATCTGAGAGCCTCAAGCAAAAACAAAATCTTATCTCTGACTGCAGGAGGAAGGAATCCCACTGCAGCAATAAATTCGAAGGAACAGGACTGGGCTTTTAGTTCCTTTGATTCGGACACAGGACAGGAGCAAACAGCTTGTGCAGAGGCAGAACACCAAAAGATGAGTGGGGTTTTTGTTTTAGCCTAATATAGGCACAACCTCTTCTACAACTACCCTCCTGCACAGATGATCCCAGTTCTGTCCTGAAGGCCCTCTGAAGCCTTGTCTACTTGCTGTGCATGAGCTGAAACCATTGCTGCCTTGCTTTCAGCAGTATCACTGTGATTTGCTATTTGTGCTTCTCCATGGATCCTGCAATTACTGTCCTAAGTTTCCCCAAAACAGGGATGTTTTGTGTTGTTGTTTCTAAAATAATAGTTTCCAGAGGCCATTGCCC
Source organism: Onychostruthus taczanowskii (assembly GCF_017590055.1). Lineage (NCBI taxonomy): Eukaryota > Metazoa > Chordata > Aves > Passeriformes > Passeridae > Onychostruthus > Onychostruthus taczanowskii. The sequence goes on along the minus strand of NW_024501459.1, from coordinate 20,169,482 downwards.
ACCACACAATGAGCGTTTGAAAGCAGCATTGTGTTTGGAGGCAACCTAATTCCCCCGTGGCTCTTCCCAAGCACCAGCACTGATGTGTTATTGAGGATGCTTTCTCCCTCCTCCCAACCTTGAAATGCCAAATATATCCTGGCTACAGATGTTGCAGATGATATAATGACATTGGAGTGTAATTCAGATCGTGATTTTATTGCCAAGTAACATCTTAGCTGTAACTGCAAACCTAGCAATGTTCTCCAGTGAGAAAACAATATTTACAGTAGGATTTCAGCCACAGCAGCTCCATGGTGTCTTCAAGCATCTGTTTACATAAAGTTCAAAGATGTTGAATTGATTACTCTAAGAAATGACTGACATTCCACCTTATCAGGACATGTCTCCATACATATTACCATCAAACTATGCTTCCACTTTAATTTCAGGATAAATGTTACAGACATAAACACAAAAATAGCTGCTTATATAATTTTGAAGTTGGAGCACAAACCCTCATGGTAGCAAAAAACACTTGAGGGGAAATCCACTGTTAGGTGACTGATGTAATGAGGGCTGTGCTCTGCATTGTGTTGAACAACCAGGACCTAAGCTGAGATGGAGACTTTAGCACCATCCTAACTTTTAGCTTCCTGACACATGTTGATTTGTATCACAGCCTTCATATTTTTTAAACACAGCAATTCCTGTATGTTTAATACGGAAGCCACTGTTTGCTGTGGAGTTTACAAAATTTACATGCCTGCAGGATATTTAAAAATATTTCCAAATCAACCTATCAAGGCAGGTTTTGCTCCTGTCTGAGTGTTTATGTAATAAAAACAAAGATCTCAACAAATGCCTCCTTTGTAACTCTGCCTGTACACAGAGTGTGAGGTTTGTATAAAGCAGGTGTCAGTTATGTGTGTTTTCCTGCACTGCTAAACATCTACTCTGCTCTCTAAATTACTGGCTCCATATTTATATGTAGCAGGTTCACAAAAAATACACTGCAACCGACAACACTCAGATTTAGTCTACAAAACTAAGGTTGCAAAATTACAGGGTATTACATCCCTTTAATGTTATCCACTACTACACATATTTTAACTACCTTCTCCAGCGGGAGAGGTGCACCCTAGAGGGAGGAAGAATTCCTTGCTGTAGGATGGGTTTTATGGTGATTTTGTTTTGATTTTTTGTGGGACACATGAGAAGCAGAAGCCACAAGGAAGGAAAGATTTAGAGCTCCCCATGTTACAGTGCAACACTGCACACAGCCATGGTTGGATGGACTGGAGGTTTGGCAGCAGAAGGGGATGGAGCTGAGTCCCAGCCACAGCGTTACTCCCACGTGGGAACAATCCTACAGAACCCAGCCCAACCAGAGCCTGACACCGACCAGGAGACAAAGAATGAACATTTCAATGCAGGTGCACCCTCTGCTTTGAGATGAACTTCTAGTAATCCCTCAGTCAGGAGCTGGGAGTCGATGGCAAGCAGCAGCGTGGTGAGAGGGCAGCACCTGTAAGGCTGCTGGGTGCCATGGCCAGCCCCAGCACTTGTCCTGAGCCAGCACAGAGCCAGCACTGCCTGTGGCATCCCTTCCCTGCACGGATGGTGAAGGCCTTGTTGGGTCTCTTTCCCAGTCACAAAAGGAGGCATCAAGTGCTCTCATTTGCCCCTGCTGCTTCTAAGTTCCAGGCCCTCTTCTCCCACCCCTCAGGGGTCCTTCAGCCATTTTTAGGATGTCTCTAGGTATTTGATGCTTTGCTGTTCTTCTGTGCTCCCCTTAGTCCTTGTTAATGCAATATTCAGTGATGTTACCAATTCCTTCCTGCTGGAGTGCCAGCCTCGTCCTCTACAGCTGCTTTCTCTAGCAGGCGTTCTCCAGCTGCAGTCTGAGAGAATCCCTGGTTTGCCATGGGGTTTTGTGGAGGCCAGGGCTGCCTGTGCACTGCCTCTGCTCCTGAGGGCTCTTCTGCAGCCACCTGGGTGCTGCCCTGCTTTCTTCTGGAGATGCAGCCAAGGGCCCACTGCCCCACCACAATGGCAAGAGGAGTCTTGACATAAAAGAGGAGCAGATAATTTTTTCCTAACTACAACCAGCTTGCCTGCCTGCATAGAGGAATTAAAAAAATGGTAGCAATATTAGTCAATAGATCAATAGCTATTCAGGATGGACAAAAACAAAAAGCAAGAAAAGGAAAAGATTACGAAAAAGGGCAACTTTCTTAAAATATGTTCACGTGAAATTTTCTTCCTAACTCGGGGAAGTCAGAAAAAAATCTGCTCTCAGAAGAAACTGTAGTAGTTCCCTTCAGGAAGTTCTATTTTGGGATAACATAAACTATGTGCTGGTTGGATTAATATTTAACATGTCTGTAAAAATAATATCATCCTATTAAAAGTTCCTCACAAAAATGGACAAAAGCCAAGTTAAATTCTAAAGTAAAACCCATAGAAATATAAGCACCTCACAGGGAGAGACACTACCATAAGTCAAATAAATGTTTGAATATTATATTTATAATCAAGAAAATAAAATTAAGAAGTTAATGACAGAAGTAAAGAACCATAGATATTTGCATCTTGGTATTCTGTGGAATCACCTTTATTTATATGGTAAATAATCTGTTGATTTAGAATTATAAATAAATGGAGATTCGTTTCCAGATCTGGAGTATTTTTTTTTTTTAAAGATGTACAATAATTCATGTCAAGCTACACAGACACACACATGTATATTGGGGTACTTTATTGGGATTAATCATGCTTTTTTTCTACCAGTGTGTTGAATCTTTCTAGGAAGGACTGAGTATTTTTCAACTTCCTTTATCAAACATACCTGTTCCTTCTAAATATCACAAGTTCTCTCTTATTACCTGTGACAGTGAAATACCAGCCCTGTGGAGCCTGGTTCAAAAAGTTCCTACAACTTCCTTTTCTATTAGTTCTAAATATTTTCTGTGGCTAAGATTCATGATTTTACAGATGGTCTATTCATCATGTTAGGCTCAATTACCTCTGAAAATATATGAGGGAAGGCATGTTTCCATTGAAGCCAATGTTAAAATTCCTATTACTGCAATGGGGCTACATTTTCAGTCACAAGCACACTGACCTTTGGAAGTGCCTCTGGATGGGAGTGAAATTCTTACAGTGTGTCTATCACTGTGCTCGATAACAATGTTTCTAGAATACATGGTTTCTGTAGCATATTTTATTACATGAAATAATAATGCCATTTTTAAAAGCAATTTTTCAAATTAATGACAAATTTTCATAATTAATGACATTATGGAGACTTAATTTAATTATTCAAGAAAGTATTCTCTCTTCTGATAGATGTCATTGCTCATTAATCACCTTGCTTCTTTTTCTATTAGCTTAGATAGATTTTTACTCTTATAGGTAACCCTTAACATGAAATCAGTAGAGAGGGTGCAGCCCTAATCTGGCTTGTGGCATGAGGCAAGGATACACATGCTGCACACTGTCAGCAGTGCTAATGCTCACACACACAATTTACAATGACTTATTGACCTTAAAATTTCTTTGTCAGCTTTTTAATTTTCCCTCTGTAAAAATGGGTTTAAAATCAGATTATAGTTCTAATTTCCCGTCTTTATATATTTGTTGCAGAAGTTCAAAACCAGAGTGGTAGACATGAGTCATGTGTTAGTACATATTCAGTATTTCAAAGCAAGCCCTTCTTGAAGCAGAAATACTGAAAGATCACTCTATATGCTTTCTTTAAGAAAATTACTATTTTAAACACTCTGGCATTTCTCCTGTGTAAAGACCTGGGGACTACAAGGTTGTATGGTGAGATGTGCACAAAGAATGTTCTGGTTTTCTAATAACATGTATAAAACAAAACTATTGATAACAGAATAAGGCCTTAAAATGATAGACCAATTTACTAGCTCTATATTAAGAATATGTGTGGCAAAAAGGTGTAGAAAACTTTGGATAGTAAAATCTTTTTGCAACTGGCAAAACCACAAGTGAGTATACCAATCATTGCAATGAGAACTGTATCTGGAAAATTGAATTAAAAGGCAAAGTGCATGAAAAAAGAATAAAATACTATTAAAATGTTTGCCTGATTTTTTCCCCAGAAACAGCAAAAGTTCCCTGAACACCATCTTACTTGACATATCTTTCCTCACACCTACAGCCAAGAAAATACCTATAAGAGTGTAGGAATGAGACCTACAGCCGTGAGATACGCCATGAGATACGTGGTGAAGGGGTTACTGTGATGAAGGGGTTGTTGTGGTCTGTGATGGGGATGATTCATTAGGGTGCATTATCACTGCAACTGGCCAGGTAGCAGAGGAAGTGATATGAAGGTATTACGGTTCTGTTCCTCCCTTCAACAAATCCTACAGCCTCTAAAATCCCTCTCTTTGTAACTCTTGATGCCCCTCAATTACATATAAAGTGTCTTCTCACCTCCCCATCCCCCATTTATGGCAGCAGTAACAGAATGCTTGACTACAGTCTCACCTCCACTTCTCCTAAAAGTATAAATTCAGCATTTGGAATCCTTCCTGGCAGAGGATGAGAGTATGAGCACCTTGCAGATGGAGGCTTGCTCCTCTCTCCTCCCCAAAGCAGAGATGCCTCTTTGGTAAGATTTGCTTCTCCAAGTGATCAGTGTATACCCAGGAGCACTTGTACATGCCTATATTTTGTAAGCCTTGTGAATTTATCACTGCTAATCTGACAAGAATCTATAACCTGTTGATTTGATAAACCACCCAATTCATGAATCTGGATCATGAAAGTTCTTCTTGAACTCAGTCAGAGTTACAGTTAAACTGCACTATTCATGATTCCATGACTGTGAATGAGACCAGACTTACAGAGTAACCCACACAATTTATGCACCTGACTTTACTGAATGTCAGCAGGCTTACAGTGCCCAGTTGGTTCTAATAAGAATTAATCCAGCTGTACCCAGTCAATCTCATCTCTGAGGACCAGCTGGAACATGAGGACTTGTTTTTTTCTGACAAAATTCTCTGCTCTTAATGCAATAGTGAGCCCCATAAAAAATAATATTAATATACTTTTCACTGTCTTGTTCCTCTCTGAATCTGCATTCCTGGTGTCCCAAAAACGTATCTCAGGGGAGACTGTGCAGACTTATGGTAAGGAAGAGTGAATATGTGATACCCACTGTGATCAGGCCGACTCAGGTCTTTTTACAAAGACATCATTTTCTTTCCCAGCAGTCGTGTTTGGTGTCTCATCACCTTATCCTGAAATCTAGTGGGAGCAAATGTTGATAATTTCCTAGGTACTTGATCATGTCTAAAAACAGAAATTACTCACTAAGTCTTCACTTCCTTCAAGTAAAACCATTCCCTGGTTCATCTTCTCTTTGAGGAGTTCTTCCTTGTGGAGGACAGCAGCCGAACACGGCTCTTCCATCATTCCCCAGGAGATAAAATGTGCAGCACAGCTCAAGAAAAGATTGACACAACTCCTGAAAGCAAATTCAACCTTCCTTTTTCAATCGAATAAAGCAACTATTTGTAGAGTCAGCTAGGCCAGACCTCAAACATCACATAAGAGATAAAATAACACTGTAATCTTGGAGGACAAACGCTGGGAATCTGACTGCCCTTTATTTGTCCTTGTGCTGTTCTTCATCCTAGAAGAGATGACATGAGACCTGCATGTTGAAAACAAAGCTGTGACAGAGTCATTTCCAGGTGGAGTACTAAAGCTTGGGAGCTTTGAACTGTGCCCTTCCAAATTCCCACACAGGAGAGAAGCATGACCTGGATGTTCCAAAGCCATCACCTGGCCTGACCTCTGGGACCATGCAAAACTGACTGGCATTTAGAGAAACTCAGAGATTTCTCTAAAATGTGCCAAATATATTAATATGATTTGAGGGAAATATGTTTTCTCTATCCCATCAGATATTCTGGACTTGCAGCTGAGACTCTTGGTTCAGAATTCCAAAGCAGGCTCTATTCCGTGATTTATATCTCTGTGGCAGCATATGTACCATTAATGAAAACACCTTATTTTCCTTTCACTGGAGTTGCTTCAGCTGCTCTATAGCACTCCTTTTACCAGCCACAGAAACCATCCTAGATTTCTGGTCTCCTCCAGTTTATAAGAAAATATGGATTGTGGGTGACTTCTACTTTACACAGAAATAAATCCTGAAGAAAAACCTGTTTGGTTCCTGTAAGAATGGAGTGAAAAGAAACAGATAGCCATCTCCAAACTTTATGTCCCTTTTGGAGTCCTCACTTCATGTCTTTAGGAAGTCTAACTGAACACCTTTCATAGTGACCGAATCTTAAAGAAGCAACACAAGATTATGAGAAATAAATTAATAAAAAGGCAGATCATTTAAGAGAACTTGGTGCTAGAGTATTAAACTGCATGTTTAATAGTTTTGCTGTGTCTACTCCTTTTTTTATCTGTTTTAAAAGTAATTACCACTTATTTTCCATAGTCATTGTCCTTTAACATTCCCTTTTCCCCCTGTTTGCCTTTTTTCTGTTTACATGCAGTTCTAATAAGATTGAAAGTATTTATGCAATCATATGACACATCAGAAAAAAATAGGGTTCTTTTGGTTCACTGCTTACTCTGTGGAAAATCTTTGCTGCCCTCCTACTAGGAGCTGGCCAGGTTGTAACAGAAACCCAACAGCACCTTTATTTATTTTATGTGTTTGTTCTTGGTGAAGCAAAGTCGATGTTATATCCCCATTGTTAGGGGTTATATCCCAATTGATGAGAAAATCTTGAAAGTGTTGAATGTCTAGTTTGGATAAAGGGTCAAGTGTTTAGCATTTGTCCAATATTAAACTCACAGAAAACAAAACAAAACAAAACAAAACCAAAAAAAACCCCACAAAAAAACCAAATAAAATCAGTATTAAACTCACAGAAAACAAAACCAAACAAAACCAAAAAAAAAAAAACCAAAAAAAAAAAAAACCAAAAAAAAAAAAAACCAAAAAAAAAAAAAACCAAAAAAAAAAAAAACCAAAAAAAAAAAAAACCAAAAAAAAAAAAAACCAAAAAAAAAAAAAACCAAAAAAAAAAAAAACCAAAAAAAAAAAAAACCAAAAAAAAAAAAAACCAAAAAAAAAAAAAACCAAAAAAAAAAAAAACCAAAAAAAAAAAAAACCAAAAAAAAAAAAAAAAAAAAAAAAACCAAAACAAAAAAGAGGAGAAATATCTGAAGGGTCACCCCTTCTGTCCTTCCCCTGCTGGTCATGGGCTTCACCAGTAATGCTGCCATAGAGCACACTATGTCTGCTCTCTCTGTGTCCTTTCCACCTCTGCTAAGGAGAGTGCTTTGCAAGGTGAGGATCTGTTTAGGATTCAGGAATCAACTCAGACCTTCTTGCCAGCAGCTCTAAAACCACACAGCCTTGAGTACTTCCTGCTGCCTTGTCTTGACAAGGTTTGCAAGGGAGGAGCAGGGAGCTTGCAAGGAACAGGTCTAAGGACATGTAAATGCTCCTAGTGGAGCAGAGGAGGAGCTCCTAGAAGCTTCTATTTGTCCTGATTTCACTTTTTTTTTTTTTTTCTCTGCAGTAGTTCTCTGTGTCTTATAACTCTCCAGGTAAATGTCTTTTTAATCCTCTGGTACTGCACCATGAGACCCTGACACAAGTGCTGAAGCTCAGCTTCACCAAAAGAGGCACATGTGATGCCTTTTCTCCTGCCTCCCTGCAGGGAGTCAGCTGTGGGAATGGCTCCCACTCAGAAGATACCTGAGAGAAGATGTGCTTCAGGCTGATCAGCTCCAGCTGTACAGACCCTGGGTCAAGCAGAAGGGAGGAAGTATAAACAACTGTCTTGCTGTAGAAGACCAGACAACATCACTTGGTTCTTGGTTTAATGTGAGGATAGTAGCTCACATTAAAATTGAGAAACTGCATCCACATTTTACTAAGACTCTGGTGTAGTGGAGGGGATAGGTCTACAAGTATATCATGCATATCACCCCTTCTGTTCTGCGCTTTCAAAAAAAAATCTGATAATTTACCTCTTTTCTTCTACTATGGCTGATTTTATAGATGTCATTTCTTTCTGTGGCTGAACCATTCTTTTTCAAACTTGGCTTCTTTGCATGAAATGTTTTTGATGAGATTATATTTACGGTGAAGGCAAATGCTAATTTAATATCTGTCACAAGATCTTGCAAGATTTCCCATGAGGTCTCATGATCGTCTATCAGCGTGTAATTAAATAAGAGGACCAAGTTAGTATCAGGTGCAAGTCCTGGGAAGGCAGTGATATTACATCAAGAAAGTGTTTAATCCTACTGCATTCAACTGTAGCTTGCCTGACATCTTGTTATTTTAAATTTCTTTAGCTTTTTTTCTTTCCTTTTTCCAATCACCCATATGAAAGTATGTCACTTGTCACAGATTTCTTTGATATGCAGGGTGGTTTCAATTTGTTTTATTCATGTACTGGTTATCTGCTTATTTATAATTTCATCCCCAAACAGATTGATGCTTACTGCTCTCAGATTTGCACAGCAAGAGGCTTGCAATAGTGTAACACATGGTGTTACAATAATGCCTAGAGCTTTAGCTAGGATTCATTACTTTTCATATGTTTCCTTGAACTTTTCCACAGAAGCCATACATTCATTCACAAAGGGAGGCTTTTGTTTTCAACCATTCTCTCTTATGTCTGCCCTCTCCATCAGGCTTCACCCCAGCCTTGCTGAGACCATCACAGGTTTTCTGCTTCTGCTTGTCATCTCTGGCATCTTCTCCATCAGTGTCCCCAGAAGTTGTGACCATCCCTGCTGGCAGCTGGACACAGACACTTAGAACAACTCAGTGCTGGCAGCCTCTGCAGCTTGAGCTCAGCCTTTTGTCTGCAGGGAGGGGACATCTGCCCCCCCCAGTGCAGTGCTGTGCAGAGACACCTGCCCTGCAAGCCAGTGGCAGCATTCCTTTAGGAGCCTCTGCAAGAGGGCCAAGGCTTGTTCATGTTTCTGAGCGTGCTCTTGCATCATGCTGTGTGGACAAGCTAGAGTGCTGGAGGGATTTCTTCTGCAAGAGTACATTGGTATGACACTGGTAGCTTTCTGCCATGCTGGAGCTTGTAGGAGAGCCACAGGCAGCAGGCATTCAGCTGGCATGTACTGTGGCCACAGATTTCTAGTGACTATAGCTACAGTACAACAGCTTGTGGGAGAAGGGTAAAAAGGAGTTTTCTCATTTTTTGGTTTTTATTCCATTGCAAATTTTCAGCCAAAAGTGACTTGGAGAGTGAGTATGATCTTGAAAATCAAGATTCCAGATTCCAGATCAAGATTCCAGATCTGCTGAAAAAAAGGCAGTATCTGTGTGATCAAACCATAGTTTTCTATGTAAAAATATGCCAGTGGATCATGAATCCTCACACAAAGTTATTTAGCCTGTCCCATGCTTCAATCCACTCTTGGAAAAAAAGGAGACTTCTCTGCTCCCCAGCAAGGAGCTGTAGTCACAGCCTCCAAATGTATTTCACACCCCCAAGCCCCTGGGAGCCCTCTTGGATCTTCTTCCTGCTGCATTCATCTCCATTCTGGCAGTGCCCTGAGCCCCTGCTGCCCCATCCTCCCTCCCTCTGCCCCCGAACCCATAACATTCTCCCCCAGCCCTCTGCCTTTCTGACCCCTCTCCTTTCCTCATTCACTTCCTTACCTCTATAAAGCAAGACTTGCTTATCCCTAATGGTTGCTTCATATGATCCCACCTTTGTCCAGAGTGGGTGCTTTCCTTTTATCCTAGATGTGCTCTATTACAAATTTTGCTATGATATATCCAGTTTTTGACTGCCAAAATCAGTTCCTATAACATAGATCTTTCCAACCAGCAGTCTGGCTGTCTTCCAGTATGTCTGCAGGAAAGATATTAAAGGGAGAAGCTGAAGGAAGGAAGGCCTGGCAGAGGACCTAGGTTTTTCTCCTTTAAATAAAGCTGCAGAGAGCAGCAGTAGTATGTCTGGTGTTCAAGATCCTCACAGACATTGTTAATGGGAAGAGAACTGGGAGCATCTTTTGAAAAGTTTGAGAGGATTGTTAGAGGAATTAAGAGCAAGTCAGTGATTTACATGGAGTATTTATTTTCTAGAATGGAAATTAAAGTTCTAATTGAGCATTTTATGTAATTAAAATCTTTTACATGGAAAAATGAAGTCTCTGCTACAGAGGTAATAGGAAGCACAAAAAATACTTAGGATGTTCTAAAGATAGTGTAGATAATTAAATGTTCTTATGCTTCAATTCTCTCTCCAACTGATCAGGTATTACTGTCTGCTTGTGCCAGATGCTGGATTACTCACAGATCCTGCTGTGCACAATATGATTCTCTACAAATTTCCATTTGTGATGAGGTACATTGAGATAACCTCATTCTGTTATGGGTCTCTGTACTTTTCTTTCTGTTAGTTGTATTCCTTGGAGAGGCTGAGAGTCCCATGGCGCTGGGTGAAGAGCAGGCACCTGCTTGAGAGCATTCCTCAGCAGAGCACTTCACAACCTGTTGGGTATCTGGGGATGAGAACAGGGATGTATGGAGCCCAAACACTTATCCTAGTGCTAGTAATCGTGCCCAGTGGGAAACAAACAGTTCTTCCAGACAATATGGGGGACAGAAAAAGAGGACTTTGTTGGGATGTTGTTCCTGGTGCTGGTCAGTGAGAAACTACTGTGAGATGAGAGAGAACAGAAGAACCTTATGAGGAGTTTTTAGATTGTTTCCATTTTGTCCAGCAGCTCAGGTTTTCTTTAGATTCAAACATGAACATGCCTACTTGTCCTCATTGCAGCTTTGCATTTCCAGCATGATCCCCAAATAACTGTTTACTGGAAACTCCTGATGGCCCACTTCTGAGTCGATTCTTTGGAGGCAGAAGGGACTCACACCTGTGTGAGAAGCAAAATCCTTACATGTTCAAGACAGCATTTTTTTTCTGGTATGTAAAATATTCTCAATTTTCTTCCCCCTGTTTCTCCAACTCATAGAAAATCAGCTATTGCCAGACAAGGAAAAAAGTGAAAAAGTTTCATTGAGAAACAACGTTCAGTGTCCTCACCTTTTCAATATACAGTTTCATTTATTTTTGTTCCTTGTATGCTTGAGCATCCTTGTGTAACCTTCATTTCTTTACACTCTGCTTTCTTTATTTCATGTATACAAATGCACGACTGTTGCAGAGGCCATTGGACAAAAAAGGTGGTCCTTACTCAGTCAGAATCTCCATTGATTTCAATAAGCAATTTGATTAAGTGGAGAATATAGGATTTGAGCCAATTTCACACAGATTAAGGGGAAAGCATGCCTGAAATTGATTTATATGGAAGCAGCAAGCTTGAATCCACTGGGCACTCATAGCCTGCAGATACCATGCATGCTGTATCAACAATAATATAAATTCATTAGGAGTACATGGTCCCAAAGCAGATTTGTCTTTGATAGATCTTTAAAAGCTGCACAAGAAAGTTCTGCCTCTGAGAGCCTTGCAATCTTTCTTGTCAGTGGGATGCAGGCTCAGCAAGGTAATTGACACCACACTCTTGCCCAGCTCACTGCTGGATTAGGATAAATAATTACCCCTTTTGTGACAATTCTTCTCTTTTATCAGCACACAGACTTAATTCTGCTGCTGTCAATAGCACTATCACAAAGTTGAATTATGTAGGGAAAGGCAGGACCTATGAAGGTGAGACACCTCCTGAATTAGAGTTCAGCCCCATTTTGTTGAGGATACCATGCCACCTAAACCTGTTCATACATTTATAGGAGTCTGTTGTATAATATACAGCAGAAACCACTCTGTACAGCTGCCTTCTTTGAAAGCTGATTCAAAGGAGAAATCCTAATGTGACACTAATGCATAATCTTCCTTTAAAGCTTATAGAGTCACCCATCTCCTTACAGTCAACGCTTCCATGCTCTTGCTTACTTTAATATCTGCTGTCAACACGGCACTGTAGCTTTGGTGAGTGCTGATTGGCATTCCCCTTGCATGGGGTCTCTGTGGAATACACCTCACACAGCCTATCTGACCTCCTGGCTGGAGACAAGCCCACGCTGTGGACCTACACTGTGTAGCTCAGGAGCATATTCCCTGTAAACCTCCTCCCTCGCCCTGGCACTCATTGACCAACAAGTGACAAATCAACTGCCCCCTTTGAAACAAGTGAAAGAGTCATGCCTGACTCATGTTGTAAAGGTTTTATGGACACAAAGAGGAAGACCGCGATAAAAAATCCTCTCAGCTGGAAAAGGCAGTTCTTATCTTCACTCCAGCAATTTTCAGCAAAATTTACTGTTTCTTTTATGTAGCAAATCCTCTGTAAATGATTATATATACAAACATTGAAAATTTCCAGGTCCCAGAACACATAATATTTGCCACTTATAAAGCCTTTTTCATCTTCAAAGCACTCCTCAAGGACCAGCTAATGAATCCTCAAGTTGTTCCTTTGAGGTTAAGTGATGGGCTCAAGGTCAAAGCTTGTATCAGTCTCAGAGACAGGATTAGATATGAGCAGATTTTTGCCTCCGCATTCTTTATGTAAGCCATGATCTTCATACGAGCAGTCACTCACCATTCTATAACAGAAATTCAGATATAAAAGCATTACAAATTCTTTAAAAGAAACAAAGCAGGAGTTGTGTATTTCAGAAATAATTTCTTATCTTTCCTCCAAATTATAACTACCTTCTGTGCTTTAAAAATAGCAGCCTGCTGTGTTTTGCAGTTTGTCAGGAATGCTTGCCCACCTGCTTTACCAGATGAGTCTCAGTTTCTCAACAGCCTCTGCCTTTTTCTTCAGTCAAGCCATCCCCAAACCTGCCTCCAGATGACGACCCAGTCCCCTTCCTAGCCAGGTGCCAGCCCTACTCCAACACTACCTGTGCCCTGTTTTCCACAGCCAGCATTTACAGTGTTCACTTGATCTCTGAACTAGATGTACAGGAGAAAGTCTTATTAGAGAGATCTAAGCACAATATAATTACACCACTGAGCACTTTTTTATGGGTCATGCAGAGTTAATTAAAAAAATCAGTGCAGCACGCTTATCAGTACTAATTTAACAGGATATTTTCTTATCAGTGCAAATCTTGTCAAGATGTTTTTTTTTCAGCACTAAAGCAAGTGGTGTGTAAATCAGTTTAAATGTTAGAGAGGTATAACTCCCTCAACACCTGGGCCTCATTGAGAAACAGCTCCAGTTGCACACTTCACTTTCCACTTGTGGCCTTGCAGAGATTACACAGTGTAATTTGAGTCACAGGAAGTCAGAAAGGGGGTTCTGCTTCACTGGGGTGCTCTCTCCCTGTCAGGAGGGTATCCCTGGGATCCCCTGTCCTGCTTGGGCAGCCTTGCAGAGCTGCACACAGCCTCTCCTACCCTCCTCTGTCTGCCTCTGTTTGCCTCCAGCTCTGCTTCAGATGCACAGGATATCCAATCCCAGCACCCAGAGGAAAATCTATCCCAACAGCTGAGTGCTGGGTGACTCAGCCTAAATGAAAGAAGATGGTTTTTTCGTTGTAGCCTGTGTGGAGTCACTCTGATAACATATGATTGCAATTTAAGTGGGTGGGGGTAGGGGGGACAGAAGGGGACATCTTGCAGACAGCTTGAAATATCCTAAAAGTTTCTGAAATCAATCTCACAGTTTCTTTTTGGCTCTTGTAAATGTGAGTCAGAGCCCAACATGTATTTATGATTCCAAGGCTTACATTGCCCAGTTCACTCATATCTTCCAGAGACTGAGCCACAGCCACCTCACAGTCTCTCTGTGGTGTCCTCCACTGGCAGCTTGAAGCTGATCAAGGGGTAATGAAATGAGCTTTTTTGAAAACATGTGTGATAAAAGTATTTCTGTCAGCCAGGGTAGAAGTATCCCAGATTAATAAAAATAACCAAATGGTATGATACAAAAAATAGCAACAATCCTGAGAAAGAGCAACCACCGTGTAGGAATTTTCCCCGTCTGCCCACCTAGTAGGATGTACTCATGCAATTTCTTACTTTTTCTCTCATCGAGTGAGTCTGAGATGCTCTTTTGCATTATTAACCCCCCCTTGGAGAAAAGGGATTCACCCTTTTCTCTTACATTCAGGACATTCAGATTTCAGTCCTATCCAGAAAAAAAACCAACAAACCCAACAAAACAAAAAAACAAACAAACAAACAAAAAACTCCCAAAACTCCCAAAACAAAACAAAACAAAACAAAAACAAAAACAAAAACAAAAACAAAAACAAAAAAAAAGAAAAAAAACCCCAAAAAAACAAACACCAAACCAAAAACATCAGGGTCCTCTACATTCATCCCATAATGTTATTATCAAAGCACTATATCAAAGATAGCAGAGATTAGCCCTGCACTTCTAATAATTTTCAAGTGAAGTGCCAGCTGTTACTGTGTTTTGTGTGGGACCTGGTGCCCTGCCTTGCATTTGGCATGCTGGAAAACCAGGCTTTGCATCAGGCCCCTGGGGACCACTGGCTCAAATCTGGACCCATGCTCTGGGATGGACTGACACAGCCCCAGGGGTCATGGAGATCCTGTTCTAGGTCTCAGCATGTTTGGCACTGTGTAACCCAGGTGTTTCTAGCATTTGCAGTAGTAAGTTGGGACTTTCTGGATGTATTTCTGGATTTAAGCAGTTCAAGTCCTCCTAGGTCCTTTTTTTAGACACTAAGTCCTGGATCTAATCCAAAGAACTTAAGTAGGAAAAATGTGAAGTTTTTGCTTTCTCCATAAAGATGTCTAGCTGTCTTTTAAATTAATTCCTCTTATTTGCTTCAACATCTTCACCTAGCAATAATTTATTCCACATACTACTTTTTGATTGAAATAGCTGTGCCTGAATTCCCCTTTCACTCTTAATTTTCTAGTTTTTAGACTGTCTCTTGTTTTTCCAGACTTCTCATCAGACTGAAGAGCTTATCTCATTCCAGTTGATCAAACCCTTTTACAAGTTTAATATTTCTTCAGATTTGCTTTTCTCTGCTTTTTCTGACAAGAATAAATAGTTTCCTTTTGAACAAATGTAGATTAAGTCTGATTATTCTTCCATCTCCAGAAAGGCAGAAAGCTATGTGAGAAAGCAACCATATCAAAATCCTGTATTTCAGTCTTATGAGCACTCTGTTTGGGAGTACCAACAGTGTTTTAGGGGTGATAAATCAAATGTCCTATATGCTAATTCCCATGTTCTGTTTCCTTGACAGCTCTGGACTTTTTGAGCTGGCAGAGCAAGGTGTAGCTTTTTTCGCCACTGAAAGTGTCCGAGCAAATTCGTGAATTAAAAAGAATGATTTGGGAATAGTTTTTTACCTATTGCATAATACTTTTTTCATGTTTGTCTCACAACCCTGCAAAAAGATGCAGCATACAGCAGAAAATAGGAGGTTGTACATGGCGTGTTTGCAGGACTGTGTTTCACTGATTTCAGAAAGACCAGCTGTAGTAACCACAGCTTTCAGAGACTCACCCATGAAGATGTGTGATCAGCTTGGAGGAACACCTCATTGAATTTCTTTTCTTTTATTGGTGTCTCTAACTGAGTTTCCCTTTTCCATCAAGATAAGTAGTGCCATCTGAATAAAAGTTTTGGGCTAATGTCCCATGAATCTTACATGGCAGCTCCTGAGGCTGGAAGTTATTGTTTTAGCCCCTTTGTGGAGTGTGGCACCTTGCCCAGCATCAGTACTTTTTCTGAAGGATTTTTCTTGCAGCCAGAATGGTCCAAGGTGTGGTTTGGAACTGATAACTTCAGTTCAGGGGAACACAAGTTCCCCTTGTGTTCAGGGGAACACGTCTCTAAAAGGAGATTTTCCAGTGGACTACAAAACCTGTGGATTGAGACGTGGCTCCTGCCTGGCATTCATTGAATGGCTGAGTTCTGCCAAGTTCCTGAGCTGGAGAACAAGCAAATCAGTGGAGATTAAAAAAAACTTTTAAAAATGGTTTTGAGTGTGATGTTCTTCTCCTCTCAAACCTCTGCTTGTAATCCTGAACTGAATTTGCTCTTTAGAGACTGAGATCTGTACCCATTGATTTTGTGCCAGGTAAGTATTGCAGGATTCCTCTTCTCCTCCCAGCAGCCTGACCCTGGCACCCCCACGCACCCAGCAGGATCCTGGGTGCCGCTTTTCTTTCCCCGCTAGCTGATGTGAGAGTGAGGGGCGGCAGTTTTCCCCCTGGTAGCCTGACCCTGACACCCCACGCACCCAGCAGGATCCTGGGGAGACACCTGGCCCTGCAGTGGTGTCAAACCTCCTGACTGGTACCCAGGGGGCAAACATGGGGAGAGACAAAAAGAGGAGCTGTGTGACTGTAAAGATTGCCCTGCTGCAGGCCACAGGGCAGAGAACTGGTGACTTTGTTCTGTTGGACTCTCTTGGGATGAGGTTCCACAAACACTGCTCCTCCAGATGCTCACAGGTAACCCAGAAAATGTCATCATTTTACATCTGCATGTGTCTACTTTTCCTTACAAAATGTGACAGAGCTGTTGGAAAGTGAAGAAAGCTGCTGAGGGAAAGAAGGTAGCCAAAATGGGAAATGAGGAAAGGAGGGTGGAAACACACGAAACTGTCCTTGCCCATAGGGCCAGTCTTTGGAAAAGGAGATGAAGAAGGTGGCCAGAGGAGCACATACCAGCAAGCCTGACCCTTTGGCTCTGGAAGTCTGGCCATATTTTAGAGGGGGAGGCTGGAACTGTCCTCAAATGGTATTCCTGCCATGTTATACTGTATTTTTCTATGAGGTCCAGAGATAAAGGTATTAATATTAACATTAGCAACAGAGAAAAAATGAGCATGATTTTCAATAAATATATTGTTCATAGTTTCCCATTAGTATCACTACAGATGGTAAAGCAGAACAGCATTTCTTTAAACATCCAGCACCCATTTAGTGCTACAGGAAGATCGGTGAAATTTCAGAGTACCAAGCTATTTTAATTAAATTTTCAGGGCTTGAGGATATAGCTAAATTAAAAGGGGAGAAAGGATTTAAGTAGGGAGTGGTTTGGGCTCCAAACCACTGTGGGTTTTGTCAGAGAATGACTCTTCAGAATATAATTCTCTTTATCTTGACTTTTTATCAGTGTATCAGAGAAAGGAAAATAAGGTATTGTCACTGCCAGATATGGAAATGAGAGGTTGGTGACTGAGTTTGCATCTCAACACACTGTTAGTTTGTCCTTCATAAGGGGAGAATTCAGTATGTCTTGAAAGGACACAGACTTTGAAAATTTTTTGTAAGATTCTCTTTCAGGAGCACAGAAATCCTTGAAAAATGTCACAAATATGTGTGTGTGTATGCATATACTACACACACACACACACACACATATATATTTAGGTTTAGCAAGAAAGAGAATATTCTGCCTCTTCTTGGATTTTCTGGTTCCTTCATTATTTTTATGAAGAAGAAAGAACTCTTCTCCTGTTGAAAGGAATCCTATAGCCTCCAGAAATATTTACTTAACTGCTTTGTTGTCAGTAGATTGCAAAAAGAGTGAACCACGAATATTTAACCACATAGGGATGTCCATTCCAGTTCAGATAGAAATATCTGACTAAAAAAAACCCCAGAAGATCAAAAGAAGGGTGTCCTTTTTTGGGAGAAGAAAGCAAAGGAAGCGTGGACCAATAAGCATTAAAAAGAAGATAGTTACTACTGAGTAAATAAAATAAAATGCCCAGAAACAAGTATTCCCTTTGAAAAAGCAGATCAGAAGGAATAGAATTAGTGTTCAAAACATGCCTGACAATGCCCCAGTGACAGCAGGGAGGTGATGATGGAGAGATGCCTGGTGCACCAGAAGCCAGTTACCCTGAAAACAGAACTTAATTCCTGCGCAGGACAGGCAAGATATAGGAGCAGATTTTTCTGTTCCTTAGTGGCAGTGGTTTTGTCTAGTATTTCCATTTGTTTTGATTAGCACTCTGGGAAATACACACAAAAAGCAGTGCTAATCACAAAAAGCAGGACACTGAATACTTTGTGGGGCAAGATTTCAGCGCTGAAAGACAGGTTTTAACACCTACCAGGAATTAATAGAAGCAGAAACAAAAAGAAAAAAAAAAAAAAAAAGGTTAATGCAAAATGGAGGCTTCTCTGTACCAAGATGCTTGTTAGAGGGATGTTATATCTGTATCAGAGGTGCTACATATATAGTAGAGATTATACATTAAAAAATCAGTAGTGAACATATGAGAAAGGGAATATCAGTGAGTCTGATTTTGGTTTGAGTTAGTTTGGTGAAAGTTTTTGAGCCAAGAAGACTTGAGGAGGGAATAAAGCTGTCAATGCAGAACTATTTTGATGTGAAGCATTTATATCTGGAACTGCTATGTTTCCCACAGCTGTTTTCCTAATGAAACTTTTCAGCTTGTGTTATGAAATATTAAAAGAAACCAACCAAAATTAAATAATTTAGTAAAATTAGAAAATTCAGTAACATAAGCAAATATTTCAGTTAATTTCACCAGTCCCCCAAAGCACTGTTTCAGTTCAACTTTAACGTAGTATTTTTCCTATTTTCTTTTTCTTATTTATACCATGAAACTTAAAAGACCCCTAAATCCTATACCTTTAGCTGAATGTTTTTACAAGGTTTTTATAAACATAACTTGAAGAAAAATAGCCAGTGAATGTGATCTCTAATAACTCTGTGCCTGTGAAATCAGAAATTGACTGTGAAGTTGAGCCACTATCCTCATAAAGCCATTCAGTAGTAGAGACAGGTTGTCAACAGGGGGGAAAATGTACATCTCAAGCTACAAAAGACAAGATGGAAAGTAAATATAACTGATTCATAGATGGTGAAGGTGCAGATACAACACTGTGAATTAACATACAATGCTAGTAAGAGGCTTGTGTTGATCCATGACATTTTCAGACATTTAATACATGTAAATGTTAGAGCAACAAAAGAAAAGTTTAATCCTAAAACCAGGAATTAATT
The DNA here is from genome assembly GCF_017590055.1 of Onychostruthus taczanowskii. Taxonomy (NCBI): domain Eukaryota; kingdom Metazoa; phylum Chordata; class Aves; order Passeriformes; family Passeridae; genus Onychostruthus; species Onychostruthus taczanowskii. The sequence goes on along the minus strand of NW_024501459.1, from coordinate 20,150,501 downwards.
ACCCAGCTGATGAAACTCCTCCACTGCTCTGACCTACACAAACTTGTAAGCCTTCAAGTCTGCAAGCCCTTATCTTCAAGAAGTTAACAGATCGTCTCTGGGAAATGTACATTCCTGAAATCCAAAAAGAGTCCTGGTAGAAACCCAGACAAGGGCTATAGACCACCATGCAGGCTGTGATGACCTCTCCTACCTCACAGGCATGGGATGAGAAAGCAATTAACACTGGCACTCAACATATGCTAATGAATAGGAGACTGTAGATGGGAAAAATACAGACATATAATATTCCAAATCTGGCAAGGATGACCATTTTATTTGGCCAGGAGAGCGTCTGGTCAACAACTGGGGCTATGTCTGGGGAGAGACAGTCCCAGTTGTTTGAGCATGCCAGAGATGGATTGATGTAACCTGTCAAATGGTTGTGTGAAAATTGCCCCAAAGCCACGGGTTTAAAATCAGAGAATCACAGAATGTGCTGAGCTGGAAGGGACCCACAAGAATCACTGAGTCCAACTCCTGGCCTTGCACAGGATCACCTCAAGAGTCATACCATGTGCCTGAGCATTGTCCAAACACTTCTTGACTGTCAGGCTTGGTGCAATGGCCACTTCCCTGGGGAGCCTGTTCCAGTGACCAATCATCCTGTGGGTGAAATTCCCATTTTCCTAATATCTAACCTAAACCTCCTCTGACACAGCTTCCATACCCTCAGGTCGTGTCACTGAGCACCACAAAGAGGAGATCAGTGTCTGCCCTTCCTCTTCCCCTCCTCTTCCCCTCATGAGGAAGTTACAACTGCAGTGAGTTCTCCCCTCAGTCTCCTCTTCCCCAGGCTGAACAGATCAAGTGGCCTCAGCCACTCCTCGTATGGTGTCCCCTCAAGGCCATTCACCATCTTTGTTGCCCTTCATTGGACAGTCACCAATAGCTTTAAATCTCTCTTGTATTGTGGTGCCCAAAACTGCACACAGTACTCAAGGTGGGGCTGCCCCAGTGCAGAGCAGAGCAGGACAATCCCCTCCCGTGCTTGGCTGGCCTTGCTGTGCCTGATGCCCCCAGGACAGGGTGGCCCTCCTGGCTGCCAGGGCACTGCTGACTCACATTCAACTTTCCACTGACCAGGATCCCCTGGTCCTTTCTGTGGAGCTGCTCTCCAGTCTCTCGTTCCCCAGGCTGTCCATACATCCAGGATTGCCCCATCCCAGGTGCAGAATCCAGCACATCTTCGTCAAACTTCATACAGTTAGTCATTAGCCACCTCTTTAATTCATCCAAGTCACTTTGCAAGGCTTCTCTACCCAGCTCCCAGTTCAGTATTATCTGCAAACGTAGTATCTCTTAAAGTCCTGCATCCAAGCTGGTAATGAAGAAGTTGAAGAGAACTGGGCTGAGATGGAGCCCTGCAGAACCCCATGGGTGACAGGTCTCCAAACTGATACCCCATTCACTGTAACTCCTTGTGCCTGACCCCTGAGCCAGCTGCTCACCCATTGCACGATGTGTTTATCCAGCTGTGTGCTGGACATTTTGTCCAGAAGGATCCTGAGAGAGATGGTATGGAAAGCTTTATTGAAATCTAAAGAGACTGCATATAATGACTTTGCTTGATCAGCTGAGGGGTTACCTTGTCATAAAAGGAAAATATGTTTGACAAGAAGAGCTCTCCCCTCATGAAGCTGTGCTGGCTGTGCTCAACAACTGCATTGTCCTTCAGGTGTTTTTCAGTCCCTCCCAAAATAATCTTCTCCGTAATTTTACCAGTTCCTGAAGTGAGACTGACAGGCTTGCAATTTCCATCTTTATTGTCCTTCTTTTAAACTGGGACAAGATTAGCCATTTTCCAGTCAACTAGGAATGCTCAGTGCTTCTGATTTTGCATTGTGTGGGATGGTCTCAAGCTGTGAAGAACCAGCTGTTTCCCACCTGGGCAGGAGTTGGTCCTGGCAACCCTGGAAATAAGTGCAGTTGGTGGTCCCATCACTCTGCTGACCCCTCTTCTAAGGTTTTCAGCCTCCTGCCTGAGGGAAAATGTGCACCCTCTGAGGCCAAGTTCAGGGATGTATAGTGTTTTGTGCTGATGTCTTGAGGGGATAGGAGAGAAACAAGTCTCAAGAAAACCTGAGGTTTGTTATCCAGAATTATTTTGTCCATGTTTCACACAAGTCCTAACCTATCCTACTGAAAAAAAACAAACACTGTAAACAGGCCATTAAAAAAAAAAGTGATGCTTTAAAAGATTGTTCAGACAGCAATGTCATACTGGAATTTGTACAAAGAGTACAGCTCTAGAGAAACTTAGAAATAGGGATTTCTCTCTTTTTAATAAAAGCAATCAGCATATCAGTAAATCACCTTTAACGGAGTAAATTGAAAGCACAGGGAAATGCTTGACATAACATTTTCCATTATGTACTAATTCTAAAGTCACATTATCCTTAAGAAGCAACAAATGGGCTGCAATAAGAAGAAAAGCCCAACAGACAAACAAACAAACAAACAAACTTGCAAAGCCAGATGGGCTGAAGGCATATTTTCAAATAAGTACAGGCAAGTTCAGACTGACAGGCACTTGTGGGGTCTGTGACTTCAGCTTTTTGTTTTACTTCAATACTTTAACTAGCTGCAGACTGCTCCAAACCTCAAGCTTTCACTAGGGAGTTGTAGTTCCTTTTGTGAAACATACACAGACCAGTGCAATGCGGAACAGCTCTGTAAACAGTCAGCATCTGGAAGAAGCATCACTAATGTAAAACTAACCCTGAAGTTTCTAGATGGATCTAAGCTGAACTCTAGCTCTACCAAAGTCACAGATTTTTGTGTTTGGGCTTTTATTCAATTGTTTACACTTAGCTGTACCAAGTAAAACTATTTTTATTGTCTCTATGTGAGGATTCACAGAGAAAAAAAAAAATCAAGTCTGTTATTGTGTAAGAGTTATTTACACAAAAAAAAAATTAATTTTTGACTGAAAAAGTTTTACTCCTTAAAAGTAATTGTTTAGAAAATCAAATCCACTCTTGGCTTTTGTGATGACTGCACAGAATCCACCGAGATCTTTCCCAAACTGCACGTGTATGTAACAGTCAAGGGTAGAGCTGTCTGGCACAGAGCAGGTACCCCAGTGTTTTGCAGAGCACATCATCTGCAACATCTCCTCTGCAGCCTTTGCAAATACAGGCATTTCACGCACTCATCAGCCCATGCATTCTCCGTTCAGCTCTGAAGCACACCTGGCACTCAGTGTGACAATGTGCCCCCTTCCACCGTGCCCTTGCTACCGCTGCTGCCTGTCCCCTGGCTCCCACAGAGCCCAGCACCTGCCTGCCCTCCTTCTCTGGGCTAGGGAGAGGGCATCTGCTAGGCTGATCTTCCCAGTCTGGAGGAGATAATGCTGCAGGAGCTGCAGGAGAAGAAGTACCTGAGGTCTTTGGAACTGGAGCAGGATGCAGCCCGGACAGGCTCCTCTTCTCAGGGAGCAGAGCTTGGCCCCAACAGCTGAACAACTGGCAAGTAACTGAGGGTGTTCATGTTCACTCACACTCGTCCCAGATGTAACCTGTCATCCAGTGTGCTGCCTTCTGGGCACCTCTCCCCACCAAGAAAGAGGTGTTCTTGGTCCTTTGAACTCAGCAGCACGCAACCATCTTCGACAAATTATTTGCTATGGGGCAGCAGGCAGTGATGCCATCTTGCAGGTCCCTGGCATAGCTATAATACCAAGCCCCTGAGAGGATCAGAGCAATTCCTTTGCTAGGAAGTGGTGATACTGACAGGATTCACAAGTCCATATTGTGTTCACATGGCTTTTATGGCTCTATCACCTTCAGCATCCTGATGGCCTTTGTTGGTCTCCATGAAACATTCACGGGTAGGATGGATGGCCTAATAGTCACACACATTTCCCAGTCAGCTCTTAGTAACTCCTTGCCTTTATTCTAGAGCTTCCATAAAGTCCTAATCCCAACATGGTTTTACACATGCCCTATTCCTCTGGCTCACGTGCTGAGACTCCAAACATGTGCTTCAGCTTTTCCATGTTCTTCTACAGCAACAGGGCAGACCGAGCATGCCAAAGCTGACTGTGTATGGGGGTACCCTAGAAGACAGACTGACAGCCAGCAGCTTCACCACGGCCCATCATGTGCAAAGGGCAATGCTCGTTCTGCAGTCCTGGCATAACAGCAGCAGGACCATGTCTTCCATGCTGGGTGTCTCCAGTGACACCCTACTCCTACCAGCCATGGGAGGGAAGGATGCCGTGAGCTCCCTTCACCCTTGTTTTGGTGTTTATGAGGTCTCCATTGTCTGCATCACTCTGCAGCCTCTGTTCAGCGGGTTGGTCCATCTCCTCCTCATCTGGTCATCATCTCCTTCCACACTGCCCCTCATTTAAAGAACTCCTTTGGGTTTGCAAGCCTGTTGACTGACCCTCAAAGTACCTGATTCTCAAAGGGTTTTTAGGAAACAAATCCACATAGTCAGCACCAGCTGTGCAACCAATTGTTGTCCCACTGTGTCTGTCTGCTCCTCAACACAGCCCCCAGCTCCTCTGTTAACCCTGACTGAGCTACTGTGGGCTGCAGGCATGCAGGTGGGGCAGGAGTGTCCTCCTGGTGCCAGAGTCACAGCTGCTCTCTTTCATTGAATATTGGGAAATATAAAGCTTACATCATTGGTGACATGGAAATCAGGTTTGGATTCCCCGAGGGAGGGCCTGGAGCCTTTTAAGAGGATCCATAAAAACCATGCTGCCAAGTAAATATGATGCTGCTGTAGGATCAAATGGACATAGCATTGCAAGGAGACATCTTCTCCACTCTGGGCTTTCCTCTTACATCCTCTCCTGAGGGTGAGTACCCCAGATCTTTCTCAGAGAAAATGATATGGTCACTTTGAAAACAGCTCTGAGGAAGGGGGAGCTGAGTGTTTGGGAAGTCAGGACTTGCCTCCAGCCTTCTGTGGGTTATTTTGTTTTGCTTGGATTAACATAACTTCAGAAATTCTGGCAGATTTGTTTTATGGTATGTATTTCCTGTATTGCCCAGCCTGTACACTTTCTTTCAGTTAATTTTGAATTACACAACTGAACCCAATGTCCTGGTGTATGACCTAATGTGTCTGTAGAGCAGCTAATGCCCACTATTCATGGATCTTTAAGAAAGGACCATTGTAAAAACTAGAACTGCTGCTGGCATCATTAGTAATACACAGATGAAGGTCAGAACATCCTGTGGCAGGTCAAGCAAACATCCCTGGCTTGCTGACCTGGGCATGCTCGGCATGGTTTGCTTGATCTAACTCTGACCCTCTCCAAATACCATGCTCTTAGCCTCAGGCTTTAGGTCTCTTTTCCTTGCAATCAGCCAAGCACTTGCCTTCAGCCTAACCCAGGTTGAGGTAATAAGGGCATAGGGTTAAATAAGGGATACGTGAGCGTATAGCAGAAATGTGGGCAGGGCTGTGTGCAAGGGGAATGCTGTCTGTCCTTCCCACGCTCTGTGCAAGGGACAGAGCACCAAACACATCTTTTCACTGCACACCCCTATGTCTGCAGCTCAGGAAGCTTTTAGAGACAGTCCTTCGGTTCTTCTGCCCAAAATCCTTTAAGGATTTTGCCAAAATATCCTATTTCTTAAGTATAAAATGAAAACAGAGTGCTGTTAAGGTAAATAAAATAAATGCTAGGAAATAATCAGGCATCACTATGAAGCATGCAGGAAATGAAATGGCATCTGTTCTTGGCACAATAAAGGGCTTCTTAAACATACAAGAAAACATGCAGTCAAACACTACCTAACACTACTGCAGATTAGCCCTGTTTTATACATAGGCAGCAATGGATTCAAAATTGTCCAAGGTGGTATATTTTGGTCTAGAAATCTGGGTTTGCTTCATTTTCCATTTATGCAATAATAAATCGAAATTAATGTGTACCAGGGAAAGGAAGCCTGACGAACATGAAAGGGAAAAAAAGTAAGTGAAAAAATGCTTTCTTCTCTCTGATGTGACAAACCTACTGCAAAAGCATAGGCTCCTGCATGGTTTTAGGACAGAGTATACCTGGAGTACGACCTAGTGTGTCTGTTTTCCTGGCTCTGAGCTGCAATCAATGCTTATCTCATCTGAGAAAAACAGGATCCTTCCAAGCCATTAAAGAGGAGGTCTCTGAGCATGGGGATTGTGGCAGCATTCCATTGATAGCTCTCACGAGGACTGGTGCCCATATGAAAAGTGGGAGCTTTCCTGTATGATGCATGCCACCCTTGGAGCATGCTTAAAATAATTGTTCACAGTAGTTTCACTGTCTGAAATTTTTGCTGCTTAGGCTTGCCTTTTTTTTTTAAATGAGGAGATCCTTGTCCAAAACAAAAAAGTCCAAAGGTACAATTTCAATCTATTTTGGGTTCCTTCTTGCCTCCCCTGTCCCAGTTTTACCTTGCTGCAACTCTTCCTTTGGTGGAAGCAGCACATGATTTTGGCTCAGAGAGTGGGTGGGAGCAGCTCCCTGTGTGGCTGCTGCTGATTCACGCTCCTGAATCATCCAGCAGTGGTGCTGCTCCTCTGGCTGTGGGGGCGATGCTGTGAGCACGGCTGCCTTCCTTTGGGTCTCCCTTTCAGCCAGTGTGCATTTCTGGGGCCGGCACACCCTGAGTGACATGGCTGCTCGGGGCCTGGGAAACAGCTGCAGTTCTCAGCAGCGTGGCTCCAGAAGGGCACTCGCATCATCCACCACCAACATCCTCCCACCAGCTCGCCTGTGAAATAGCTGGGAAGTTACCAAACACATCCAAGAAAGCCAGACAGTGAGGAGTCAAGCTTCCCACCCTGTGCTGCCTTTATGTTGCTTGAGGTCAATTATTATAAACTATCAATTTTTCAGGAATGCTATTAATTTAATTGCTGTGTAAACTGAGTTTCTGTTTCTCACCAATTATAATGCACAATATCTCAAGCAGTAGTAATGCCTGAATTTTTGCCTCCTTTTTTTTTCCCCCTCCCTTTCTTTCTAGAGTTAACAATTTCCAGCTGTGTATTCTTTGGATGTGTTTCCACGCCAGCTTTTTCCATAATATAGAGCGGGCCCATTTCCAAATTCCAGATGTGCTATTTATTTACTCTGAAGCATCTGGGCCCCGGCATGATCTTGTCACTGCAACGTGGCAAACTTGTGAAAAATCAGAATGGCAGCCAGTTAACAAGCTGTACTACACTGGCAAGTGGTGAGAACAGTTCAAAGGAGAGCGGAAGAGGGAGGCTGGTGGAGTGGAAATGAAAAAGGAGCAAATTTCATGTTTGGCTACACTGTGCTTTCTAAGGTTACAAATGACTAGTGGCACTCAAATTGGAAACTGGGGATTTTTCTCTTTTGTAAACAGAGCCCTAAAGACACTGAAGCTCAACAGAAGCTGCCTAGGGTGGCTGTGAGCTGTTAAACAACCTCTCCCCAGCTCCTGTGAAGAGCTTCAAGCTCAGGTATGATGCTGCAGGTCTTATGCAAGCTCATGCATCCTCTTAAAGATTCTTGAATAGACCACAGACCCTAGAATAAACAGAGAGAGGTATTTTACATTTCCCTCTGAATTTCCCTGCTCAGGAAGGGGCCAACAGAGTGATTTTCTACACCTGAGAGAAATATACCCAATGCTATCCTTCTCTAACAATAAAATTCTGATTTTGTTTTTAAATTTGGGCAGCGAGGGGAAACATAATCCTGCTTTGAAATGAACACTGCAAGACTGCAGTGAAATAGATATACAGAGAGCTAAACTGCAGCACCTGGGTTAGGACTGAGGTATTTGGCTTCCATTTAGCACAACCTTCAAGCCAAGAACTTGCTTTGGGGTTACCGAGCTTTCAGCCATTATATGGCCCAGGAGATACTGTTGTTGAAGCAAGTGTCAGCATTTTTTTTTAAGAAATAAAATGAAAGTTGCATGGGAAAGACTGAAGAGTTCAAAGGCTGTTGAGGACAGCAAGGGAGAACAACAAGGCACTGTGTTTCCTAGTTTGAGTTTAATAATGCAAATGTTTGCTCACCCAGACACAGAAAGATTTCTCTGCCTGTGTAGCTTGGCTGTCCTGTGTTCTGCCTATAGTTTACATTTTAGAGTTAGTAGGTCATATATGATCCCCCTTTAAAACTGATGGAGGAGACCAGGTAGAAAAGATGAAAAAAAAATATTTAAGGAGTCCCCCATGGAAAGAGAAAGGATGGATGCAGGAAGAAGGGTTGACAGCACTGTTTTCTCTAAGCTAACAGTGTTCATTCCTGCATGTTATAAGAAAGCAATATGTGACCCCTGTCACATGGCAAGACAAAATACCTCTCAGATCTGTTCTTCTCTCCATGGTCCATCACACTCTTTCAAGAGCATGTAAGTGAAGGAAGGGTATCTATACGTCTTTCTTGCAACATAGAAATCAATCTCCCTCAGGGCATTCGCTCTCCTGTGTTTACCATTAATTTAGGCAATAGGATATGCAGCAAAAAAATTCCCAGGAACTGAAGTAGTTCCATCAAGAGCTGCTGGAAGGTAACTAAAAACTTCACAAGAAATGTTTTTATAATTTTATTCAGTGAGATTCTTCATCTTCAGATCTACCTTTTGCAAAATTCTAGGGTAGCAATTTTGCTGCTAATATGTATGACAAAATTGCTGTCGCTGAAAAGGTACAAATAGAAGATAAAGCGTAAGGCAAAGAAAGAAGACAAAGAATTGGGCCACTACTGGTTGTACATGTCCAAATGCAACACTAAGACACAGAAAATTGTGTCTGCTTCCCCATGTTTGGGGATTTGGGATTTTTTTTACTTTAAAAAATATCATTTGTCTGAATCACAAACATTTTAGCATGTGCCTAACTCATAAGACAGAGAGGAGAAAATTCAGATACTTCTGCTAAGCAGAGCTGAAGGCTGGGCAGAGCAGTTCCCATTTCCTGGGAGCTTGCCCAGTATCAGGCAGGTGCAGTCCTCTCTATTGAACTGGGAACAAGCGTGCTGGGATTGTCTGTTGGCAAGGTGGAAAGAGAGGCAATGGTAGAGGTAGTAGAGGTGACAATCCCTTCTAAAATTTTTCAAGAAAAAAAGGCATTTTCCTAGCCATGATAGCACAGGGCATGGAGGGGTGTGTGGTTCCAGCCTCAGGTTCAATCTGATCTTCTTCAAGTGTTGCTCTTTTCCATTAAAAATACAAAGTAGAAAGCTTGAAACCAATGCAACTGGAGGACGCAAGCATAAGTATCTGTATTCTTGTTCTTTCCTATGAGAAGGTGCCATATTCAGACAACGGCTCCTACAGTGCTCCAACACCACCTGCCCATGTGCCACCTCCTGGAGGTCTCTGCTGCCCCCATCATGCAAATGTGGGGTCACTAATCCGAGCTATGCACCGTGGTGCCACGCCAGCCAGTGGCAGAGACTGCTGGTGCTCCCAAAACACCTCTCAGAACTGTTTACTCAGCAGCCAGATTAAAGTTCCCTGTCACCTCACTTCACTACGACTGTAATTTCCTGAGACCATAACATTACTGCAAAAATTAAACATGGTCTTTCTCTGAAAGCTTTAGGATGCTTTGCAGAGCAGCTTATCAAGCTGCCTGCTCAACTCCCATGTGAAATGCAAGCATCACTTGTGGGATTGCTATACATGGCCTTTAACTGTTACAGGACATCAGCTGTTTGGGTGTCCTTTCACTCTGACCTATTGCTGCATACAGTCGTATAGCACATCGTATTGTAAACAGCAAGACACAATTATTAGTCTCTAAGTCTTGAGAACTGAGCAAGGCTCTGCAAAACTCATTTTGTTTTTGCCATTGGAAGCACAATTCTGCATCAATGACCAGAGAATCACCAAGTTGATTTTATTTAAAAGAAAAAAAGATTCTCAAGAGACAAGAGCTGAGCTGAAGGTTTTGTAACCTTAACAATTAAGCACAACCACTGCTGTTCACAACGAAGATGAGAGTTATTATTGATGGCAGGTTGGGCAAATATTTTATTCTGTGAATGGTATCTATTTTGGACTGTCCACTGTGTTTTTGATGCATCTGAAACACCAAACATCCTGAAGTCTGCTTTCAAAAAAACGGATTTGATACAAAAGAGAAATACAGTGTTTCTGGGGCAGTGTGTTCTCTGCAGGTATCCCATACCACCTCTGGGTTCATTACTTTTCATGCTCTTTAGAAAATCACCCTAATAATTTCTCTTCCCTTTTTGAAACTGAAATGATAGGCTATTACCAAACACCCAAATACACTGCAAATGTTAATCTGATTTAGAGCTGCACATATATTCTCTGCAGATTAGTAGTCCTGCCATCATTCAATGTCATCACTCTACTGCAGCCAAAAGAGTATTGTCTCATTACATTAAACCATGAGCGTTTTGGCTGTGGGATGGACTTAGCCCAGTGATGTAATCTGCAGGCACAGGCCATCATGAGATGCCCAGCAGTGGAAAATCTGCATGCAGAGGTGTTGGATTAGAGCTGTTACTCTGATGGGTTGAAGGAGTCCATGATTCCTGTTCCTCCAGGGATTTGTTCCTGAATGCCCTTTGCTCTCCAGGGAGCCTGCGTAATTGCTGTTCTTGTGGGACAACCCTTTCCCATGCCAGTTAAAGGGTATGGCCTTAAAAGCTCCATGAGAGATTCTGCCAACCCCAGGCTTCAAGGGAAAACCACTGCCTTTTCACAGACCCTCTAGGATGTCAGGACTGCCTGGTCTTTTAGGGAAAAATGTCCTCAGGGAGCCACCGAGATGTGTGTTTCCAGCCAGGCAGGATGATCCAGAAGACCAGAGACCACTCACAGGGTTCCTTTCAGCTTGTTTGGTGTCTAACACAAACCTGTTTGAGGAAGCCTGCTATTTCCTCTTGGGCAAACAGAAGAGCAATGCCTCTGCTGCAGCAGTCTTAATTTTCCTTTCACTGCCCATCCTGCAACTCAGAAGCACCACTTCTCTTTCCTCAAGTAACGATTTTTTGTGCTGTTGAATTTTGTCTTTTTAAATTATGCCTGTTGGCCTGATGTCTACATCCTCTCTCCTCCTTCCAGAAACCGTAGTCTTAGAGGGCATGTAAATTTCCCATAAATCAGTGGTTTTGTTATTTAAAAAAAAAGAATGGGCAAATTTCATTCTAGATTTTTAGAATGAATAAACTCATTAATTCTGATAAATTCGGATATTTTTCCTAAGCAAAAGTAACTGCCACAATATATGTCATCTTCCTCTAAGTACTTTTCCTTTATTTTTTTTTTTCCAGAGTCTGTAGATATTAGAAGCCAGCCAGCTTGTTTTGACATGTTATTGGGAGCCACATTTGCCCTGAAGTAATTCAGCTTAGGCAGAGGGAATTACAGGATACTGAAACTGGTCCCAGCATGTTAGACAGTTAAAATATTTCTGGTGTTGCTAGATTGTTATTTCTAGATCCCAGTGCATCTGCGTGGAAAGGGCAATCCCGGGAGTGTGGCTGGCCTGAATGCCTGTGGGGTTTTTCCTGCTGTCTGAGCTCATTAGTGGAAAAGGGAATTGAGGAAAAGTTTGTCAATCCCTTGGCAAGAAAAAGCAGAGCAATAAGTCAGTCTAATTTACACTAATAAAAGTCTTAGTCTTCACAACCACTGATTACAGCTTCAGCTGGAGTGGAAAGATAATAAGAGGGTTCCTAGAACCTCTGCTGGAAAGGAAGGGAAGTCACAAGACTAAGGTGCGTTCATGAAAGGCACAGGGTGACCTAAGGCATACAGAGCTCATACTGAGGGTCTTTGATTTTGCTACAACCTCCATGTTCAGGGAAATGTCTTAGAGCTGAAGCATAGTTGCACATGTTTTGCTTGAAAAACACTAAAGATTTTGAATTCATGAGTTGTTAAAAACACTTTCAATATTTATTAGCTCTGGACATTGATTGCTTAAAATTGATCCCATTTGGCGGTCCCAAGTCTAAATAATGATGTTACTATGCCAGCCCTGCCTCTGTTATGTGAGTTGGATATTTTTTCCTGAACAAGATACAAAGTACTGGATTCCCAAGCAAGAGAAAAGTGGTTTTAATATATTTGTAATTCAGACAAAACCAATTCCTCTTTCACAGTTAAATATATATATATATCATGTCTGTTGAAGATGAGAGTTTAATGTAAGTTGTAAGTTATGTCTGACAATTTCTCAGAAGAAAAACCAAAGCTATTTGGAAAACTGACATTCTCTTGGAAATGTAAAGTGAAAAACGGCAAATGAAACATCTCTTTTTTCTTTCAGGAAATTAAGAATGAATTCAAATCAGGGGAAAAACATTTTGACTGAAGGGGTTCCTTTTTTTTCCCCCTTGAGCTGGAAGTATTTAATGCTGTAAATGTTTAAAATTCAGCCATTGTTTTCAAAAATTTCCAAAGAAAATCTAAATGTTTTCACCTGAATTAACATCTTCCAGTGGAAAAAATTAATAGATAATTTTTAATAAGGAAACTTTCTGTGCAAGAAATTTCAGCCAGCTATAGGTGGAGACCATAATATCTGCAGATAAGGGATATCTGGACTAACTTGTGAAATAGAACTTGGGCTGGTCTTGCATGGAGCACTCTCCCCACTCTGTCCATACTCATTAACTCTCATGTTCAGCAGCTCCAGTTTTGGCCATGCCAAACAACAGGCCCTGTCCTGGCCCTTGCCCAGCCACGCCTCAGGGGACAGAGCCAAGCACTGACCCCACACCCCTGCCTCGGGCTGGAGGGGTAGAGCTCACTCACACAGCGAGCAGTGGCCCTTGGCCATGGGACTGCCAGGCGCATCCAGACGGCTCCACCAGAAGGACAGGCACAGCCTATGGAGCCCAAGGAGAGAAGAGGGTATCAGACACAGCTGGGTATTGAAATTATACAAAACCAACCTGCAAGTTTCCTAGATTGACACCATTTAAGTGAGTTTATTTTCATCAGAATTCTTGAGAGCAAACTACTAAGGCATTTCTTTCCCATGAGTTTTCCTGCTGGAGATCCTCTGGAGCATGGACAAAGAGGAGCCAGGCTGTGCATTTGCCTTGCTGTGTGTGGGGTGTTGGGCTGGTTTATGGTGGTGTGTGCTCTGCCTGGGTCCAGCATGCAGCTCTGGAGGGCTTTTTAGGACCCCTCTGACCAGTGCAGATGAGGATGGTGATGACAGCAAAAGTGGAAGCTGAGCCGTAAGCCTTGGATATTGGCAAATATAGTCCAAATAGAGGATAAATGTATTCTCCTGCCTTTGTCAGCTGCTGTGTCCCTTATTTAGGTGTGATTTTGCCTTATTGTAGTGCAGGAGTCATTAAAACAGCTGCTGACCTGTGGAAAGAACTGGGCTAAGGATGGAGGATGAGAGATGCCCAGGGAATATGCAGCTACTGAGGAAGCACGGGGTGGTGCATGTGGTTGAGGAGACACACGGAGAAGGTCAGTCCCATGTGTATTGCAAAGCCATTTTGCTTCTGCTGTAAAGGAAGGGGTCAAGGCAGTGGGCACGGCATGAGGAGAGGGTCCCTCCTAGGGCTGTCCTCTCTGTCTGTCACACTGTCCCCTTTAGCTGACCGCACCTCCCACTTGAGCAGGTAAAACCCAGGTCCATCTGAGATTCTCACTCAAACTCTTGAGCAGCCACCAACCATTTCTGGGTGGGTCAGCAGGGCAGGTGCACATCACTGTGTTTGCACATCACTGGTGGCCCTGCACACTGCTGGAGCAGGGCTCCTGCACAGGAGGAGCAGCACACCGCTCTCCTGCTCCCATGGATGGCGCTCTGCCCATCAGCAGGCTGTTTCCTGGGGTGCTGAGAACCTACCTTAGCCTGAAACACGAGGAGGCTATTTGTGGGGACGAACTTGAGAACAGAAAAACAGAAGCTGGTTCAACAATATAGCGATTATCAAGGCATATTTGTACCTTCAAAGATATAAAAGGAATTTTTAAGCATATTCTATCCTAAGGAGAAGTATCAGTATATTGCTGCTATTTGTCTTGCTGCATTTTCCTCATTAAGCTACAAGTGTGCACAGGAAATAGGCCTTTTTGTAAGAGATAATAATGTTTGGTAGTTTAGAAAGTCAAATACTGCTTTTGGATTAAATCTCAAGCAGATGCCAGGGAAGTTCTTCCTAAAGCATTTTTGCTAATTGTCGTGGGAAGAGTGGAAGCTTCAGACAAGCCCTGCCTTAGCCTATTCTGGCAACAATTTAAATTTATCACTCTGGCTTGCAAGTTCTAATAATGGCAATCAGATCTACTTATAAAATATAATTTTATATATTAATATATAACAAATAATATATCAATAAATCAATAGCTAAATATATATATTAATTATTTATTAGATAGCCAAAATATAACAGATGAAATACCTTAATCAGAATTGCATACTACATGTATAAAACTAAAGAATTGTTAGTAGATTACAGCATAACATAAAACAATGCATTATATCAAGATACCTATATTAGAGCTAGCAAAAGAAATAGTTCTGATTAAGGGTTGAATGGAACTTGCCACCAAAATGATGGTAATGTACACAAATTCCTTCACTTAACTGCTGGGGAGTAACCGTGAAGCAGCATCCTTACTCATGGGAGAAAATGCACACATTTCCTGGAAAAGGCACAGAAGATTTCTGCTTTGTGAAAGTTTGGTGTGGCTGTTATTGTTGTAAAGTGAGTGGATGTTGGTCAGAAATCTAGCTTATCTTGCCAGATCTCACTTCAATAGTAAGATGTTTATGGCAGCTGGGAGATGCCAGACCAGTGTTAACCCCATGGCTCCAAAATAATTCACTACAAGACAGCTTGTCCTGTTTGAGTGTCTGACCAGTTAGCAAACAACAGATAAGCTCTTGGCAGGGAGGGAGGGGGCTGAGGTGCCCTGCCACCACTAGCCTTGGTGACAAAGCTGCTAAAGGTGTCTCTTACAGGCATTGCCTCCCAAAGCTAACCCTTGGGAAGAGTCAGATACAGTGGACTGTGTCCCATGACCACGTGGAGAAAGCCAAGCAAGAAAGCAAGCAAGACAATTGAGCATATGCCTTGATTTTGTTCGTACTCATTTCTCCCTATAAGAAGTTTTGAATAATTACAGTTGCACTAATCAGATCCATTGAACAGCTCCACAAGTTAAGGCATTACTTAATAAATGAACAGATGAATAGATTTAGGTTGCTGTAATAGTTAAATGGCCACTCAACTTTAAAAAAAAAAAAGGGATTTTACCCGCTATTGGCAGAAGCTCAAACAATACAGGACTGATGTTGCCTTGATTTTGTAAGACTTTGTTAAGCCTTCTGATGTTTACATTCTTTCAACAAACTTTCTCACACACAGTTCTGTAAATAACCTATGTTTTGCATTCTTTCATGGAGGTAGAGAGAATTGATGGACCCTTGGTCTGTCCAGTGGCATTGGAGAGGTGGCACTGTCACCCTCCAATCCACTGTCACCTTTGGAAAACTATAAATGTTGGAGTCAGAAAATAAAGTTCTTCTTTTTTGTTCCCCTCGAGAGCAGCAGTGTCTGTGTCATCATTTCGTGCCTTATCACAACAGACTGATGTTTAATTCTACCTGCAAATGAAGGAAGTGGAAGCACATATATGAAATGTCAGTGTATGTACATTGTGCTGAGGATTGGCTGTGATGCCTGGCATAGTGGGAAGGATATTGTTTATTTTCAGAGAATCACAGAATGTGCTGAGTTGGAAGGGACCCACAAGGATCACTGAATCCAACTCCTGACCATGCACAGAACCATTCCCAAGAGTCACACCATGTACCTGAGAGCCTTGTCCAAGCACTTCTTGAACTCTGTTTGGCTTGGTGTTGTGGCCACTTCCCTGGGGAGCCTGTTTCAGTGCCCAACCACCCTCTGGGTGAAAATTTTTTTCCTAGCTAAACCTCCCCTGACTTCAGGCCATTCTCTTGGGTCCTGCCACTGGTCACCACAGAGAAGAGATCAGTGTCTGCCCCTCCTCTTCCCTTCATGAGGAAGTTATAACTGCAGTGAGCTGTCCCCTCATTCTCCTCTTCTCCAGTCTGAACAGACCAAGTGACCTCAGCCACTCCTCACTCAGCTTCCCTCAAGGCCCTTCACCATCCTCGTGGCCTTCCACTGGGCATTCTCTAACAGCTCTATGTCTTTCTTACATTGTGGTGCCCAAAACTGCACACAAAATTCAAGGTGGGGCTGCCCCAGTGCAGGCAGAGCAGAGCAGGACAATCCCCTCCCTTGCCCTGCTGGCATTGCTCCATGCCCCAGAGCAGGCAGAGCAGAGCAGAACAATCCCCTCCCTTGCCCTGCTGGCATTGCTCCAGTCTCCATGGCTCACACAAAACTTCCTCTTCAGCCACTACGAGGTTCTTGCTTGGAGTTCATTATCTGTAGAGAGTAACAAGAAAGTACAGACTGGCTAAGAAAAAGAATCAATCCTTCATTCAGGAGAAGCAGAGGAAGAGAGCAAGCCATGTGTACAGGCATGTTTGTGATTCATTAGATGTAATAATATTTGCTAAAACAAAAAGAAAACACTGTCATCTTTTCAGAAGAGTGTTCTGCTAAGCATATACCACCTAGCAACCAGACACTGATTTCTCCTCACACCTTGAAACCCATCACTATTTTCAGCTTTATCAACAGTTTTACCTGTTGATAGGCAGAATTCATCCATTGCTGCTGAACTATGAACTTATATCAAGAATTGATTTGCCCTCCAATCTGAGTCCTGTAAATTATCTAATAACCCTCCTTTCCCCTCAAATTAAATAGCAAGGAAAGTGTCTTTCTGTTTAAATTTTCATATTGTTCTGTATTGACTTAACACAGATAAGGCTCTCAGGTAAGTTTGGGGAAATCAGCTGAGCAAAGATGTGCAAATTGTTTTTCTGGGAGAAGATAAGTGGTTAAAGATTGAAGCTATAAAGTAGCTGTACTGCTGATTATTGCCTGTATCACTGCAGAATAAAAATCTAACCAAGTAGCACAGGGCAGCATGTCAGACAGTACCTAACCACCTAGAAGGCATCAGCCTTTTAACCCGAGGAGCAAGGTGAAGTTTGCCATGCAGATATTAGTAATCCCACCAGCCCAAGTGACATTGAAGGTAAAAGCTGGTGCTGTGAGCATGGTGTGAGGCTGTCACATCCCACATGGGAGAAAATATCTACTTGTATCGCTGCTAGATAGCAGAGCCAGGCTGCCAGACCTTGAGCTAGTCCTTGACAGCAGCTCTGGAGAGGCAGGCAGAAATGAATCACAGAATCACAAGGTTGGAAGAGACCTTCAAGATCATCAGGTCCAACCCATGCCCTAATACCTCAACTAAACCATGGCACTGAGTGCCACATCCAGTCTTTTTTAAAACACATTCAGGGATGGTGACTCTACCACCTCCCCTGGCTGGCCATTCCAGTACCTTATTGCTCTTTCCATGACAATCTTCTTCCTAATATCCAACCTATATTTCCCTTGACACAGCTTGAGACTGTGTCCTCTGGTTCTGCCAGTTGCTGCCTGGTGAAAGAGACCAACCCCACCTGACCACAGCCACCTTTCAGGAAGCTGTAGAGAGTGATAAGGTCACCCCTGAGTCTCCTTTTCTCCAGGCTAAACACCCCCAGCTTTCTCAGTCATTCCTCACAGGGCTTGTGTTCCAAGCTCCTCACCAGCCTTGTTGCCTCCTCTGGACAAACTCCAATGTCTCAACATGCTTCCCAAACTGAGAGGCCAGAACTGGACACAGCACCCAAGGTGTGGCCTCACCAGTGCCGAGTACAGGGGAAGAATGACTTCTCTGCTCCTGCTGGCCATATTATTCCTGACACAGGCCAGGATGCCATTGGCTTTCTTGGCCACCAGGGCACACTGCTGGCTCATGTTCAGCTGGCTGTCACCAGGACCCCCAGGTCCCTTTCTGCCTGGGCACTGTCCACCCACAGTTTCCCCAGCTTATAACATTGCAGAGAGTTTTTGTGGCCAAAATGCTGGATTTGGCACTTGGACTTATTAAACTTCACCTTGTTAGACTCTGCTCATCCATCCAAACATTCCAGGTCTCTCTGCAGAGCCATCCTACCTTCCAACAGATCGACACACGCTCCCAGCTTGGTGTCATCTGCAAATTTACTAATGAAAGACACAATCCCCTCATCCATGTCATCAATAAAGATATTGAACAGAATTGGCCCCAGTACAGACCCCTGCTTCACAGAATGAAGTAGACTGCTTGGCACAGCAGTGGAGTCAGCATATAACAATCCATCCATGCTGCTATTAAAGACTGACAGAGTGCCATAGAGTGGTCAGACACAACAAGGGAGTGACCTCTCCTGTGTGGCAACTCCAGGAGAGAATCTCAAAGGCATCACTTCCCTGAGATGTTCCTGGTGCAGGAGGAGAGGACCTCTCTGTGGGCTTCACCTCACCTCACGCTCTGCTCATGGGCAGGGAAAAGGAAGGAGAGTGCAGAGTAGGCTTCACACCAACCTGAGGAAGAGCCACCTTGTTTCTGGGGCCTGACACTGTCTCCCCAAGCACTCTGAATTTTTATGGGTAGAGATGGGCCCCACCATTACAGATAGCAACTGGAAGACACTAACAAGTCCCACCAGGATTTCAGTTTGGCTGACAGACTCCAGAGTGCCTAGCTGTCAAAGGACAACCAGGACACCGCAAATTAGGGGCTATTTAGTCACTGTGAGTACATTTGTCGAAGCCCTGTCTATATTGCAGTTCCTACTTCAATCTTACCATTATGTGGCAGAGTCACAAAGAAAGCTGCCTCTGTTAACCAGCTTAGAGATGGAATTTACAACCAAAGAGTCCTGGCTCCCTGTCAGCTTTACTCATGACATTAGATAAAGTTGTTTCTCATAATAGGACACACAAAAATCATGTCTATTCAGCTCCTTTTCAGTTTCAGAACCCTCAGATTCCACTCTTAATCAAAAGAAACATCACTTTTCTGAAACCTTGTTACAGCCTTCTGTACAGGTTGCTGTGGTGTTCGCATCCCTTGTGAGGAGCACATTATTCCTCCTCCTGCTCAGCCACTGCATCCATCTGCTTTGTAAGCTGCTTTTCAACCTGGTCAGAACTCACCAATTCCTTTTAACAGATGCCAAGAACAACTTCTTGAGCTGAGAAGGATAACAGAAGATTTCCATTTCCCAGCACATGCAACTACCCTTTAATCACTGATCTGGGACATGAACATAGTTCCTGGAAACGCCATGTAGGTTTTGCAGAAAAGAGGTGGACTTGAGCGGAAGGATTATTCCAGCATGGACACCACTCCTTTGCAGGGACCCCTTGAGCACCTGCTGTCACCGAGCATCACTCAGCTCTCTAGATGTGTCCTTTCAAACAGTTCTCTCTGTCTCAGATAAATGTCAGTAAACACATATAATTTTTTAAAAATGAAGTAGGATCATAAAAAAGTGGCTTTTTTTGCTGTGAATGATACCCATTTGTTTTCATTACTTAGAGAAATATGTTACCATTTATCTATATTGCTGTCAGCATTCTGTGTCATCACACAAATAAAGTAGAAAGAAATAGGTAGTTAACTCAAGAGAAAGATCAAGATTTTGTTTGTGCAGCATTCTACACACAAGAAACAGCTTGCAGTAATACAGAATTTGTTAATACACATCAGCAAAATTAAAGGAAGATTAGGTGTTTGGTAAGTATCAACATTTGGTAAGCCTAGATGTATTAGGCTATATTTCTGACACATAATCCTACTAAATGAAATTGATTTACATCACTAGATAAATCTGAACTCCATAAAGTTGCTATTTTTAACTTCTGTAATAAATTTTATTCCCTTTTAGAATTTGGTTACTTCTCTACATTTTATTATGGATATTTGCTTTGCTGCAAATAGCATGTGGTGGCAAGGCTTATTGCTAGGATTCTGTTTGCAAATGAATTCCAGTATTAGTGAAGCCCTGGGGGAAGTAAGGCATTTGGAACATTTGAGAAATAGGATATTTGGATCATTGAGAGAGGAGGACTGCTATCAGCTCCTCCTTTCAGTTAAGTGTATGATCAGTTAGTGTGATGCTGAGGGATAGGGATGCTCTTTGTGTCATCAAAAGGCAGACTACTGAGTTTACTTTATACATATAAAGACTGCAGTATGCTTGCTTGGTCAGCAGCATGTACCATGGGACTATTTATAGTCACCAGTCTGCTTTAAATTAGAAATGGGTCCATCCTAGAAGTCCTTTTGCTAGAAATTCCAGTTTGAATTTTGGAATGATTAGGAGCCCCATAATTTCCAGGGCTTGTGTTTATCAGTCCAGATGTTACCGTAGCAAGCTGTCTGAGATTAATGTCAGCAGAATGAGAAGTCACAAAAGTATCCCTTCATATGCCTCACTAATTTGTTCTGAACTCCTCTTTTCACCCATACCCAAAAGCCTCATAGTGAAGTGCAAGCGATAAAGCACAAAGTTGTTTTTTATTGGCTGGTGGCATTTTGGTCTACAGAAGATGTACAGAACCAACACAGACACATGTTAGCTGTACTAACCAGATGTTAGGAAGATTTGCAAGAATCTTAAGCCTGAAGTAAAGATGTCAGAGATGCTTAGATCATGTTTGGTGTCAGGGCTTGCTTCCTTCTAAAGGGTTCACATAACATGTCATACAGACAGAAACTCAAAAGATTTTGCACCTGTCCAATAAGCTCAGCTGCAATGATGTACTTAACATCACCAGAAAGTCTCTATATTTACTGCAAGGGAGACTCTGAGGGTAATCTGTATTTTTAAACTAAATTTTTTTAAAGTGTTTCTGGTTAGACAATCATTTACACATTGGTTTGGCAGAAATCTTCACCAAGTAGAGTTGATCAATTTTGGTGCAGAAACAAGGCATGAAATTTTAAGTCACATCAGATTATCTTGCAGGACAGTTAGAGATATTGACTTCCAGGCAGTGAGTTAAATACTTTCTTTTACTATTCCCACTTGAATAAAATAAAGCAGGAATATTTTAGAAACCAAAGTTACTCTTTAACAATATTTTGTATTGCTGGCACTGTTGGATACCAGGACACTACAGGTTTTCCTTGGACAGCCACATTTAGCCTTCACAAAATATATTACAAAAGTATTTAGAGTCAACAATTTCTTGTAATATAGGATGTTTCCCTTAAAAAGTAAACTGGTGATTTATCTACATACATTGACTTCAATTTAATAACTCCTTTTAAATATATTTTTCACTTAAATCCCAGATTAGGAGTTGGTACAAATCTTAAATTATTTAATAACACTGCTGATCCACCTTCTCATAGACATATTTTGTTTACTTTAGTTCATTTGAATCAGAGAACAACTGCTCTCTTCAAAACACAAGGAAAGACATTTTCAAATTTAGTATCTATTTTTAAAAAACCTGTAACATCTATTACTGCGTAGACACAAGTCAAGATGTTTATAGTGGAGTGGCTCCCATGAATTTCTCCTGGATTTCCACCCTCAAGACTCAAGTCTACAGTGAATTTCTTCCTTGTCTGTGAAATATGATGCTCTTCAGCCACTGTGCTCCTGGTACTATATGAATGACTTCAGACTCTCCAATGCAATTAGCCCACAGGAATCAAAATGAAAAAGACAAACAAAATGAGTTTTGCCTCCCCTGCCTTCTTGTAAGCAAACCCAGGATTAAATTAACTACAAATTTAAATTAATTTTAAAATTAAATTTAATTAATTACCTATTCTTGTAAAATGTTGTTTGCTTAGAGAAGATGTTTAGATATCAGTCATAAGTGTTCCTTCTCCCTAAAAACAACACAGGAAAAGTGGTTTCCCAGTCAGACAAGGCTCATGGAAAAGGGAGCACTTTTTCAAGTTTTTATTCCAGCATGATTTCTCATGTTGTAAAATTTAACTCTGTTCCAAAATTCACTACCCTTAAATTCCTCGTTCAAGATGGAGGTCTTGATACTAAAGTGTGCTGAGTTGACTTCTGCAACTGTTTCTGAAATAAACTCTGAACAGTGAGCTGAAGCTTTCTAGAGATCAGGTGTTTTTTTTTTCTCCACCACCACTGACTTTAACAAGATGTAGAACTTGGCCAAGAGAGTTCACATGTACTGCAAGCTCTGCTGTTTCCATTAACCACAACCCAACATCTTTGCTGTAAGGGCTGTGCTCTGATTTGTTTGACTTCCTGACTCTGGGCCCACTGAAGAATCAGATGTCAGAGCTTAAAACCTGTTAAAATATATCATGGTTTCAGAGCTTAAAAGCTGATAATCCATAACCTAGGATCTGAAAACACACTTATTAGCAGGAAAGAGAGGTCTGTAAAGATGACAGATGAATGATGAAAGGAATTCTGTCTATGGGTCAGATGCTTTCACAAGCTCTCAAACTGCAAAGTTCTCACCTCTGTGAGGTGGGGCAGTGAGGGCTCTGCTTTCTTACCCCTCAGAGCAAGACTCTCACACTTAAGACTGGTACAGAGCATTAAAAAGATGACTTTCTGCAGAAGCCTGCTGTACCTACACAGCTGAACAGGCCCAGTGCGTACTGACACACGGCTATCCACTGCCCTACGTGGTGTCCTACTGAGCAGCCTGAGGAGCCAACTCTTTCCAAATTGTTCCACTGTAATTGCAAAAACAGCGGTTGAAGTTCTGGCAGACAGAGATACATTTTTCCCTTTAGCAGCAACGTTGTGTAACACAAGTTTCATGGAGACCACTTTAAGGGTAGGACCAGCACAGAAGAAAACCCCACAAATAGTGGACAGCACTGGACAGCCAGGCCAGGACTGGCAGGGCTGGGCCACCCACACCTCTCTGTGCAGGCAGGGGATCCCACCCACACAGAGAGGAGGGGTGTGTGTGACCCCCACAGCCTGGGAGGGGATTGTGTGTGTGTTGCATGTTCCCGTCAGTCAGAGAAGGTAATTTAGAAATTTGTAGCTGCATGTTACCACTTGTGGCTGGACTGTGATTATCTGTTGTGGCTGATATGGATCCTGAATGTATTGTTCAAGAGTGCGAGTTCATTACACATCATTAAAGAATCAATGCACCACTCCAACCTGATTTGGCTTAAACTGCATGAATTGATTGGGATTTGCTACTATGTTTAGTCAGTGAGAGCAATAACAAACTGAATTTTGTCAAATCCTCCTCAATTTGTCTGGATAACCTGGCTGGTGAACATTGAGAAGTTTCTGATGCATCCATGGGACCACGAGGGAGAGCACCACCTTTTTCCTCCAGCCTCAATCCTCCCTGCATGTGCCATTGCAACAGCACACCCTGAAGGCAGCGCTGCAGGGTCCCACTGCATACACACAGCTGATCCTCTGCACAGCCAGAATGTGGGCACTGCAGGCTGGGAGCAGTTACAGCAAATGCTCTGTGACAACAATTAGCCCAAACACTGTTCTCCCAAAGTCACCTGTGATGCCATCTTGTCCACCTCCCTTAACCTGTCTGTGCCCCAGCAGAGCTGTGGCTGTGCCAGCAGCACTCCCTGTCCCTCAGGAGCATTCTCTATCCCCCAGCAGCACCGTGTGTTCCCCAGCAGCTTTCTCTATCCCCCAGCAGCAGTGCTGCAGACAGTTCATCTGTGACAGGGGCTGTGAATATCATCCCTACTGAGTGGTGCCTGCAGGGGGGATGCAGAGGAGTTCTCACTACAGCATCAGCATCGATGAAAAGTTACCTGCAGTTGTTCTGCCCAGAGAAAGGAACCTTTTTATCCTATGTGCATTTATGCTTGGCAGTAACCATCTCACAGAGAAATGGGAAGCAGTTTAACTTTGATGGCTGATTTTAAGTTTTCGCACTCTACCCCATGAAAATACAGTTGGCAGCATATGTTCTTAGAGACCACATTAGCACTGAATTCATTCAAATCTCTCCACATGGGCAGGAAAAGGACTGGAGCTATTCTTACATTATTCATGACCAGCTTTGGCAACTCACTCGGTGTCAGCATTCACAGCTTCTGCTCTGTAGTACCTCCATTGTCCCACGTCTCCCATGTTCAGGCTCAGCATTTCCAGAAGTAATAAAAGCATTTCAGGCTTCCAGTGCCATATGAAAAAGCAGGATGAAAAGCACTAAGGCAGCCTGGACTCCAAAAGACAAAGAAGGCATCTCCTCCATCTTTTTCTTTTGCTGATGATCCTGCACCTCCTTTTCCAGAATGCAGCTCATCCTTTTGGCAGGATAGGACATATTCAAACTTTTTCTTCACTTTTTAAACTTTCTTTTGTGCCTTTAAGCAGTTGCCCTTTCACTTCTCTTGAGCAGAGTCATGCAAGGAAAAAACTTGGGACAGGGGAAGGAACGGCAACTGAGACCTGGCAGCAGTAAGTGAAGGTGTGTGAGGGCCCATTTCAAAAGTCTTCCACAGTCCTCAGTTTGTCAGTAACTCACTGTTATCCCAGATCTTCCTCATTCACCCCCATAATGTATAATTCATGGTTGTTACTCTTTCTGCTGACACATGTATGACAATTGAAAGTTCCTCAGCTATGGAGGCATAATTCTACATCAATCCACCACCAGATGAACATGGAAATTATTTATAAAATTATTTATTTAGGAATGTCTTCCTTTGGCTTTCTGATACCAGCTGTATTCCTTTGAGAATAATGTGCATGTTGACTTTTGCAGACAGGGCACATTTCTAGGCTGTCAGGAGGCTTTGGTTTCAGGTGAGACATCCCTCTCCAGGAAAAAAGGTGTTTCCTTCTCTCCTCCCCACGTTCCCTCTGTTGGCTCTGCTGCTACTTTCATCTTCAGAGGACCTTTGTGAGTGCAATCTTTTCACTTCTCTTTTAATATCTCCTGGTCTTGAGTGATGAAGAAATATCCACACAAAATTGTATGGTTAACATTATCAATAGCCCACAAAGTAGCTGTAAAGGGCAGGCTCCCAGCATGGTGTGGGACGTCAACATAATTTTTTAGATTATTTTGAAAACATTTCCTTTTGTATCACAGAGTTTTTCTCCAAAGCACGTGATTGAACAGAACTTCAATGGCTTTTCCGGATCCCTGTTCACAACTTTTCCTTGTACCACACTTGAGATGAAATAAAACAGCTGAAGCTCCTTTAAAGTTGCAAAATGTGCTGTCTGAGATTGTTGCCCTGGGGTTTGGTGTGGAAGTAAGAAAAATGGAAAATATAATTTTCCCTAAATCCCCACAGCCCTTTGAGCATTTGACTCTAATCCTCCTTACTCATAAGAAGTTTATTATTTGCTTAATGTTCCTCTTGCACCCCTGAAAATAACAGAACTAAGAGGAACAGGATGATTAGTAGTTGCCTATGGAAATAATAAAGTGCACTGACAGCTCGTTCCCATCAGCACAGTGCTCAGGCCAGCTGCACAGGGAGCCCTGGGATGCTGTAAAACCAGGAGCCCATGTCCAGCCTCGCACCAAAGCTCGTAGTGCAGTGGTAGGGACAACTGTTGGAGACCTTGGCTCCAAATTAGACCTAATTCACACTCAACCTTCTTCATCGAGGCCAGGAGACTTCCAGGAGATCACCATTGCTTATTTTTGAGGAGGACCAAGGACACAAGGCCGGTGATCCCTGAACAGAGGGCTCTAGGACCATTGTCTGTGAGGATCAGTTTATTTCACTCACTGACAATTCTCCTCCAGTTTGTTCAATGGGTGTCTTTTAGGTCTTCATTGCAATGAAGCTAGTGGTCTGTGAAGGCAGCTGAAAATACATATTGCTTTCTTCCCTATGGCCAACAATCCACCAGCAAGTGGAATCCAATTTTATATGTAGTGAATGTATCAGGGGGAAAAGCAGAAGCTAATAGTCTTTTATTCCTAACTGCTGTAATGCTGTTCTCTTTTTCCATATCCACTTGGAGAGAAAATTCAATTAAAACATCCTTTCCAATTTAGAAAATGATTAACATATTAATGATTTTGCAGTTTTACAGAAGGGCAACAAGGAGAGAGAAAAGAGCTTAGCGAATCCATCCATACTATGGTGATGAAGAGTGGGCACTGGGTAGTTTTGAAAAATCCCAGTTCTACACCAGAGCTGCCTCCAACAGAACAGTCTCTTCCACCACCAAAAGCACACCCAAGCAATGCTGGGATGGCAGAGAGGTCAGAAGGCAGATGCAGGTGAGGACAGACAATAATGGGGTAATTCTTATCAGCAGAAGGACGAGAAGAGCAAGCACAGTTATTAAACCCACATCAGTTCAGGGAACATATTTCCTTCACACTGAGAAGGACAGAGATTTATTGCTCTGAATCCAGAGTCTCTGCCCTTGTTTGAGACCCACGTTAAGGCTGGGCTGCAATTTCTGGAAGTGTTTTTGTGACACTTTACAGGCACAGCAGGACTCCAGCCCATTGCTGGGGGTGATAGTCCAGTGTGGACAGTGGAAGACTTTTGTTTCAGAGCAGACTGAACAAGTAGGAAAAAAAGCAAACTCCAAAACAATCCCAAAGTCAGGTTACTGCACAGCTCCACGAAGTGCTCTGGGAGTGCCTGGTGGCTCCTTCAAGCTGACACCCTGAGAACCTGCAGAGTAAATAGGTGACAGTGACGGATATCATCTCCTCCTGATGATGGCTTTGCTCCTGCCACCCACGGCAGCAAGGGCCAGCAGTGACTTTGGGCACACTCCGTGGGCCCTGTTGGTCCCTCCAAAACATCAGGGGTTTCTCATATGCTCAAAGTACACAATGGCTAAGTAAATCAACTATTTCCTGATTTGGAAGATAAAGGGTTTTTAATTTTTTAAAAATTTATTTACTCCATGTTAAGTTTTCCCTTGAACACCAGTAGTGGCAGCTGTCTTTCAAAGGGTGAGCTGTCTTTTCAAAACCCTCTCCCACACTAAATGCCCTTACTTGCACGAAAAATATTACAGATTTGGAAATGGTTGGAGCTGGGTGTTTCCTTTTTTTTTTTTTCCTGAAAGGAAATAAAGTATTTCCAAACCTCAGTCTAATGTCCCATTTATGCCTTCTACAGGGACATTTAGGAGAGTAAAGCTGGCAACAACAGCTGCTGATGATCTTCCCATACTTTGGAAGTGGGAGCAAATTGAGTGAGGATCTGCCTGGTGAAATGCAAGAAAAAGAAAAGAAGGAAGGAAGGAAGGAAGGAAAGAAAAAAGAGAAGAAGAAACACAAGAAAAAAGGTGAAGAAAGAAAATTAAAAGAGAAGTTCCTGTAAAAAAAATCAATGTGAAAAGCAAAGGCATTAGGATTCCTGTGGTGGCTAAGGATTGAGGATGTGCCTGAATGATGTTGCTGATGTTGCAGCAGGACACATATTCTTGAGCATTGTTTTTGCAAGACATGTGGGCAGAAAATCTGAGGGTCTTGGCTGAACTTGCCTGGGATTTCATTTTGTCCGGTCTCTCCCTAGATTTACACAAGACCATATTTGTACAAACCTTGGCACTTCACACTGCAGACTAGTAGTGATAACTGGTTAATTCGGGGAGCATCAGATGTAAATTAAATGGATAATTTTCTCTTGCTTAGGACTTCCTATGAAAATGACCCACATATTTCTGATTGCGGTTTGCATAAATGATGGCAGCTGATGGATTAGCCTAAAGGCCAGATTCAGCAAACTAAGCAAGACTGAAACGCTAAACCGTAACTGCTCTGTTAGGAGATGCTATAATCCAGCAGCTTTTAAAAAACCCCAAGCTCTCCCCCTTCACCCCACACCCCCTCCCAATTGTAAGCTTTGTAAAATTGTCTAATTAGAGTATATTTTACAAGGACCTTTGGCAGCAGCATTGACTTGCAAGCTCTATTAATGTGACAGAGCATGACAATGGCTTCTCTCTGAAGTTTGCTGGACCCCACAGCTAGATCAGGACTGCACAGTTTATCTTAGGCAGATGCAGCTTCAGCACCAGCAGTACAGTTCAAAGAAGTGGGAGGTGACTCTGGAGCCACGGCTGTCTGAGAGTATTAATGGCAGCGCTTGGCTGCTCCAGCTCTCAAGCCTTCCTTCCGTGTCTCCAATGGCTCTGCCTGGCATGGTTAAGGTTTTCCTGAAAGGCCTGACAAGTTCCAAATGGAGCTTTTTCTTTTGGTTGGACAAATTGCTCAGGAAACAAAGATGACTTTTTCAACCCACGGGCCTGCCGGGGTGTTGCTGAGGCTGCCTCCCCCTGTGCTGGAAGCACACAGAGAGATACAGCCCTTCCCCTGATGGCTGCATCCAGTGCTGGTCTGCAGATATGTTTGTTTTAGAGAGAAAATTACTTTTGAATCTCAAAACTTGGAGATGCTTGGAGAATTTGGGAAAGGAGGCCAGTATTCAGACTACTCCCTTGTAGAGAGCAAAGCACTCAGGTGTTGGGAAGACGAGAGTCCTGGCACACCAAGTCTTCCCTGGCTGTCCAAGATAACATCCCTGCCCTTCAGAAACCTCCTGTGACTGGGAGATTTCTGCTCAAAAGGGCAGACACAGGAAAAAACAGGTGAAGAGGTCAATTTAATGCCATTCAAACATAGAAGAGAGAGGTGGGCCTCCTCCCCACCAGCAAAATACCCTCTTTCCCCTTTTTGAAGGTGCTTTTCAGTTATGTAGTCCTTTGGCAGACGACATTTCTGAACAAGAAATGGCATGCCTGACCCTGGGATTAATTCTGAACAACACATCTGCAGAGCATAGAGTAAAATAGGAAAATAACTTCTGAATGTGTTGGGAATTCCCCTGTACCCTTCCTTCAAGCCGGAATAGCTCCACCGTGGGATTTTGAAGATGTCCCAGTTACCCCAGAGAAGCAATGGCAGCCTGGCCACATTCTCCAGGTGTTTGCTGGAACACCCAGGAGCACCTGCCCATTCCTGGTGTGCTCTGAGGGGCTGGTGTGACTCAGGACCAGGTCCCTCTGGTGCTGTTCAAATGAGCTGAGGTACACAGATGGAAGAACTGCTGGGCCAAGGCTCAGGGGTGGCTTTAGCATGGAGCAGTAAAACAACAAACAGAGCTGCATTTAAAGAGGGAAGTTGCTTCTTCTGGCTTTAATTGCAAATGGAAATGTAGATGTTAGGTTCCTTGGGAAGATGCTTATTCTTCAAAAGCCAGTGAACTGGCTGTAGTTCTAGTGAGCTTTCTGAATAAGTAATGAGAATAGAATAAAAGAGAACAGGTGTAGTTTAAAAAGAAGAATTTTCTGTTAGTAAAATGCATGTGACAAAAGCAAGTAAAACACAACTGAAGGGGAAATCTTTCACTATGAAAAATCTTATATCAAAAGCAAATATAGATCATTTCACTGGAAGAGGAGAACAAATGTATTAGTCATAGTAGTGCTTTGTGAAATAACAGGTTTTATTGTTTATTCCAGGTAAAATCTTGAATCTTGAGTGAGAATTGACCTGGGCTCAGGCAGCTGTATTAAGCATTGCCTCTTCAGCTTAAAAAATAAATACTCACTTCAGAATTCCTCTGAATTCTGTCCCAGTGTAACCTGCTCTTTCCCTGGAAGGCCGTGCTGGCTGACAGCCTTCAGCATCGCTGGCGTAACTCACTCACGGTTTCTTGCCGGCCGGTTCAGGGGCACAGGAGGGTCTGGCATTTGTGTCAAGAGAGATAAAAGCTACTTTGAATGATGTGAAATTGCAGGTGCTGCTCAGTCCTGCAATTCATAAGCTGAGCTGCAATTTGACTGCCTTTCTCTGAGAATGGAGAGAAAAAGGGGACAGGAGGTAATTGTGGTGTCATCTAGCACAGCAATGTCACACAGGACTTTGCCCTAATTTAAATCAGACTGATGTGAGGGACAGTGCTGTCTTGGATTTGCTGAAGTGGGTGAATGTGGGAAACCTCTGAGAGATTCCTGTAGCACTCTGCTTCACATGAATGCTCTCCTCAGAACAAGACAAACCTTCCCCTTTCTCTGACATATTATTCAATACAATATCACACCAAACAAAACCAACAAAGCTCCCCTCCCCCCAAAAAATGCCTCTCCTGTCATTGAATGGTATTTCAATCTTTAAATAACAAAGACAGACATCCTTCCCTTCCACCTCTTTCAGCACCCAGCATGGGCCAAGGCAAAGGGAGCAAAGGGAGCTGTTGGCTCTCTGCTGCCCCGAGTGCTGCAGGAGCCAGGAGATGCAGGGTTTCACTGCTGTGTGGTACAGTCAACAAGGCCACACACTGAACTCTGCAGATAAGTATTGAACAGCTATGGGTTCAGGCAGCACCATTCACCTTGCACAGTAAAGGAGGCAGGGATCCAGGAAGAGGCAGCCTGTAGTTGTCCATAGGATGCTGCAGATGTGGAAAGAGAGAAGCTGTGGGTCCCAGTACCATCTTCTGCCTTTCCTTGATTCAGATGTTTGTCTTTTACCCTTAAAGTGCTCTGAATGTGATCTGATAATCAAAAAGTTCTCTCTGGCATATCTTTGTCACTTTTAAAATAGAGCATAGCACTGCTAAAAGCCCCAGTTTCATCACTGCCATTTCACATTGATATGCCACATTTTTCTTTCTGAGCTGTGGGACTACTCTGTCTTTCCAGAGCTTGTGCTGATTTCCAGACCTTATCCTCTTGCACGTACCTCTGAACGAATCCTGTCCTTACCTGCTCAACATGGAAAGTCTGGCCAGAGCTTTTAAGTGCCTTACTCCTTCATGAGCAAACATTGCATTGAACGGCTTAAGCCATTTGCAAACTCCAGCTGTGAATGGGGTATGATGGCACCACCAGGGCAAGCAAAGAGCAAAACAAACTAGGGATGGGGAAACCTTCAATCTACCCTTTCCCTTTCCTGCTGGTACTTCTGCCAATATCAGAAAGGAAATGGGCCAAAGCTTGATGATTTTAAATGTGAATGAGGCACTTTGATATTGCTGGAGAGGGAGATGATCAGACAAGCTCTGCTATTCTTTATTCTGGCAAACAACAAAGCTGTATGTTATTGATATCTGCCTCAGGCGAGGCCAGCTTAGATCAAGCAGGAAACTAAATGTTGATGTTTCAGAGATTTCTTAGCTCTGAGGTACTCTAACACACTGAGATATTTGTGTCCCAGAATGAGCTTCAATGCGCTCGCTATTTTCTCACACTGTGTGAACTCCCACGAGGAGTTCCCATGAAGGCCTGCCTGGAAGCAGGCAGGGGTGGCTGATGCCGTAACTCTTGAAATGGTTGCATTGCTTTTTTATTGGATTAGTGTTAAAAGCCCAAATATGAGCTTTCTGTGGGATGCTTCACTGAAATTAGAGGTTAGAAGACATGTAAATGTATATATGCCAGGGCAGAAGCTAACTCAATCTGTCATTTATGAGCAGGCAACAGTGTCACTTTGTCATCTCTGCATTGTGTCGAGTCACAGTGTGAGCCCTGAGCTGGAGTTTGGGGTTGCCAGTGAGCACAGGTCTATTTAAAGTCACTTAAGACAGCAGCTGAACAAAGGATTAATATGAGTCTGACAAAAATCATGTGTGAAAATGTATTTATTCTGTCAGATTTCATGAGTGGTAGCTATTGCTCCATTCAAGCTGAATGATAGCATTCAGCTTTCGCACTTACTCATCCTGACAGCTAACAAGATAAACATGTCAGCATGTGATTTGCCAAATATTTTCTTGTGGAACTCAGGCAGGAGTTGCCAACAGAGCTGGCTTTTGAGTGGAGGGACCAAGACATTTGAGTCTGCAAAGACATGCACCATGCACAGCCAGCAAAACCCACACCCAGCTTGTGAGGCACAATTCTACCACAGCAGCCAAAGCTCACTGTAGCTTTGCCCACCAAAAAGCTCTCTCCTGACCCTATAGTAAATCTCCAAAAGTCCTGTTTTTGTGGCACAGGATAATGGCTGGGGTATTGGTACCAGATATTGATGCAAATTCAACAGTTGCAGGGAGCTGGGCAGTGTCCATCAGGCCTTGGTATCAGTAGATGCAAAAAGCAGCACTGGCAAGCCCCACTGCAGGGTAATCCTTCCTGGAGATTGAGCTTGTGACCTTTATCACAGTGAGTTTTATTTACAGACTGGAAAATGGCAGAGTGTCCTTTAAGATGAAAGGAATCAAAACACAGGGGAAAAAAGAAAGATTTTGCAGAAGCAAAAGATCTGACTGGAGAACTATTTAGAGAAATCTGTATAAACAGACCCATTAGGCTAATATCTCACATTTTAGCCACAGTTTTTTGATGCCTTAAACTGGAGAATGGAGGGATTTTTAGACTTTGCACTCTCCAATCTCTGTTGTTTAGTAACATCACAGCTATGTATTTCCTCATGCATTTCCAGCTAACTCTAGTAGAAGTTTTCCCTGCCTTCCCTGTTTTATGTTCTTTCTCTGTCCCCTTACTCCTCACCAGCAGATAAGAGCAACTGGTCTAACATTTTTTGTCTTGAGGATGCCCCGAAGCATTTTGCAGCCTCCTGCCCTCACCCAGAGGTCTCTTCCCATCTCTGAAAGAAGATTAACTGCTATGTTGCTAACTACAGCCCCTGTGTGGTCAGTAGGGACCATGTCACACCACAGAAATGAGTCCAGGCTCAGCCAGAGGTAGGTGGCTGTCACAGAGATGTCCCTGCCAGCCAGCAATTATGTATTATACCAAAGAAGAACAAGGAGGATAAATTATTATTTACTCAATCCTCAATTTTTTTCAAAGGTTATAATCACTTCTGGTTGTAAAGGACCAACCCACATTTCAGTCAGCCCAATACAGCCACCATATGTATTGTTCACGGAACAGTGAAGGTCACTGGCATCTCACAGACACGAAATAAATATAGTGTGGTTTTCTACCAGCAGAAAAGACTTGAGCCTCATACCTCTGCTTTGAGGTGTCTCCAGTGGAGGAAGGAGGGGCTGCACAGGAGAGGATGGAGCAGAGGTGAACACAGATCTGGTGGCCACCAGGCTGAGCTCCCCACAGGCATCAATCTCCAGTGCCTCTGGAGATTTCCCCATCAATATGTCAAGAAAATATGAGATACCTGGGTGCTAAAATAGGCAGTGAAATAAGTAAATAAATTTACTCTGTGTATAAGGATTTCCTAGTTCCCAGTATTTTTGGCTTAGCTTGCTTCCAAAATACTTCATCAGCATTTCAGTGCAAGATGCCTTTCAAAGGAGCTCACCCTCTGCAGAACTTGTAACAGTTCTAAGAAAACAGAGAGCTCTTGTTTCTCACTTTACAGCTTCTCTTCAACCCATGATGTGCCCCACCCATCCTTTCAAGTGCTCACCACCCTAGCCCAAAGCTACATCCCACACCCTGGCCCAGCTTTGCTGTGGCTGTGCTTGAAGGGTGTCTCTGCAGTGTCCCGGGGGCCAAACCAAACACATTGTCCTGACCATGCTCCTCAGGGTGTTTTGACAGACTCTGCCTCCCCTTTCCCTACTGCCTGCAAGAGAAGAGCCCCTCCACCAGGACACAGGAGGCCCAGGTGATGCCTGCTCCACAGAAACAATATGTGAGCTACCTCCGTGGAGTTACGCCTGCACCACAAAAGGTAGGAGATGGCCAGCTCTGCCAGGTTGCCCACCTAGTCTTGATTGTGATTAAACAGAAGACAGAATGCAGACATAACAGCAGCTAGGTTTGCAGATGGACCATCCTTCTGGCATCTCTGACTCCTTTTGAGATAGACTGCCCTTCCCTTCCCATTCTTCTGATTAACTCACATGGTGATAGACTCCAGTGGTGACATACAACAAACAAAAAGAGCTGTCTTATCTCAAAACCAAGCACTAATTAACCTGGTCTTCAGTGCATGCTCAGAACAGGTGATCTCATCTTGAAATTCCATATTTGCTCTTCTCTGGTGGACAGAACAGCCTCTGTAGGTGGCAGTATGTTTTGGACAATTGTCATGTCCTTGCTCTGCAGGTCTCCTTTTCCAGATCTCTGGTGATTCAGCACTGGTGAAGCCAACATGCTGAGGAAAGAGAGGCATCTCCCATCTCCTCTTGGCCTGTTGCCAGCTGGAGAGGGGTGAGAGCTGAGACCTCAGCAGTCTTTGGTCAGTCAATGGAAACTGAAGGCTTGAGGTATGACATTATTTTGTAAATGCAGACATTTGGGCAAACCTGCAGGAACATGAGTGCAAGTTCAGGCAGTGATGCAAGAGGGATATGGATGGATACTGAGGCAGCACTAAAACTGCCTTTAAGGTCCAGATGGAGTGGGGTGCTGCTGAGGTCCTGCTTCCACTCTATGTGCCAAGACAGACTCAGAAAGGAGAGCATTGAGGAGGGTTTTTTAGGGAGACTGGGGGCTTGGTGGTATCCAGAAGGGGCAGTGAGAACACTGCATGCCCTCAGCTGGATACGATCTAGCTCAGCCCTCTAGGCACAATCCCAGCTCATAAATTTACTTCTTAGTTTTCTAGAACTTGTGTACAAGGCATCCACTCCCCAGAGCAGCTGTGGCTGACAGCTTTGCCTCTGTTGGTGAGACAAGCCCTTCTGAGGCAAAGAGGTTGTGCCCACCACCTTTGCACAGGATGGGAAGGCAGCTTGTGTCCCTTTCCTGTTTCACCTTTAGGATAAATCAACACTCTAGCTTTTGATTTGATCCAGTGGCATTTCTAAAGGAATCTAGACAGCCTTTCAAGTGGGTTGTTTTCCTGAGTTAAACTGGAAAGGGTTATAAAGCCTTATCCCAGAAATATACCAGATATAGCAGAAATGTGTAAGCTGTGATGGAGATCTATCAAAATACACCATGCTGTGCACAAAGGTCACAGACTGCTGTAAAAATCCAGAAATTAGCTTGTGCCAGCATGGTCTTGGTATGACCTGAGGGTGCAGGTGTTTAGTCCCAGGACAGCTCAGTTGGGTGCACTCTCTGCCCCAGTGCCTGCCCAGAGAAGGAGTCCAAGGCAGAGAGGAGGAGA
Source organism: Onychostruthus taczanowskii (assembly GCF_017590055.1). Classification (NCBI taxonomy): domain Eukaryota; kingdom Metazoa; phylum Chordata; class Aves; order Passeriformes; family Passeridae; genus Onychostruthus; species Onychostruthus taczanowskii. Next base: position 20,115,607 of record NW_024501459.1, on the reverse strand, counting down.
GGCTGGGCAGAGGGTTTTCGCAGTGGTTTGGAATATTTTTCACCCAGTTAAAATAGAAAGTGAATTGGATACTGAGCAAAGTTAACAGGAATAGGTTGAAGTTTGCTGCTGCTCAGGCACTGGAGAACCCGCCAGGAGCTCCAGCTGCTCTGAGCTCAGATCCACCCCTCAGCTGAACATACCTGGTAATTACAGGCTGCAAACAAGCAGCACACGATGACAAACAGGGAAAAGTATAGCCTATCAGGAGTAACTCAAATCACAACTATAAATATGATTGAAATGTAGTTTAAAATTCTGAGATTTGCTGTAGTTCTAAATGTACTGGTGATGTACTATATTATATTTTTAATTTTACCATAATGTAATTTTATACTAGGCTATTTTTCAGTATTCCAAGACACTGTCAAAAGAGTGAGCTGAATAAAGGGAAAAAGTATAATGGAAAAATTCAAAGAAATGTAACATCTGAAAAGAAAATTCCACACACCAATATATATATATATTAAAAAAGTCTGAAAAGGAATTTGTGAGTTGTCTCCTGAATGCATTAGCATAGATAAGATAGAGGAGTTTTACTTTTCAACTTTCTCTTCTACTTCCTCATTGTTCGAAAAGTTAATGAGGGGAATAAAAAAGAGTGGAATCTCACAGACCAAAGATTTATGCTGTTGTATTCAGTGTCAGAAGAAAGATGCGGGGCAGAGGGGGAAGGAAAGAATAAACCCCATTTAAGTGTCAGATGTGGAAATACATAAATGTTTGGTTTGGGGCATTCCTCTTCCCTTCCAAACATTAGAAGAAAATGAATTTTCTTCACAAGTCCTTCTTTGGGGAAAAAAAGGAAAATGACTCATGCAGAAAACTTCCACTGGGTCCAGTTGTAACATCTTTGCTATTTGAACTGGTATGTAATCAAACTGCATTCTTACATCCATTTATGGATATTTATGTTATACAGAGTATACAGCTTTGAATTTATCCGTTTACATATAATAATATGAGCTGATATCAGGTTAATTAATATTCCATCATCTTGCAGGGATATTTCACTAACAGACCATTTCAAAAAAGGGAGTATCTTGACAAATGAAACTAGAACTGGATCTTGCTGAAATTACAAATTGAAAGGGATTCATATGGGTGGAAAGTAACAGAACCCAGGAAGAGAAGATGATGAACCTCTACAATGCATGAAAATAGAGCTATTTTGCAGAAAGTCATTCCACAGCAATTTCTCTTTATAGGCATGTACTGTGTAACTCAGGAAGTACACAGTGTGAAGCTTGCACTGCAATTTATTTTCACTCATTTCCAAAACAGTGTTTATATCAATGGCACTTTAGATTTCTAGTCAGTATTACTTGCATGTTCGTTAAAAAAAAATTACAAATCCCAACAACAAACAGCTAGTGGATATTTAACTATAGTTTAAAGCACAAGGCCTGACGTAAAGGCTAGGGTAAGGTCCCACTGAAGTCAATGAAATGTTTGTCCAAGTGACAAAGCCAGGCTCTCTCTGGAGGCCAGGTGCATAAAATCTGCTCACTTACAGGTTTGGCCAATTGCATTTGCAAGTCCTGTTTGGATCAGGGCTTGCCTGATAGAGCAAGCACACAAAACACAGGCCCACGGTAATTTGTGTTTTCTTGCTTTCACAACTTTAGTACTGCTAGTTCTGGCTTTCCTGCATGGCATTTACATTCACATATATCCACAGACTTGCTGTACCAGGGAAGAGAGTGACTCACAGGTTTCTACCTGAATTACAGCTTATTACAGTAATTAGGACTTGCAGTTTTACTCTAATTTTGAGTACAGCTGTGGGAAGGAGATGAAGGGATGAAAGTTTATTGTTTCAAATTGCTTTAACTTCCAGTGTATTTTGGTAGGAGTATTATGAAAGACATGACTGGGTTAATTCTGCCAATACCTCCCTAATGGAATTAATATGTTAGAGCTGTGGAAAACAAACAAACAAACAACCAAATGGACAATGTTGTCAAAAGTTGGAGAGGGTAAGTGGGGACAAGAACCTTTACCAGGTCAGCTGCTTGGCATTCCTGACTGTGGAATAAGCCATAGCCAGTCATCCAAAAATATTCACTGTGTACACCAGATTCCAGCTAATTTCCAACATTTGACATTATTAACGCACTCTGGGTCCATTTACTTAATTATAATTAATACTGCTTGTTCCTCCTTTGAAGAATATGGCATTCATTTGGCAGTAGCTGCCTAGATATGAGTGCATGTATTTTGATACACCTCCAAGAGGATCTGCCTGCATTTCCAACTGCTACATAGGCCAAGTAAATTTTTGCAGTGTATTCAGTTCTGCAGTACATTCAGTTCAGTTCTGCAGTTCTACTTCTTGAATGTATTAAAACCTCAAAATTGTTTTCAAATGTGTGGGCCATCCAAATACTGAGACACATTTTGAAAAGAGCTGAATTCTAGGAGATTGCATTAAGGAAAACGCCTTTGCTTAAGACTTGTGTTGATAGCTGTCAATGCAATAATTCTTAAATGATGCAGAGAGATATAGGCCTCTCTTGGTAAAGGGCAGCTGGAGGGGTCTGGTCTGTTCTTTATCTGAAGTGCTGTAAAACAAACTGAAAGAAATCAAAATACTACAGTTTTTGCAGCATCTATCACCCAGTACAAGAAGAATAAAAAAATCAAGGAATTGTTTTATTAAACACTGTGATCAGCTGTCATTTGCAGCCTGGGTTTCTTTTCACTGGCAGTGACTGATTGTCCTTCAAGCTTTTATGTCCCTTGATAACTTTGATATGAGAAAAAGCCAAACAGAAGGTAGAAAGGAAATTCTCTTCTTCTCATTTGTATGTGAAAAACCATCCAAATGTGGTGCTGGTCCAGCTGAACAGGACTGCTCCTGAAGGCTCTGCCGTGCTCTGTAGCTGGTTCTGCTCACATGGGGAGCAACAAAGACAGAAAGGCTCTTAAAGCACAGCTCTATTTACCTGAAAACAGGAATCTGTAGCTGGCAGGATTAAATGAACGAGGTGAATAAACTCAGTTCCATCTCCCTGTTTAGACTCCTTTTCACAGCACTTGTCCCCATCAGTTTGCTTCTTCCAAGAACTAATTTGTCTGCTTGGTGTGCTGCCTTTTACACTTGGAAAAAAGTTTGCTAGTTCAATCAAAACATCTGCTACATCCTTTCAACTACTTTTGTCCTATACGTTAAAAGAAGCATAACCTTATTTTTTATTTGCTAACAAAACACTGGTGCTCAACTTTAATTTAAAGGCAATTAGTAATTTCTCAGATTATGTGATCTGATATTTTTAGACTTCACAACCCATCTTAAGTAACAGTAAGTCAGGAATGTGCCTCCAGACATATCCTTTATACATCTAATTACTTTTCTCATAGGATCAAAAACATTATATTCTTTGTAATAATAATTTGCAAGCAAAATCTGTGTTTTCCATTTAATATGTTTGATATAAAACCCCCACATATTACAATATCACCTTAAAAATACACAGTACTTTAATATACACTTTGTTAACATTGGTTTAACAGAGCTAAATAGGTTTCCCTCTATGTGGTTCTCAGTAATTGCCCCTTCTCCCAGCCTGCTATGACCTGTGAAATACTTTCACACCCATATATTTTTATTCCAGTGGCAAATAAGCTTTACTTCTTTTAATATCATAAGAGTTGTCCTTGAAGATCATGTGTAACTGCTTTCCTATTAAAAAACCAAAACAGTAAACAAAGATTAACCTGAAGTATGTGTTTCTACTCACTTCCATCTCTCTGTGTACAAAATTGCAGAGGGTTGAGTCTTCTTCCAGTGCTGGAGAAGAAACAATGCCAAGGAATAATTTCCAGGTTATAAAAGGGTAGATTGGGGTGGTCTCTCACATGAGTGCGCTTTACGCTATCGCTGTACCACTGATCTGTCACAGTGCTGACACAGGACCAGGGGAAGGACCCACTGCTGTCACTGCGCCCTCGTGAAGAGCCAAAGCAGCCGCAGCAGGAGCAGCAGCATCAGGAGCAGCAGGAGCAGGAGCAGTTTTCCTCCTGGAAGACAAGTTCTCCATCCAGAAGCACAAAAAACCCTATTCAGCAGCCCCTGTGCCTTCCAGCAGTCTGCCCTCAGTGCAAACAACATTTTCTCACTTTCTGTGGGCTCTTGGAGAGTTTCCACTTCCAGCGATCAAGGAGGAGAGTGCAAGTGCCAAACCCCTGCTTCACCATAGCTGTACCATCCAACAGGTCACTTGGATGCTGTTGAAGTCCTGCATGCCTGGACAACACACTTGGAAATGATCCCCTCAGAGAAATAATGTTGGAATCAACTCTTCTTGTTTCAGAAACAGCCCAGGCCATGGGTATGTGCCACCAGTGGTCCTTTCTCAGTGCTACCAGGGACAGTTTTGGAACACTTTTTGCTACAGTATAATTATTTCACCCTTGTCAGACAGGGTTTGCTGATCAAACACGAGCACACCTGCCCACAAATGGGCAGCCAGTGCTACAGACCGTGAGCACAGCAGCAGCAGGGAACCTTAGGGGGCTTATCAGGAATGGAGAATCTCACTCTAACTTAAAATTTGCAGTGCAAAAAAGCGCAAAATCTTGGGTAAACACTATTTTCAGTGATGTAAGGTAATCTAATTCACTTAGATTTGGCTTGGTTTCTATTCAGAGAAGTTAGTATACTTTTATACCACTTTTTGTAAGTCAGTGCAGCTTTGAGTGTTGCACTTATTGGTGCAAGATCCTGTGTTTAGAAGATCTAATAGACAGTGTATTTGAATTTTTTTGTAAGTGGAGCCAGCCTGTGTGCATTCAAGATCTATGGCTGAATTTATTACATTTCAGGTTTATGCACTCTATAAAATACATTGTAGGGTCTTCTTTATAAAACATGAAACCATATTGAATGTAACTGACTTTGTGCCTTAACATCTATTTCACCACCAGGTTTCCTAAGCTCCTATGCCTTTACATGAAACCAGATATATCTGTAGCAACAACCTACGGCCACTGAGGGACTTTGTGGTTGTTCTACCATATCTACTTCATCAAGCCAAAAGAAATAGCACACTTGTCTATAGGGAAGTCTCAAGGGACAGACTCTTCTCTGCTCTTTAAAAATTTTTCATATTTAATTTCTTATCCCAAGACATGGTCAGGATTAAAGGGATGCTTGGCTGTCACCATCCAAATCCAAAGGAATCAAGATACTGGAGAAAAACATACAAAACCCTCTAGAAAAGGAAACTTCAAGAGCCTTGCCAGGTGCTAGTGAAATGAGCACCAGAACAAAGCACCACAAAGCTGCATAAATATATTATGGTTTATATCAAACATTCAGAGGCTTTATTGTAAGATTGGAATGGAGAGGATTCTCTTGATATAAACAGCTTCAACCATAGAGGCTGCCTGTGTTTAAAGGTAAATAAATAGCTGTTTGAAAGAGAAAAGTATTTTGAAGTCTTAAAATACATTTGTGTTGTCTTTGTTATTGTTGTGTTAAATCCTTGTTTGGTTTGAGGTCTTGTTGAGCTTTGGTAGTCAGGTCTAGGAAATGGGGACAGGTTGGAAATAAAGACTTCTAACAATACTATGAAAAACAATCTGCAGTGCATTCACAGGAGTGCTTGTCTTTGTGCCAGGCACAGTCCTTTCATTTCACATATTACAAAGGAAAGATAGTAGTGGGCTTTTCTCAAGACCAAATGAAACAATCTTTCCCTCTGCAGCCAGTTAGGGAGAAAATGCAGCTTTTTGTGAAGGGATGCCAATAATATAGTTACTTTGAGAGAATGATTTTCAATTTCTTGTGAAAACTCTGGTTTTGAAGAAATTAGTGTGTTATAACCCACTGATTTTCTCCACAGAAGTTTTGATCATCTTTTTCCCCAGACACAAAGTGATCATGATGTGAGTACTTGAAATCTTTCAGGGATGCCAGTACTTCTGATTTAATGACTTTCCATTGGCTTCCAGGAAACTGATGTGTTGATTTAGAAGTTCTTTTTATTAACTGCCATTAAGAGACTTTCAGAGGACTTGATACATTGGAGCTCTCTGAGATTTTTTTTCTGTTTATTAACAAAACCATTATTTAAAATGCAGACTGGCTGGCTATTTAAGTTGACCTGAATTTATGGATCGTCACGACATTAAGAGGAAATTTGTTATAAGACATACCTTCAGGCAGATTCAGTGGTGAGAAAACATACACCTCCCTTTTATTCCCTTTTATGGAACCACACCTTCCTTTTTCAGGAAATGTCTCAATTTTTCTGTGCAGAACCTTTGCTTCAACCATGTACAAAAATGTGCAACCATTTTCTTCTAAAGATTAAAGTGTAAAAGCAACTTTTGGGGAGATTCTATTCCTGCTGTTTACATTAATGTATTAGGTAGCAACCTACAGCATTGGACAGCAATGTTACACACATAAAGCCCTTTGCAGGAAAGGAAGGCAGGTTTTGGTTTTTCAGAACATCCTTCATAAAGGAAGGTGGAACATGAATGCCCTTTGGCTTTTGGAAAGCTTCTCTGAATGTGATGTTGGGATACTTGTAATTTGTAGTGACGTACCAAAGGCAAATAGCACAGCAATTGACTGACAAGCCTTGCCTACACTCTCCACGCAGCAGTTTTCCTTTCACCTGCTATTCCCTGGCTGCTGGTGAGGTTCCACAGAGGCATCAACCTCAAAAGGCTGGAGAAGCAGAAAAACAGTTGAGTTTGCTTCCTTTATTTCTTCAGTTCGGAATCCTTGTATGTAATATAAATAATCAACCTCTGTGGTTGCGTGTACATAATTTTCTCCTAGAAGACGTATTCAAGGGTAAGTTTTTTGGGCATGAAATTTGTGCAAGCACATTGAATGCCAGTGATATGACACTAGCAAGCTATAAGCTCCAAAGAAGTTTGTAGAGAAGATTCATTGCAAAGAAAACTTGCCCAGGGGAAATAATGGGATGACCATCAGTTTCAAACTTTAAAGTAAGCTTTGATGAGACACAACATTGACTTAATGAAATAATCCTCAGCAAAAGGAAAAAGGTGAAAAGCCCTGCTACAGCAATGGTGCATACTGCAGTTTCCAACCACAGCTCCACCCAAAAATTCTCTTGTATCAGGGAATGTTCCAAATTTCTCTTGAACCAAAATTCTAATATAGGTGCACTGAGATCAGCCAGTTTCACCTTCTTGGGTGATGAAGGATAATGAACCCGTAAGTTACATATTTCTGCCATCCAGCTGGCTCAGGTTTGCTTAAAGCTGCTTTAAACTTCCAAGCCTGCAATCAGTATGGCCCACCTCTTGGTCCTGTAACAACATCTGAGACAACTGCAGGGTTTCCTGGATTGCGAATTTCATATTTTTATTTGGACATACAGGCATTTTTATCTTCAGCTTCTCATTTCTTCTTTTTTCCCACTACCATAATATTGAAGTGATTCAGGTACTGGCACTACATTACCTTCCTTGGGCATAGTAAGCATTTCTCATCCTCCCATTTGCACTTGCTATTTTAGCCTATGCATCCCATTTCCCTAGAGATGTTTAGTTTTTTTCCATTCTAAATACAAGGCAAGAATTTATTTTTCATTCCTGGAACAGCAGCATCTCAAACATAGTGTATACAATTGCTGTTTCTACTTTTTAAATCACTATTTTGCTAACATTAGTGGCTGCAAAAAGAGTGAGTCCTCCCTGCTCTGATTTATTTCAGCTGTGTGGGCTGTGAATATGTGTATTACTTGGGACAGAAACTGAAAGTGACTTTTTAAAAAAGGAATTTAGAAAAAAAAATTGGAGGCAATGGGTATTTTAAAGACAGTTTTGGTTTCAAAGCTCTTTCCCTTAAAGTGCAAAGAAGAACTGTTTTATACAACTAAGTTCTGCTGCACTTTCCTTTACCAAAGAGATGCTGTTTAAACCACGTATCAAATCTAGAACCAGAGCTGGCAGATGAGAAAGTGGATAATTGATATATTGTGCAGTTTGAAGACCAAGTTATCAGCAAACTGTCTTCTTTAAGCCACTGGCATTAGTTCAAATCTAAATCCTAATTTATACCCTGAGAAGTCTTCAGTGTTATTAATTGTATCCACTAAGCAAAATTGACAGCACATGAATTTGTAATAAACGGAATATGGAGGGGAATCCTCTGACATTTCACTAGCTTGCAACTGTTTCATGAGGGATGACTCCTAATTACTTGCACTAAAGGCTCAGTAAGCATCAGCTACAGAAGCAGAATCTGTGTGATTTGTGTAGATTTCTGTCCAGGATAATGAAGAGGGGTGGGACATTTCCTGTTGAATTTTGTCTGAGTTGACTCCAGTAGGGCATATTTCCCACATCCATAAGAAAGTGAATTTGAATTAAGAATAAATTTGATATATTATTTAAATTACTTTGCACTTATATTAACTCTCCCTCTTTGAGAAAAAAAACCCAACAAACTCAACACTTCTACAAGTTTGGAATATATTCCCTGTTTTCAGCCTCATGATATTACCATACAGGACAGTTTTTGTACTAACCTTTTCTAGTTTTTCCCCTTAATGTTATTTTCTAGAAGTCTCTTCGCAGAACTCTGAAGGGAAAGAGCTGCAATTTCATGTGCAGAGAGCTTGTTTTTAATAAACAGAAAATACCCCCAAACTCCAAGGTTTTATTGGTCTTGAGGTCAAAAATCCACCAAATTCTGATGTCTTTTCCACTCCAAATTGTGCATCAGCCACAGTGAAGATGGACCACAGCTGTATGCATATTTCAGCCAAGCTGTAGTATTATAAATCAGAAAGGCTAATTCACCTATGGAGCATCAATTAGTAAATGCCCAAATCTCAGTTGTTTTCAGCCGTGAGTGAATTTAAAAGACATCTCATTAGAACAAAACAGTGGCCCACACTTCTAGCTGCACCCAGGCTAGGAAATAGGTGGTTTTGGGGGGTTTTCAGTGTGTAACAAATTAAGTCCACACAGAAGGCATACCTTTAGGGCGTGCCAAGACCACCCAGCAAGACAGTTACCACAGCAGAATTAGAACCTGGGAGTTCCTGGTTTATTGTCTTAAGTTAAAACCACTAAACTGAGCTTATTCAAAGGGGGAAAAAAAGTGGCCAGAAAGTAAATTTTTACAACATGGTAGTAAAGTTAGAGCTTGTAAGAATATTTGAGATTAATAGCAATAGGAGGATTTTTGTTAAAATCAGGATAACATTGGGAAAAAGAAAATGTCTTATATAACTGCTTTCTCTGTTAAACTCTGCAGAAAACCCCAACACCATATGCTCACATTTGCAACTATTTTTGAAGAAATTCCTCCTGAGCTGACCAATGCTTATCTGCAGCTTCAATCTTTGTTTTGTGATATTTTAAGCCAGTGTAAATCAAAGGACCCCTGGGAACTCTTTCTATAGTTATTTTAAGCTAAGCTGATGGGTTTTTTTCCATAGAGGAATCTAAAAGTGTAAGTTAAAAAAACCCAGGTATTAATTTTACTTTCGTCAGTTTATTACAGTAAGGTAACAGCAGTGTTACAAAGCTTTAGTTTGTCACCAGAATGTTTCTGCAAATACTATAAGCCACTTACACTTTTAAAGGATCACTCACTACTGTGTGAATAAACACTATGCAATAAACAATGTTGCTACATTTGTGATTTCCCTGAAGTTTGCCAAATTCTGATGTCTCATATAATCTTATGCCTCAAACCAATTTAGTAGTATTGTAGCAGCTAGTCTAACTGTTGCAGAATCACAGAGCAGTAATATTCTCCCCTCCATCACTTCACAGATGAGGGAGGGAGGAATAAATTTTTTGTTGACACCTAATAGAGCACACACAGCAAATGTTTACTCAGCTCTTCTGCTTTGATGATATTGTCAAGGACTCTGCTGACAGCCATTACTGTTCCTGCTTGTTTAGACACAGCTCTGAAATGCAGAGATATGGAACAGGAAAAGTATTAGACTTCGGTGATTCCACAGTGTGATGACAATGTTGCATATTACAAATCCATTTCAAATCCAAGTTTAAAAGATATACAAGTACTGCAGCTTGGGAGGCAAAAAAAGAGCTTGAGACCACAAGCTCTTCTTCCTGGACTTTGAGAATCTGGAGAGCAAAAAAAGTACTCACCTCCAGATGGTCCCCAAGTACAAAAACTCTCCTCATTCTAGTTCCATGGGAGCATGGATGCAAAAGTCCTCTGCATCCAGGGGATGAGCAGAAAGATTCTCTATGACAATCCCACATTCTTGGTATAGAAAAAGGTCAACCAAACACCTGGACTCTCATCAGCAATCTTCAGTCCTCTTTCTTCTACGTGAAGCCTGGAGTGATGACACATCCCACAGAACCACACGGGCTCAGCGGCTGGCTGAGCCACCAACAGCTCTCTTTGCTTGTCACATGAAGATGTGGCGTCAAGAACAGCTGTGTCAAGAACAGCTGTGTCACACACTTCTTGCAGAACATTCCCAATAAATGCTTCTGGTCCTCACCCCATAAATTCAAGCTTACATAGTTCTGGGAATATTGCACACCCAGTGTTATCAAATACACAGGGGATGGACAACCCCCTAACCAGAGGGTCTCTGGAGGGGCAGCCTCTATTGATGCCAGCAAGTACTCTTGGAATTTTGTTCAACTATGCACATTCTCTCTAATTCCTCCTATGAGTTCTAGCAAACACACTGTGTAGGACACTTGAAATGACATGTTTCTGTATTGAAAGTAAAAGTCTGTACTTCCTTCTATCATATCTGTTTCCTTCTAACAACTTGGAAATGAATCCTCTCTTCATGTTTAAAAGTTAGTTCCTGTTCATAAATGTCAATCTAAGTTACATTTTTTGTAACTTAGGCTGTGGTTTAATACATGTGGTACTTATACAGAGCCTACTGAATTACTTCATTTATTATCTTCTCATACATATAAAGACACTACTGTTTATGAGATGAAAGAAAAGAGTTCCAACAACGGCACATGCTGAAGCCTAAGTTCAGCTGTTTAACGAACTAAAAGCATTTGTGCATTAACCCCCACACAGTTTCACTGTTTTAGAAAGATCTAACAAGCCCAACATTTTAAGTAATTTCTTCTACTCCTTGTACTTACCCTTTCCACAGGCTCGCTGCATAGCCAGGGGCAGTCCTGCTTGGAGGGACAGCAATACCAAAGCTAAGCTGAACTCCCAATAGAGCTGCATCCTGCTTACATCGAGAAAAAGGAATATAGGAATTCACAACTGAGTGTTTGCATCTCAGCGTTTCATGTTAAGGACTCAGGCTACATTATAAAGGCTTAAAATACCTTCTATTCAGGACTCAGCACTGGGAATCACTGCTGAGGACAATCAAGCTTTGTCAAAAAAATCAATTTTCTTGTGGATATGTATAGCTTTCTCTTCTTCTGCAATGAACAATTTTGATGGGTAAAGCATTAACATTTAACTTTAGGTGGTTAAATGTCTCACGACTCCCTTTCTTGCAATTCCTCTTGTTAAACTCACCTTGCTCATGAGCTAGAGCTCAATAATAACCATGGAAATATCACCATGACACTTTATTAAAAGCTATTAATATTTTGTTATCTGCTTTTGAACAATCATTAGTCTCTGCACTGTGTCTCATATTAAAATTTGTGAAACCTTTCTGTCCCAGTGACAGAAATTTAAAGCAAAATAAAAAAATGATGAAGTGTAAAAGAACTGTGAAATTTGCTTTTAAGTACCAGTAATTATATGAATTTTCTGCAGCTGTATTACTGACATAATATCTCTGAAAGAAGCAAAATATATAGACAATTTAGATTAAGCAAAATATTGCATAATCACACTCACAAAGCTGAAGCTGACATATTCCAGAGATTATAACTTGAATCACAAAGAACCTCAGTGAAATCAGTTTTGAAGATTTTCCCGAGAGTTTGGTCTACATACATTGCCCATAATCAGTCAAAAGTGTCATTTTTGCACAAAATGTTACACTTCAGCTGTAAAGTTTTCTCAGTGATATGAAAAGAAAGTAGCAACTCATTTATGGGCAGCACAGATTGGCTGAAGCAAAAGCTAAACTATACTTAGCTTTGGGACTGACTGGCTGCATGACTGTTGGGAAATCATTTAACTTATTCCCTTTTCCCAAACTGCCCCAGTGTGTGGTCCCTGATTCTGTGAAATACTTAGTATGTGTGTGACAGTTCAATGTAGTGAAATTATACATATAGATGGCATTTTGTGTGACCATTTTGTACCACATCACTGCCAGATGCAAAGTACCATTAATTTAAAACTGATATGCCTGATATCCAAAGTCTATTTTGAAGCAGCAGTCTCTGAAGGTGGAAAATTTCTTTTTGTTTTTCATGTCAAATAGTAAATGCAAATAATGTGAATAATGCAAGTATTGCGAATGCAAACAGTAATTACTAAAAGACACATTCTACACGTGAATTCTCATGTAGCTGGAAGGTGTTTACTTCTTATTCCTCTCCTCCAACTGAACCTCACCTCTACTGTGAATTTAGATTTTACTTGCATCATGTCTTTTAACAGTGTTGTCCAATCAGGCTACACCAAACACCAGCACCAAACACCACTACCAACACTTAACAGTGGAACTGAGGGAGGTTTAGGTAGTGTTCCCCAACTCACAGCAAAGCACAATAAAACATAGGCACTTGAAGCCACAGTTCCTAAGTATAACCTTGCTCTTTTTGTGGCTTTTTTGGTCCCTCTTCCAGAGCTTCCCTCTTTAGTTTTCATAAGCCTGATTTTCACTTAGTTATGGAGACAACCATGACTAGTGATAAGATTTCACTGAATTAGTTACAAAGCTCTGTCTGCCAGTAAGAGAGGTCAGTGATACAGGGAAGTGTTGGCCCTGATGGAGCTCTCTGCCATGTGCTTATGTGCAATTGAGTCTCCTCAATTGCACCTCACAGTTCCTGAGCCCTAATGCACAAAATACACAGATTTTTTTCAGTCAGTTAGTCATTCCTAATGTCTGTGACACAGCACAAGTGCTGAGAAATAAAGGGAAAGATAAAAAACCCTCCAGAAGATATAAACTTAACATAAACTACAGGAGGTTGATCTGTCCTGCAGTGAAACCAAACTGCAAGCTGGACACAGAGTTGGAGATAAGGCCGTCATCATGGCCCCTCCTCCAAGTGCAAACACAATTGTCAAGAAGAGAGGCATCTAAAACCTTAATCAGGTGTTAGCACAATGTACTTGTTAAACATTTGTAACTACAAATCACAGGCCCATAGCTGGCCATACCTTTGTGCAAAACAGCTGGAGTTTCCAGAAATAATGACCATGAAAAAAGTCCACAGTGTGTGTGTGGACAGGGCTTCCATGTATTTTCAGTAGACAGAAGACTACAAAAGGTGTAATTTCCTTTCTATTATACACATCTATTGCATTATATCTATTCATTTTTGTTATGTATGATCAGTGTCTCCTAACATTTAGCAAAAAAGAAGGGGAAAAAATCTTCTCTCCCAAAAAGTCTTGAGTTTTTCCATTCAAGAGCTGCAATGCATCAATAACTTTTATGCAGAAAACATTGTTCACTCCAACCAGCAATTAGTGGCAACATTTCTATCCTGTGCACTGATGAGATTTTTATGCTAATCATTACACAGCAGTAAATTAATCATTTGGGCACATTTAGATGGTATGTATATTTCATGAGACAGATATAGATATCAAGATCAGTTTGATATTTACTTATGGTAAATGGAAGTGTCTCACATCGCTATGGGGGAAGCATACTAACTAAATACACAGCCAAGGATGTTTGTAATGGAGCAGCAGAATCAGCACTGCTTCAACTCTCTCTTTGTTTTTAATTATTTTAAGGGAGCTAAAAGTCTTGTGAGAACACAGAACAGAATCATTCAAAGAGACAGTGAAATGTCACTATTGTCTTGGCACAATGAAGGACAAAAGCAAACCGACCCTACAATTCTTCTTTTATTACTGGCAAAATTACTTACATTACAATATGCTGTATTGAAAAGAGATTTTTCATCAGCATTTGTACTATAGTCTAGTCAGGTAATGAATTATGTATTGGCCTCATCCCTCTGTAACTATGTCTGAAAGCTTCAAGTTGTAGCTGAAAGGAAGACTACCCAGGGGCCTCCCTTCTCAGCAGATGCAAGAGATTTGTAATACCTTGAGGAAAATTATTATTTGAAATTTAAATTTTCAACATCTATTTAAATACTAGTGCTGGTCTTTTCAGCTCTCACCTCACAGATCTTTGCAGGCAAAACCCCAAATGTTTATTGGAGGGAATTGTACCCATGGTCCCCTTGAGCTAGAACATTATAAAATTCCTTATGATGAGCACAGATTTATGGCAGGTGACCCTCACAATAATAGTAATATAAATAATGTCCTAAGCTACAACTTTCTCAATTAAAATATGAGAAAGATTCCCAAAGATTAATGGTATGTGAGTGGAAGGAAAAGTTATGTTGGCTTACCTGGATCACCTCAGAAGTGCTCTTGAATTGAAAACTGACCAACTGATCCATGTTTAATGGCCACTAATTGGAATAACGTAATTGCTACACTGAGCAATGGTAAAGATAAGCTATTGCACAGATGGTACAAAATCCCACTGGAAAGAAAAGAAATTTATTAGCATGTCCTTGTTTATGGAAAGTTTTGAGAGAGGCACATCTGAACAGGCAGATTACCAGGAGTTACCAGGAGAATATTATGGACAGATAGGTCTGAAAACTAATACACATCAGGGCAAAAAAAAAAAAAAAAAAAAAAATCTTTGGTTTTCAATCTCAGAAATAAAATATTTTTACTTTTGTTTTTTTCTATAAAAATAATATGGTGGTTTTGATTTTTGAACATTTTTTTCCAGAACCAATTCTTCGCTCTAGAACTGTGTGTCTGAAGCTGACATGAAGGTTGCATTTTCTTCAGGGGCATCATGGTCTTAATTTTTACAGTCTTACACAGTTGTGTTGTTTTGGCCTGAGAATGGTTAATTTTCTTACTTAGGAGCTGACAAGCACATCTTGACATGTGCTGTGGTGCCATGTGCACACTTGTAGTGTTATTCTCCTCGGCAGAGGAGTATTCTTGACTCCAGAGATTTTCCGTTTGACTTGAGGCAATGGAGAAAAACACAAATAAACACCATTTCCAAGAGAGCACAGGTTAAGATTTGCAACAATATAGGTAACTTCACAGAACATCCTTCTGAATTTCTGATGTACAAAGCCTCATACCCTGAGGGAAAACAATATGGAACAACAATTCAGGAAACAGTAACTCACATTGTGTGAAGGACAAAAAGCTGGATTTGGAGACAGCTGAGGATCTGTCAGTGGTGAGCACCTCCAAGTATGCTCTTGTCAAGCAAAAAGAAACACAGGCATCACGCCTTGAAAGCGGAGGAAATCTTTGTAAACTCTATTTCAACATTGTTTCTTTAGAAAGATAGAGCAGTGTATCTCCAGGCAGCTTTTATGCTCTTGAAATGATTTGGAGGGAATACTGAAATAGTTAATAAATTTGATGGAAAACAGCTATTATAACAGTAAACAGATACCATGATTATGAATTCTATAAAAATTAATTGCTCATGATTCAGCTATTGCTCATAGCAGAACTGATTAACAGCACGAGGGATTGCCTGCTATTGGGTATAATGCTCCATGTTGCTAACATTAGTTGTTTGATGCTGACTACATTGCAGCAGTTATTCACTCACTAAGTTTGCTTGTTGTAAAATTTGAAATCACAAACAAGGATAACGTCACAAGGAAATGAGCAGAAATCATACGCCTTAAAATGTTCCCCAAGACCAGTTATACCTTCTCTACAGATATGCCTGAAACTCATCTGAATATTCACAATCTCAGTAAGCAAGAAAAAGCCCCAACCCCCAAACCAACAAAGTATATAAGAATCAAATTCCCAGGTTAATCCCTCCATCAAAGTAAATTTGTGCCAGCGTCCTCTAGCCCAGCTTCAGCATGGGAGACCATCCCTGCAAGTGAGGGGCAGCCAGGAATGGCTTCAGGATTCTGAATCAAAATCTGCTCTTACATTTTGTTTGGATATCAGCTGGCAAGTACTGAAGGTCACAAATCACAGCTGTATGTTGTTTCTGAAACATGGCATTTCATACAAAAACTGCCACACGAAATTCTCTGCCTGTCATGATGGCGAGTCTTCCATGAGAAAGAAAAAGACACACATGGCTTTCCATGAGGAGCTGCCCAAAACAACACAGGAGAGCAGGGAATCCTCTGCTGGCTTTATATCCTCTGTGTCCTAGTTTATCTGAGTCTTTGGTGAACCTCTCATAAGAGCTAAAAATGGACCTGAGTAAAGCTATTGTACTATTTAAGCATTTTGACTATAATTTGAGCATTCTAACATACATTAACATTAAAAAAGACAAGATTAATTTGTCCTATAACCTGAAAACTTCTAGAAACTACAGTATTACCTTAAAACAGTGAAAAGAAAGAGCTGTTTGGTTAATAATACAGAACTCCAATGCATAGAATGAAAAACAGAAACAAAACCAGTAAACGTACACAAAATCAATACACTAGTCTGATGCAAAAATTTTATTTTGTATATTTTTCCTGCTGCACAAGATCACTGTGCATACAAATGGTTATTATATCATAGTCAAAGAGGTATTATATCTTCATCTGAAATATAAAAAGTACGTAAAGGAATACATTTAAGTGAAAATCACAAATGGAAGAGATCAAAACAGCAAAAACAAGCAGGAATGCATAAAAGAGAGTGTGTTTTGAGGAAAACAGATATAATAATAATGCAGAAAACCAAGGGTAGCAGAATTTACTACAGCTGCAGTCCACATGCATTAGTGGACTTACAATCTTTACTGAAGAACAGAAATCTTCTTTCTTGCTGTTTTATTACCTTGGCAACATATCCTCCATGTCAGCAATTACATAGGAGACAACAGTCCAAACAGCAGCACAGAGATTCATCTGGTTTGGATCCTGAACTGTCATCGTGTCCCCTTGAGAATGATGAAACCAGAAGTATTTATTGATGTCATTACGCAAGCTGGCACCTACAGAGAAAAATGGGCAAAGTTCCCTTACAGGAATACAAATATTTAAAGAGGAATATAAACTTGAATCTATTCCTTGGCTGTTAATGATTAAAGCCACATGCAACTGTATAAAATTCATAATACATTTGAAATAAAATAACTGTACAGAGCCGTACCATGTGCAGTTTGTAGGTTTTAGGTTAATTGACTTGTGTGAGCATGAGGCAGCAAAAATTCACACTGGGGAAAAGCCAAGCTTCCCCTGGGAAACTCGTTTCCTCAGCAACAGTATGCATCCATTTTCTTCTGAAACTAACAGAGTTCAAGCAGGAAAATCCCTACAGTAACTCCACAGCAGCGCTTCCCCTGTTCTCCACCGATGAGTTACGACTGATATGAATCCTTTCCTTGCTGTTAGTTGTGTTGGGGAACACTTTGGAATTTGCTTCTGCTTTTGAGCCCCTCTACATTACAAGGATGTGCTGTTTCAGAACAAGTTTCCAGATAATCTGGGGTATCCCAGGTAGCCCAGGACTATGATCCTCTCACAGTCAGGAGTCCTCATCAGCTGGGGCAGAAGTAAGTTGAGTGAAATCCTAATTCTTCCCATTCAAGAACAACTGATTTCCTCTGGGACCACAGGGGCAGGGAAAGAACTACTTTTCCCCAAGCCAGCTGGGTTCAGGGAGCCCAAATAAATGATGCTTGCAAGGCATCACTCAAGCAGACCAAAGACAAGATGAGCTGGAGAAGCTGCTATCCAACTAGGAGCTGCTGCAGAGATGCTGGTAGAGGATTATTGCCCCAGCTATTCTCTGTTCCAGTACCCACTGACCCTCTCTAACCCCCTATTCCCTTGAATTTCCTTCCTTCCCAGTTCATTGCCTCTCCTCCAGTTTTATCAGCCTCCATCAGCTTTGTTGTAATGTCAACAACCATTCCACCATTAACAGAATTCCACATCAAATTTTGATATCAAGTAAATTTCATATTTTCCCCCACCACACTCATTCACTGCTTGCAACTCCTTTGCATTGATTCCTTTGTCCTGCTCCCTGACCAAGGCTAGAAGGTGCACAGCTCCCAGGGAAGGACTCAGCACAAGACCCACTCCTTTCTTGGTCTACAAACCCACAGAACTGTGTGAATTCACAAGTAAGAGCTATGGGCTCCAGGCAGAAACATGGATTGAGGATACTCCTGCCATGCCAAGTAAGAAGGAAAAAAGGACTGTTTGACTGTTTGACTATAAAGATGAAGTACATAAATTATTGATATATTTATTTACTTGCAGTGGAAATCAGTATCAGATGAGGAAGGCTTTGATAAACTCATGTGTGCTTGTAAGACTTAATGTTATGATTTTTCTTGGTTTTCCTGAGGTGCCTGAAGCCTTTGAAGAGAATGAAAGCAAAATTTCCCACAGCATAACTGTACATCCTATAATACATATCTTTTGATCACTCAAACAATCACTCAGAAGAGTCCAGCTCTCCCTGTGGGTAACAGGCATGTTTCTCTTGCTGTAATGGGGACTGACTTGGATGGCTCAGTTCACTGCTATTTTAGAGAAAAGGAACAGAAAGTTAATGTATTTTAATTCCACCCAAGGTGAAGATCCCTTCATAAGAAGGACGATAAGCACAAAGACCAAATGCTACAGCATAAGGTTGTACAGTATTGTGATTGATTTTATTTTTAAAAGCTCTTCTTGTTCTTAAAGGACCTGTTTGCTCCTGACTTGAAGTATTGCAATCCTGCAGAAGTCACTGGGTAGGTTACATGTGCTGAATTATGTTCTAACAATTTTAGCATTAAATTGATGTCAAGTTATAGGCACTTTTAAATTTTTCTTCTAATCCTTTTAAATATATGCAATCTTAAAAGGATTGAGCAATGATAAATCCTTTAACTGACAGACTTCTGCACTATGGACACGTTACAAGTTAAGCTGTTGAGGCACCCCATTACTGTTTTTGAACACTTCTGTGAGACTCAAGACAAAAATTGCCCAGATTTTGTCATAGAAATTTCACTAATCAGAATAAATATGGATTTACAGAATAGCACTTTATTCCTGTGAGTGGAACTAAAAAAAAACACCCTTTGCTTTGTCATGTTTAACTCTCTGAAACACTGGAAAAGTTTTTTTTTTTCTCTCTGACTTGATTTTATAAATCAGAAAATTATCAACTTTGACATCAAGCAAATTATTACTGTGCAAGAAAAGCAAAAGGTTCTCAAACTGGTCATGCTGTCTGCATCATGTTGTGGGTTAGCATTGAAACTAGTGACCGGCAAACATCTTGAGAGACTAAGGAGAAGACCCTAAGAAAGTAGTTTTATCCTCTTTAATTAGAAACTGAAGTGAAAATCCATGTTCTTGGCCTTGAGCACAATAAGAGTTTACACCTGAGGGCTTCACACAAACCTCTGGACATGAAGCACTCTGGGGCACAGACTGCAAGAAATTTTCATTGCAAGGAAGTCTGCTGCTTGAAACTTGACACTGCTCCATGCTGATGTCAGCTGCCTGCAGCCATCTCTGCTGCCAGAGGTCACCAGCTCAGTGAGACACTGACAGTGCCCTTTCTCCAGTAAATGCATCCAGGGCTGAGACCAGCCCTTGCAGACGACCATGGAGCGGGAAGTTCTGCAGGGTCCTGCAGACTGCAGTCATGTTGGGTTACCTCAATGAAGTCCACAGGGACCATCGGCCTCTTTTCTAAAAATCTAACAGAAGCAACACTGTGAGCACAATTTTTGTTGTTTTGTTGTTATGTAACATTTGTCTCAGGAACAACAGTCAATGACAAATGGTGGCTTATTTTTACCAAGCTAGGAGTCAAGTCACAGACATGAGGAGCCATGGCTCACAGACCTATAAATTATTCACCCATGTCCATGCTAGCCACCTAGAAAGGGAACAGCATACAGCCTTGAAAGAGCCCATAAACTTTAATTAAGTTATGTATGTGTGTACCACGTATATAATTCTGATTTCCAGGTGGAAACAATACTTGAACAGAAACCTAGAGATGGGCTAGGTGCTGCACTGTCACATTTCATGCACTTTGCTCTTTTTCCTGCGTTTGCAGAGCAGCCATAAAGAAAAAAAGGTGATGTTTGCCAAACTACCCTCTTTAATTGTCCTTTTCCAGTCTGTTCACTTTTACAGTGATGTAAGTCACATGAGGAACACTGCTGACCAAAAAGGAGATCAGTGAGAAAGTGCTTCTAGCTGGATATAATAGGTGCTGTGGCATGAAAAAAGGGAATGTTAAAAACTGCTGCCATAAATGCTGTACATATTACTTGAATGCATCAAAAATACTGGAAATTAAAAACTGAAGAAAAGTAATAATTTACAGCTTCAATAAAATAATACAAAGATTATTCATAGCACCATTACAAGGTGATAGAAAAAACCCTCTTCAGCACAGCTTAGTTACCTAATTTAATGCATGCTATTGCATCAGCAGCTATCTAGTGCCACTGGTGATCCCCAAGGTCAAACACTAGGACAAGTTGCCCTGAGAGGCTGCAGTGCTTCCATCCTTTGAGCTATTCAAAGCCTGACAGAACATGGACCTCAGCAACCTGCTGCAGCTGACCCTGCTTAAGCAGGGGAGTCGGACTAAGTGAGCTCCAGGGGTGCCTGCCAAACTCAGCCATTCTGTGGCACTCTAACCCAGGGTGCCTTGGGTCTTTCAGACATCTCTTAGAATTCACACAACATAAAAAATTTTCTTCAATTCAAGTTCATTCTTCTCTTGAACTCATTTGATGATTCTCTGCATAAACAGCTATGTCATGCTTGGTTTGATGCACTGCAGAAGGCAGGGAAAAGCAGCTGCTTTGGTAATTCATAGTGACCACGTATTCTTAGCAATCAACTATGATTACTAAATGAACTTGATGAAAACACACACACATTGAGGAATTCTGAAAAACATTCCATCCCTTCTAGCTTCTGATCTCAGCATGAAATGCCCAATGCAAGCACTCATTAGCTGATGATAAGGATATTATTTCCTTACAATATGTTCATATAAAACACCGGTTCTTCACACATTAATAAACTGACAAAGGTC
Organism: Onychostruthus taczanowskii; assembly: GCF_017590055.1. NCBI lineage: Eukaryota > Metazoa > Chordata > Aves > Passeriformes > Passeridae > Onychostruthus > Onychostruthus taczanowskii. Next base: position 20,094,405 of record NW_024501459.1, on the reverse strand, counting down.
TTATTGCCAGCTTAAGAAGATGAAAAGCTGCTATTGAGATAAAAGGAATGATGGGCATGTCAATGATGACCATTGCTTCTTGTCACTCTCTGTCAGGCACTACTGCCTTCATAAGAATGCTGTCATAACTAGAATGAAACTATTGCCAGATATTTAAGCACTCAAATTACTGTCATTTGTGAAAAAAAAAATGACTGGAAAAGCAGATAATGATTATCAGAATGATTACAAAGGCAGTTTCCATAAAAGTGTGTTCCATAAAACACAGATATATTCAATGGGGAAAGCATGCAAAGCATGCAGTAACTTCAGTCATTTTACATCTTAAAACATTTTGCATAACACTCCTCCCTACATTATCTTTCTTTTCTTTTTATACCCTGAACAGCATTCAATTGCCAAAGGAAATCAAATGTGAGTTGTGGAGTCAGTACACGTTTGCTACAGAGTCCTATCAATAGCTTCCCAGTTGTCTTTGCTTTCAAGTGAACCTCACAGCTATGCCGTGAATCTTTCAGATACAATGGGAAAATGCCCACTGTCTCTGTAACTTCTCTTGGGTGTCCTGGGTCTTCAATATTACAGCTGGATCTCTGGGATACTGACCTCTGCATGATGCTGCTTTATACAGTGAAGTTAATACACTAATAATTTATAAAAAAGTGTGTAACTTTTTCAGGTTTCATTTTATAGCAGTCCCTAGAGGACCTGACAGAATTGCCACTCTGTTGTTTTATGTGGTATAAATACACCTCTCCAAAGAGAAAAGACTCCAGCTCAGAAGAACATACACTCTAAACAGACAGGAGGACTGAAGGATGAAAGGGGCATGCAGAGATGAAACAACAGATTCATTTTCTCACAGCAGCTGAGAAAGAAATAGATGCCAGACATCTGAGCTGAAGCCAGTGTCCTATTGAGTAAGCTGTACTACCTCCTAACAGCAAAGTTGGAAATGCCTTACTTAACAAGGCATAATTTGCTCAATGTTTCCAAAAGTTTACAAAGAGAAAGGGGTTATAACATGGGCTTTGCTTGCATCTTCCAAGTACCTGTTTGAGCTTCACCTTCGTGTCAAGACAAACCTACATGCTATTAAAGGTATTGCTTGTAGTAAGATGTCAAGACATCAGATGCCTGACCTGAAACCTTATTTTTATTTCTGCAGTGATTTTCCTGGCTATAAAAGACAGATTCCTTTTTTCCTCCCCATCTATTAAATACTGCTTTTGTTTCCTTTTGTTGTTTCTGTTTAAGAAACAGGTAAAAAATGCTTTTACTTAATTTTCAAGTTTATTCTAATCTCAGACCTTTTTCATGCCAATGACACTATTTAGGAATGTACTAAAAGTCTATAATGCCTTAAAAATAAAGCAAATCCTGATGATTTTGAAAGGTCAAAACTTCAGGGCGGAAGTAAGAAGACACATGGCTTTTCCTTCAAAGGATAGGTGCCAAAGACCTACAAAAGGAAAAACTGATGAAAGAAAGGAACAGGAACACAATTTCTCATTTTATTTTCATTTTATTTTTGTGCCTTCCTAAAACCCAACAAAGTCACAAATCTCAAATGGTCAGGGAGTAAATCTGCTGCAATGGTAGCTGTGTTTAGGATGGGCTGGCTGGAATGCTCCACAGGTACCTCAACATCTCCTCTGCTGCAAGCCCTGTAGAGTGCTTGACTGCTTGTTTTAGGTGTTGGACAGATGTTTTGTGTGCTGTCCCTGCCTAACTTCAGTCTGCAGAACTACTACTGTAATGAAAACCAATTATTGTGGGCATCTCTTGCATGTATTTCAGTGGTTATATTAACCTCTTCCTTTGTGGATAACCTGTAGCTGACAGTTGGCTCTAATGCCAATTATTTCATTATCCATTTTCCAAGTAAGCAGAGGGAATGGAGAATGCTAATGCTGTTTAGTGGGGCACTGACAGCATTAGTTTTCTTCTCACTTAGTCTCAAATGATGAAATTGCAGGCTAAGTTGCTTGAGTTTCATGGCTACCGACACTGAAATAGTTTCCAGTACAGAGCTTATAAATGACATCAGAAGCCCTGCTGTTTCACCTCCTGAGTTGCTCTCTCTTTAAAATTCATGATTCAAACAACAAGACAGAGGAAAAGCTTTCAGGAGGTTGTTTCAGTGACTAATTAAATGAGACTACAGTATAAGGGAGGCAATACGAAGTTTGCATTAGTTCTTGTTTTGCTTAATACAATTCAGAATTAGTCCTGTGGATACACTAAACGGACTAAATTACAGCTCATGATTATCACAGTTACTTTTGCAATGCATTAACCTTTCACTTATTGCATCAGAGGACCAGTGACAGCGGGTGATCCAACCTAAACTTGCATGAAATGCTATGAAATGAGGTGCCAGGGAAGGAAGCAGTTCTACTTCATAGAGTACAGGCTGACTAGACTCTAAAATAATATCCTAAACAGCCCTTGACTGGGAAAAATCCCACAAAACCCCATATAAATCTTCAACAGTAAAAAGCAATGGAAGTTCTTCCTCCATTCATCCAACCTCCATCTTAAATTGTCAAGGTTCTTTTTTTAATAAAAAAAGAAAAAAGGGTAAGTCTCCCTAGCTGGTGCTGCCTAATCATGACCCACTTGCAGGTTCACTCTCTGGGATGGAGAGATCCTCCACAGGCCCACTCATCACTAATTTTGGAACCTATTTATACTTCTGCCCACAGCTCCCTGTGGCAATGCATGGTGTGCCTGAACATTTCCTGTGGGCTCAGTACAGTTCTCACTTCGTGAGCTGTAGGAGCAGCACCCTCCATTTTTTCATTCAGCTTCCTACCACTGGTGGCTTAATACAGTTTAATCACACCTAACTCAGCAGCTGTTTCCCAAGCTGAATAATCCTCCTCTTGCAGAAACTATTCAGTATCTCTTCAGGCTTCTGGTGATTCTTCTTCTCCTTTTCCTGACTTTGTTTCACCATTTCTGAGATGGGAAGCCCAGTACTGCCTGCAAACACCAGCACGTGAATGGACTCATGAGGTGACTGCAGCACACCGCGACACATCTCTTAAGCTTCCTTCCTTCCTTCCTTCCTTCCTTCCTTCCTTCCTTCCTTCCTTCCTTCCTTCCTTCCTTCCTTCCTTCCTTCCTTCCTTCCTTCCTTCCTTCCTTCCTTCCTCCTTCCTTCCTTCCTTCACTGTTTTTTACCTTCCCTGGGTATTAACTTGACAATTTCAGACAATTATCCACAGTGATTCCCAGATCATTCTTCTTGAAGATAACATGGGTCCTGTTGCTCTGTATCCACAGTTCCTATACTGCATCACTTCACATTTATTGACACAAAAATGTCACTGCTTGTTGTGTTCTTTATCTATTTTCTACTATAAGATTTCTGTCACATTTTCACAGTCAGCTTTAGTTTTGATATCAAATATTTGAAGTAAACTTTGCCAACTTGCTATCCTTGCTGTTCACTCCCTCTGCAGCTAACATGGAGTTCTGTGAACATCCAAAGTGACAAAAAGAAGGTGACTGAGACTTTCTCCATTAAGAAGACTGACAATTTATTTCTACCTTTTTAAAATCAGGTATTTACCACAAAGGAGGAAAATACTTCTCACCTCACAGTACCATCTTCCTCTATAGTCTTTGATCCAGGGGCTTTTCAAGACTCAGCTAAATTTCACTGACCAGATCAAGCCACAGAAATGGTTACAAACTCTTCTGAAAATGCTTTGCTAGACTGGTGAGGCATGACTTCGCTCTTCCAAAGCAACATGGACTCTTGAATTACTTTTGTATTTTGTGTTCTGGCTCTGTGACCACACTGGCTAACTAAAACACAGATCCCTGTTTAGGGGACTACAGCATATAAATTTAGATACATAATGTAGGTACAAAATTTAGGTACATAATCATGTATTATATGCCTGTTTATGTTTGTAGATATTGTGTATATTTTAATATAATTTACTTAATTTTTGGTTTCTTTAAAATTCTGTATATACCTACATATGTTATGCAGAGACTACTTAAAAAGTTGATAGCTGTAAAAGTGATTGTTGGATTTATAAATCCCTTACATTTTGAGTTCTTTTAAACACTGTAAGTGGAATGAAAGTCATTGCAAAATCAGCAGTTTCTCTAATTTAGAATTATTTTTCATGTGTTTGTTTACATCTCAGCTCAGTAAAGCAGTTAAATATTGAGTTGAGCATGTGATTTATTTTAATGTCATTAAGTTTTAAATGTCACACAAAAGGGTCAAGTGAATACAGGGACCCATTTGAACCACCTTTTCCTGACCAAATGCATTTCTCTGTTTCTATCTGTATAACTGCACCATGTAGCTGACATTATAAGGTTGCTTAGAAACCCAAACTATTGAAGTGCTTTCTTCAACCTTCTCTGCTAGTCAAAGACCCTCCTGCTAACACCCTGTTCCAACTACCTCCAAAATCACCCCAGAAAAGCTGTGGAAAGAGACACCCCCTAGACTGTTTAAAAGTCACATCTGGGGAGAGAGAACCATGAAAATGACCCATCTGTCAAGAATTTGAGTAGTATTTCTGTTTGCCGTAATTGTCTGCATTCATTTGCATTTTCAAACCATTCAAGAAGCTTCCTTGTATTTTACAAGAAATGGAACTATTTCCTAAGCCAAACTCACAAACCAATTTAAAGCAAGCCTTCAGGTCTGCTTTTCCAGAGGATGCTGGAGACAGAGAGGAAACACACGGTTCTCATTTGCTGTAGCCTTTGCTCCTCTATACGATTACAGCTGGATGTTTATTCACAAAGTTCCTGTAGGAGCCTTCCCACCAAGTAGCCCACTACTAGAAATGCCAATGGTCATGAGACCCAACTAAGCAGAGCTCCCTTCTGCCCAGATGGTGGTGAAAAGATTCAGTTAATGAGCATCCTAGTGCTTAACTAGTTATGAAAAAAAAATCCCAAACCACCAAACCAATCATCCAATTAAAGTAAAGCACATCCTAAGCACACTACAAGTCTGTTGTATTTTACATCACAGAAATCAAAACTGCATTTATTCAACCACACCCACAGGATGAGCATGGTTTTACTGTCTCTATTTTTGCACTCCACTGAGACTATCAAACTCTTCAAGTTCATGGTGGATTTTAGATGTAGGATCATTATACAATGCTGGAAGAATATATTTAGATGAAGAATATTTAGATGTAGGATCATTATACAAAGCTGGAAGAATACACTATGCCTACAACAATAAAATATAATTCAAAATATCTGTGGTTATTTGAGTAATGCATACTTGAGTTTTAAACCAGTAAGTTATTTCATAACATGTTAGATGCTCCAGATATTGGTGATGAAATATCTTTTGCATTTGATCTCCAAACCAGTGTACATTTAGCTAGTTCATTAGTAACAGAAATGTTGAGAAGTTCTTGAAACAAAGTTCAAAGCTTATTGCAAGGTTCAGGACTATCCAAATGTTGGAATTTTCAGTCTTTAGGGTTGAGGCTCAGAGGGCCACAAAGCCTACAGGTCCAGGGACACTTTCTGGGGTTGCAAAAGGCATGTGAAATGGAAATAGCAGTGCATCAACACTGCTCCCTTCACACCTTTCTCAGCTGGTCCACCCATAGTGCAGGGCACCTCAGCTGCAAGCCACCATTGGGATTAGGGTTCAGAGAACCCCAAAACCTTTCTGCTGTAGTCAAAAATCATGTTAACCAATGGGTGACGAACACAAAGTAGCAGGAATGAATATTTATTCAATACTTTAAGCAACAGATTGCATATTTTTGTCAGCAAAACTACAAAAGAACACACAAAAAAGAAAGATAAAAATAATAAAGGTACAGTGAAGACACCTGCTGCAACATTGCTCTTCACAATCTCAGAATCTCTCTGTTTTAATGTTCCATGAAATTACATGGGGCTTCACTAGGAAAAGAAAGGGGGAAATTAAAGAATTTCTGTTGTTCAAAGTAAAGAAGTAGAGAAATTCCTCACACCTAATCTGACTCTGCAGTGTATCACTACTTGTACGTGGGTTCTGGTTAATCCACAGAGCAGAACTAATCCTAGAAGAAGAGAAAGCAAATAAAGTAATGACCCTAACTAGCACGACTTTTCCAGCCTGTAAATTTGAGTTGCTGTGATAGCTATTGTGCCACAGAGTAAATGTGCTTGTCATAATACTAATATATTAAGACCAAAAAAACCCAAAAAACCCCATATAAGCTCAAGAAGAACACTAAGAGAAGCTGACAATTAATTTCAAGCTGAAAGTTTAACCTGTTTGCTTTCACTGAAAGATCCTAAGTTACATCAGTAAGTGCAAATAGCATTTGTCTTAAACACAGGCTTTCTGCATTCTGTGTTTTACTAAACTGTTTTCTTATGAAGTTGAGCTTTGGTTTTGTTCAAATTAAACCTATATGGTTGAAGGCCTCATTTAAAACATGGAAAGCAAAGACTGCCTGGTGAAAGTGTACAGAAACAGAACAAGACACTAGTGAGTCCAGCTGCCATGAGTGCCAAGCTGTTGAGTACAGCTTTGAAAATCTCCCTCCAGAATCAATATGATTATCTCCATCACAATCATAATTTTGCAGAAATCAAGGATCAATATATATTTTTCTCCATTTGCTAATAAAAACCTGCAAAGGCCTATTTAAAATTATATACTTTTACAGAAATTTTTAGGTAACTCCAAAAGACATGTTTTACATATAATGCAACAAATGCTAATAATTTGATAACAGTGACCAAACACTACACACTAAAAAGCAAATACACGTCCATTAGTTTAAACACTACTATATTGTGTCCATGCTTAAAGCAATGTTTACAGTTGTATAAATGGAAGTAATTTCAATTTGGATTTAGTCAAAGAAATGAAGAACATGCACACTTTTCTAAAGTTGTTTATGTTGCCACAGTCAAACACCACCTATAATGCAAAGGGACAAAAAGACCCAGTGATGATGATTGTTAGCATCCCAGAGCAAGATTTTTATCAAATGATTATAATTATTTTAATAGAGAGAAGCTAGAATTTAATACATTAATTAAAAAAACCCTTAATCTCTGCGTTGTTATGCTTGCCTTCCACAGGGGAAAGACATGTTCCCCAAATGCAAATTTTCATCACCAGAATACCATTAGACTATTGGTTCCTCTCAAATACATACATTGAAGACTCTTTTTACAGAGCAAATACATAAAAATAAATATTGACACATATATACATATATATCTACAACCTACACACAATTAAAAACCTTTCAGGAGCCAAATGCACACTTGCAAAACAGAATGGCATGGTATATATTCAAAGGACTGCAACAAATACTCAGTCAAACTGGGATTATAAACCTTACCTAAAAATAACCTGAATGAAAAATTTTTACACTCTGGCCAATATTTATTTTACTTTGACATCCTCCCTTTACTTTTACATCCTCGCTTTAGAAGTAACAGGCATCTGATAGTTAAAAAAAAAAAAAAAAGGATGATTTTTCTTGCTTTAAGGCCCATCATTGCAAAATAATTGTGCATGCTTATTAGTTGAATAGTTTCCATTTCCCACTCCTAAAAGAGAAAGAAAAAAAGAAGAAAAACTGGTTGGTCTCATGAGTCCTGGGTAGTCTAACCTTAGCCTTAGCTATTATCAGATTTGGCAGAAAAGGCAAAGAAAAACACAACCTTTTTTTTAAATGCAGCCACTGAAATTAGAAAGCATTGAGTGAAGAAGAGAATATTTCCCCTGTCACATATTCCTTTCAGGGTCAAAAAGCACACAAGTGAGATTTTAAATAAGGAACTCATTCCAGGTAAGTAGAGTCAAGCTGTTCCCAGGCTGACAGACTGCCATTACATCCCACCACTGCCAGCAGGGTTCACTGCTGTGACTCCAAAGGTGGCTCTAGGTTTGGAAAAATAGGTGTAGTAGAGAAGACAACAATAACTACTTCATAATTAGATTTTTGTGCTGTGTATCGAGAGCCCAAGGCTTTTGTGGAATTAGATGAGGCACCTGGAGTGTCTTTACCACTGTCTATTTTAGCAAATGGAGTGGCCAAACATTCACTCCTTGAAACAGTAGAAGAGCAACCACACTTTTCCCTATCTCAACGAATTTAAAACACAATGCAAATATAAAGAAAAAGAGAATGATCCAAAAAAAGCAGCAAAAGGCAAGGAAAAATGCTATTCCTGATGGGGACATGTATTCAACACTTACAAATTTATTTTTTGCTGCAAAAATGATGCTCTACACCCAAAACTGGGGGACAGATGATCTTGCCCACATGTAAATATAATGAGGGCTGGAGCCAAGGACCAAGACACAGCTTGTAGAACTCAGGGAGGTGAAACCAAAAGAGGTCTGGCTGGGGAGGACTGACACAAGCCATGGGCAAAGCAGTGATCCTGCCCATTTCCCACATTGCCCACAGATGCAGGAGAGCTGGCTCAGCAGGCAGGAGCTCTCATACCTGTTAAATTATTACACTGTTTCTTAGCACTCTCTTACCTCAGGCTCCAGGAACCACAGGCAGTCCCTTCCCCCTTGCTCTCTAATTAGAAACAAAGTCATTACTCGGGTTAAGGGATAGTGAAATTGTCATTGGGGTGAGTATACTGAGTGAAAAAGTTTTTAATCTGAGATAATGTTCTCAAAAACAGTGGACTCAAAAACATTATACCCTTAACAAATTTCCTGGCAGCTATTTGTCTGACCAAAAGAGAGAAGCTGCATGGAAAAGATACAGAAAGCAAAAGACATTTTTAACTGTGTGATGATCCCTTCTTCCCCTCAAGCATCCTGAAATAAAAGACATAAATGCTGATCACTTGGAGGCTTCAACAGCATCTAGTGGATGTGCTTTTAATGATAACTGCACAAGAACATCTGCCCTAAAATCTAGCCAGCAGTGTTGGTGGACAAGAAAAGTACCCATAGTAATTAGGAACTATAGGAAGAAGCAGGCAGACTAATTAAGTTTTCTCAATGCTTCCCATTTAGCATATCTTAGGGATTTAAAATTAAAGATGTGTATAATTTGGGCTGTTTTCAAGATTGGGATGTTTAAAACTTGTTGATTAGTTTTAGCTGCACAATGAAATCTGTTTCTTAGTTGAAGTCAGAAGGGCTAAAATTGTTCAGGCCAAGAAAACAAGCTGCTGCAGTAGGATGTTGAAGCTCTGACATGATCAGCCTGTGATCCTCACACTGCAACTCAGCAAAAGACTGAGAGCTGCCCTGTCCAACCCAATCTCTTTCATGTTTTCGGTAGTTCCAAGCTCGAGAGAAATGGTGGCTGGAGCACTAATACCAATTTCAAGGTTGGCAGTGGCAATTTTGTGCAAATATCTGAGGAACCTCCCTAGTCCTGCATGGGGAAAAACCCCACCCCTAGAACTAATCAAGGTTTTGCCAAAACAAGGAATTTTGGCCACTAGTGATCATCTATTTCTGCAACCTTTGAACATGACAACAAAAGAAGGGACCAGCATCGACTGCGTGAATGCACAGAGCAGCCCACAAGACTGTGCCTCTTTCTCCAGCAGCTGCTACAGATAAAAGGGTTTGGGTCAGGCTGCAAGATGCACCAATCAATGCCTGGGTGCAACAAAAATCACCATCACAACTGCCCAGCCTTCAGCAGTATTTGTCTACAGACTCCCTTCAGTGATACCTATAGCACACACAGCAGCCCTTAATTCTGCTCTGCAATATGAATGAAAAGACAATTGGTTAACCACTGTCTTTTATTATTTTTTAAAATATGTTTCAAATGCATATAGCTTATCTCAGAGTCTCTGTAATTTGGAAATGAATGGCTGCTGCTGCAATGTATTATCTGCCCACAGATTCAGTCAGCACTTTTAAAGCACAGAAAAGAAATAATGCACAAGGCGTCAAAAACAGTAATTGGTATCATTAACACTTCCTGCTTGTCTCTGGCTTAAATCTGAAAATCAACTAAAAGATGCTTTTGTTTAGGAGTAGCTATCCTAGAAAGCTGAAAGTCCAAGAACTTCCACAGCTTCATGCCTGTCACTTCACTTTCCCTCTTACCCTTTTCCTTTCCCATCTGCCATACATTACCTTTCTGCTGGGCCAAGCAGGAAGCTGCAGGCACCTCGCTGTAGCACAGGAACATAGGATTTAAATTACACAAAGGCTCAAAGGAAACACTTCATCATAATTTACATGTAACTCTTTAACTAATTCATCTAACACTTTAACTAACTCACAGAACATCCCTGCATCTAAAAGGGTACTGACTGTAACATCTATTGTCAGCCTGGTTCCCCAGATTACTTAGCAGTGCTTAGTCTCTCTGCAGACTAGCACTACACAGAACAGAAAACCAGATGAACTGGGGAAAACCTCAAAGATTCAGTCAGCCTATTTCCCTCTGGTAGAAGCCAATGTTTTGAGAAAAAAATGGGAGAAAGGGGTCTTATTCTTCAGCACACCTGTGCAGCCATTAACAGATTAAGGACTTCCTGAGTAGGAGCTTGCCTTCATATCTCTGTGGTGGACAGCCTTTGCTGCACCTTTCTCCCATGCAGTATTCCATCCTCATTAAATGTGTGTTGGATCTTGATATTCAAAACCTCTTGGGGTGCTGGTTTCCTCCATTCAATTATATCCTGTCCAGAGAAGTGTGTCTTAAAGCTGGTTAGTGCTGATGCTCTGATTCTCTGGTTATATTACAAAAGGTGAATAGTTAGTCTCTATCACGTAATAGTGCTGCTTATATATCTCTCTCATATAGTTTTCTCTTTTTTTTTTTTCCCCCAGATATTATAATCATTTAGTTGGTGGATTCTACCTTAAATTAAATGGTCAATCTGATAAAACCTGGAACTAGCCTGATTCCTGTCTGCATCAAAGTCCAGACAGCAGCTTGTATAGGATAAAGATGGGTTTCCTTTGATTAAACGAATCATTTATAACCCATATTATCTTGCTGCAGTAATACATGATGCAAAAACTGCAGCTTCCTGGAATTCATACGAGAGGCAGACCATGAAAGGCAGAACTAAGAAACACAGGGCTTTCCATTCTGTAGCAAATGACACAATTCTGTTTTTCTCTTTTCCCAACTCAAATGAAAAAAGGCACACAAAACTTTTTCATAAAGTAAAATAAACCAGCAAAAACAAATACTCCAATCATATGTATTTTCTTGACTCAATATATACATGAAATAAAATCTTTAAAAAATCATATTTATCATCACTATATTTTATCTAAATGCTTATTCTTAGTGAAATAGTCATAATTCTGTTATTTTCTATTCTAATTTCATCAAAATAGATCTTGTTTATATAAATGAACACATCTTAGTATCTTTTTTCCTGAACAAAAAAGCTAATCTACTGAGAGAAACTACTTCTGCAATGCATTCTCTCTATGAAGAAGCCCCAAAACACACACCTAGGATCAATGCCTTGAATGTCAGGCACCAAAGCACTGTGATCTCCAGATGTTACCAGAATAGAGGATGGTCCAGAAACTTGGTGTACATAACAGCTTCCTTTGAACTAACTTTCTGATCCTATAAAATATGTATAAAAGTTCAAAGTTATGTTAATCACTAAGGCCACCAGAAGTGAAATAGGAAATTATGTATACTGCAAGGTTGATCCAAATGGCATGAAAAATATATTCAGAGAGTAAAAAATGGAAGAATCTTTACATTGGGGCATCATATGGGTCTGAGACTATTTTCTATTTTATTATAGACCAAAGCAATGGAGTAGAGTCTTCCTTCACTATGAGATGGCACAAATCAGGGACATATGGCAGGGGCACTGAGAGCATGATGAGAATTTTTTCAGTGATGCTCACCAGTGAGATACTTGAAAAGACAACTCAGGATAATGATCAAGACGTGCAAGCATAAACTACTACACCAAGGAAGGAAAAAATCAACTTCACATAAAAACCTGCTGCAAGTGGAAAGAACTAACCATGTCTTTAGGTTCACAATGAAAAGAAATGAGAGTTAAAGCTCTTAAATTGCAGCAGGAATAGGGTAGATAGGAGAAAAACTTTAAGCACTAAGAATAGCACTGGGACAGGCCATCTGGTCTGTAATGTTTCCATTACAGCAAGTCTTCAAGTTCAGCTCAAACAAATGTGAAAGAAATGACAGAGACATTGGCAAGACCATGCTGGAATTAAGAATATTTAGAGGTTTTCTAGAAACCTCCTTGCCAGCTCTGTGGTTCTTTGAAATCTCATCTGTTTGTGTGGCTTTCTGAAATAGCTATTGAACAGACTAGAGATCATCTTTTTTTGGTGATTGGCTTGACCCATGGATCCAGCCAAGTTTGGCCTGTGAGGCAGAGGGAAATTCAGGATCACTATTCCAAGTGAACCCTGCAAATAGCAAGTAGACACCAAATTTCTGGAGGAACTTCGTTCTATTTTATGAACAAGAGCTTTACATCAGAAAAATGTCCCACTCCTAAATATTTCACATGAACTGCAATTCATATGTGTGTGGAAAACAGTGCTAAAAGTTATTCCTCTAGGAGTTATCCATTAAGGAATGTAAAGCAAAAAAAATCTTCAAAATCACTTCTGTGTCTACCCAGTGACAGTTTTGAATTTTCTTTCTTTACATATCTCTGATCAGAGATGGACAACCGATCACTGTCCTTTCTCAGCCAGCTCCCATCAACTCCCATTGTGCTTTGGGTGTTGTTGCTATGGGTTTGGATTTGGGGGGACGACCCTTGTTTAGGCAAAACCACACTACTTTAGAATTCTTCATAATAACCTTTGTCCTCAGAGAATTTAAGTTTTTCTGTCTCCTCTATGTAATTAACAACTCTAAGTTGTTTTCAGTATCTTTCAGGAGGTGAGGTGCTTGTGCACATCCCCAAAGGAATTTGGGATAGCTGTAAAATGCCAATGCTCTAAACTCCCATGTCTTTGCTTGTAGGACAGAGTATCTACCCATTGAGAAATCAAGCTGTTCAATTTCTTTCTCCTCCACAATGCCACATTAATGGTTTTCAACTGCTTCCAATTTTAAATCCATAAACATTTTCTAACACACAGATTATCCCAACTGACAACAATTGGATAATCAAGTGCCCTGACAACAAACTTGTGCTCTTAGTAGGAGATGATGTTGTACATTTTTAGGAGTAATCCACAATCCCTCAGGAGTATGGAGAGCAGAGTCTGAAAATCCCTAGCTTTCTTTACTTTAGCTTTCTTTAAAAACAACAGCAACAACTATAAAAATTCTTCTGTCCCAGAAGGTCATTGCTTGTGTTTAACATAATTAATAGAACTGAACTGCAAAAGGAGAAGTGCCTATTTTCTTTGGTAGATTTCCAAGGCCTCACATGGCAATTGAGACAGAGCTCTGTCACGGGCACTGAAAACAGCTGAGAGCTGTGAACAGACTGGCCCTGATGTATAGTAAATCTTAATTAGGTTTTCTGCCTCTTTGCATGGGGAATTCCAATGAACTGTTTCTCTTGTTGAGATTCATGCTTTGTCCTTGCAGACAGATTTGTTTATGTGCTCCTAAAATACATATATAGGAAGCTTACGCTTCCACCTAGGCTGCTCTTTTCTTTACACTCTACAACATTTGCTCAGGTGAAGCTCTAGTACTAAATAGCTGCAAGGTCTGATGATTCCAGCAGAAGATGGATCAGCTTAATTAGGAAAGTAATGATGACTCCTTCCTCTTTATTGCACCCTATACAGAAGGTAACTCACAAGCAGCCCTTGGGTAACTGTTATCATTAGGGAAACTGAGGAACTATAAATTGTTCAGTGATTATGGCAGATGATGTCAGAGACAGAACAGTAACCCTGTACCTTCTCTCCTATGCAGCCCATGATCCTTTCTTGAGGATTTGCCAATACAAAATACAAATGTGTATATTCAGTTTCTTTCACACTTAAGTATTTTTCTGTGGTCTGAATTGACCATGTCTGAATTGACTGAAATTGTTGCATTAAAACACGTATAATATCACTGGAAAGGGATTTCTGGTAAAAATAAATTGGTATTCAATAAATTCTGCTCTTCAGAAATTCAATAGCACTGTAGGCCCAATCTGTAGAATGAGTATTGAAGACAAACACTTAGAAAGGTTCCAGTTCTGTGGCTTATAAATGTTAACAATGTCCTGGAAAGGCTGCCACTGGAATAATTTTGAACCTGCTCTTTTGAGGAAGATGTCTTTATAAATTATTTCTGAGTTTTGTACTCGTTCAAAGTTCAGTTTGGACTACTATCAAAAGCATTCTTCAAAGGCCTCAGACATTTACACCAAAAATGTCACCTGCAAATGAAAGTGTGTGGTGTTTGCTGCTTCAGGAAGGAACAAGTTTTCTGATTAATATCTAAAACTCTGTCACTAAAAAGTATTCAGATCCTGAATCAAAATCATACTTGGTTCACATCTCCAGTGTGCTCTGCACAGTCAGCTGAGATGTTTCTACAGCCTCCTTTCCATGTAAACTTGTGGACCTTTGGGGAGAAAACTGCTGTTAAAGTGCTATGGTATTTGCTATATTAGCTATAATAAGCAATGAAAGAATACTAAGAAAGTAATTTCTGTAGCCTAAAATTAAAAACTCTCAGGTCTGTGCATGGCAGCATAATTGGAAAGACAGGGGAAGAGGTACTGCTCATGGTATAGGAAAATGAAGTTAGGGATTACTTAACCAAATAGGGCAAATAAAAACCAGTGTTGCTGGATGCATTGCTTGGGGGAGCTGGCCAGTGCCACTGGGAAGTTGCTATCTATCATCTAGGAAAAGTTGTGGCAATTAGGGGAAGACCCCGATGATTGAAAAAACGCAAATGTTGTAAAAAAGGCCTGTTGTAAAATCTAAATCAGCAGGATCCAGAAGCATGTCTAGAGGCAGCCACTAAGTTGATTGGAGGGATGGAGCACCTCTCCTACAAGGAAAGGCTGAAAGAATTGGGATTGTTCAGCCTGAAAAAGAGAAACCTTTGGGATGACATAATTGTGGCCTTCCAATACCTGAAAGTAGCCTACAAGAAAGATGGAGTGGAACTTTTTACTAGAGCATGTAGTGACAGGATAAGGGGGAACATTTTCAAAGTGAAATAGAGTAAGTTTAGATTAGATGTTAGGAAGAAATTCTTTACTGTGAGGCACTGGCACAGGCAGCCCAGAGAAGTTGTGGATGCCCCCATGCCTCGAAGTGTCCAAGTGCTCTGAGCAACGTGACCGAGTGAGAAATGTCCCTGACCATGGCATAAGGGTTGAAACTAGACGATCGTTAAGGTTCCTTTCAACACAAACAATTCTATAATCCTGTGATGATTCTATGAACTACAAACTAGAAAAACAGTCTACAGGAAAATTATGGACTGGAGGTGTGGAATAGAAGTGGGTGGAAAGCAGTCTGGATGGCTGGGCCCAAAGGGTCTCCATCAACAGTTTGAGGTGGCTGGTTAGGAGTGCTGTGACCTGCCAGGTCAGCACCCTTTGCATCCTCAGCAATGATCCAGATGACAGGGGTGTCCTGTGTCTTGCTAAAATCTGTGAAAGTAATAGCTGTGTATGCTGGAAGGCAGAGTTGCTGTTCAGAGAGCTCAAAATCCAGAAGTGGCCTGACATGGACTTCAGAAAACTCATCAAAGACAAAACCAAAGTCCTGCATTGGAAGAGGACAACCCATGGCCACAGAACTGGTGGGAGGTGCACCAGCATGTTGTATTCCATTTTATGTAAATGGTATGCCCTGTCTCACCCCTCCGAAATGTATGGTATATTCTAAGCCTGTGGTCCTGCCCTGAACCATCCTGTATCTGTCATCCCATTGGCCCAATGTGATTCTGCGCCCACTTCAATTCCCCTCTTAAGCTGTGCTATGACATCAGTCTTGGGCTTAGCCCTTGCTCTCTCTCAGCTTCTTCCCCCCTCTTGCCCCTTCCCTCCCCTAGGCTCCCCCTCCTTCCCCCTTCCCCCCCTTTTCCTTCAGTAACCATGCTGTTCCCAGGGTTGGGACCCCAAATAAACCCTCATCTGATCAGCACCCTCAGAAGCCGTGTGGAGTCTCCTTGCCTGCCTGCTGCTGCCAGCCAGCTCACAGCCTGTGGGGCCCTCTGGGGATATCCCGGGGGTGCCCCCACCCCAAAACGAACCGCAACACCAGAAGTTCTGCAGAACAGGAGCTGCTGCACAAGAGACACCAGCAAAACCTTGTGGCAATGAGGTAATGTAGGGGCCTCTTTGGAAACAGGCCAGCCAACGGGTCCAAGGAAGTGATATTTTCTAAATATTATACTGTTTGTAACTTCAGAACAAGAAAAGGTCTGAATAAACTGGCCAGAGGAGACATAATCACCCTGGCTGGCTGATCAGCTTGTTCTCATAATTCTTTATCAATCTAGTATAGCAATTACATCAGCTGTGTTCTGCTGTAGTTTTAAACTTGACTCCAAACCAATGGAAACTCTAAATAGTTGAGGATGAAGCAAGCCCTGAAGAATCCTATTAGAAACACTCATCATATGACTTCATATAGGAAAGTACTTGGAGAGCTGCAAGCCAGACCTTAATACATTTAACCTCTGTCCCTCCCATCAAGAGGAGTATACATGTGGTCTTCCTGGAATGCTACTAAATGCTTTATTTTTATTCAGCTTTTAATACTGATGCCATTACAATTTGTTTTCCAGGAATGAAATCTATGAATCCACAGATATTTCTGCTGTTGTTACTAACAAACATTCTAGGTCATTATAAGCTTGGTGAGAAATCTCACAGCATTTCCATAATATCAATGTGTCTTACTTTTCATACAGTGACATTTCTAAACATAAAAAAATAAATAAATTGTGGAGAGAATCTGAATTCACTTCCTCACTTTTTTCCATTGGCAAACATCTCCAAATTCCTTACAGAACTCTGACTAAACTCTTTTTTTATTATTATGTTTTCTTTCTGTGTACTTAATTATTTGCATGAACTTCACCGAAGCCAAGGACAGTTCTAGGAATAAGTCTTGACTAACTTGTACTTCTGAAATGCCTATTTAACATGTTAACACTGAGCTCTGTGTGTTAATGTAGAACACTTGTTTTTTAGGATCAACAAATAGCAAATATTTCCATCTGATAGAGAATATTCCCACCCACAGAAACAGAATTCAGCTTTCCTAAGCAGCAAACAATAGAGAATTAAGATGTCTCTCAGAGGAACAGTGAGAATAAAAACAACCACACCCCACATCCGAATGAGATCCTCAGTTGGCTATTTTCAGTTTCTTTTCTGAGACAAAGTATATTCTGATACTAAAAAGGTGAGCTGGAGAAGCAAATTTATTGACATTTTTTGAGATGTTTAGGAATTGCATATGCTTCCAGGAAGAACCTGTTTATCAAAAGGGTCACTTATGCCAATCCATCTCATGTAAGTTTTTGAAGAGTAAGCATCTAAAAGTAAAGAAGAAATAAAAACTTAGTGATACTAAAAGGAAGAAGAGTGATAAAATAAGAGAAATAAGTCTACTAGCCAAAAAGTGCAAGAACCATTACAATTTTTGATTTCATTTTAAACACCCCAATTTAAACTTTCATTACTAGATTAATGAGCTTATATAATATTAGTATCAGGTTGAAAGTACTTGAACAGTTTTACTTCTAGGATCCTAAAAGCCAATCAGAATGTCAGTGTTTCAAACTAATTTATTAGTACAAGATTATTTTAAAGCTGTCTTGCCTAAGTTTATTAAAAAAAATATTTAAGAGCCATGGAATACCAGCTACATAACCTGTGTGCTGTAATTCATTTACTTGTGACCACCAAAAAAACTTGCAAATAAAAAGCATCACAGATACTGAAGAGAATACCTAGAAATAAAATAAGAAATTCAGCAATGTGTTTAGAAGTTCAGCAATGTATGATACCATTTTGCAAATACTTTTGGTTTCACAGTTCAAATTTCCTCTGGGATCAGCAAGTTAATGATAGTTCTATTTTTGTAACGGTAATTAGGATTATATTAATGTTGTACAAATGAAACACAAGAGTTTACAATATTCAAAAGCTAGTCTGAAATGGGTGAGGCTTAAATGAGAAAGAAGCATTTCATTATGAAAATGCTTGCAATATTTACTAGTAGATTTACAGTTATTTTAAGGCCAGCAAAACCCATTACCATCACACCTTCTGAGTAACACATGGCAGAGAATTTCATTTCCTATCTACTGCATCATGCCCATCTCTCCTGCTTGAATTACCCTGTACTTTTTGAAGGACACCTAAGTCTTGTTTTACACATTCAAAATGACAGAGAATTCACCAAGTCTGCAACGTTCTTCTGGAGCTCGCTAACATTATTGGAAGAAGGGGTTTGCTTTCATCCACTTTGACTTGTTTTGACTCAAATAGCCTGAATTGCTAATGAGAAATATAATACAAAGGCCCTCTTAAAACTACCAGGAAAATTTGCATTCAGGCACTGTGCCTAATTGCCCGACTCCATCCCTCTCTCCAGCAGTATTATCCCAGATGCATTTTTGCATGGTCTGTGTCTAGTCTATGTGAAACAAAAATACCCTTGCAAATCTGATGCTTCCTGTTAATGATTAGAAGTAGACAATGCTCCATTGTGCCAAAACAGGACTAGCCCAAGCAGAGCAAAGGCGGAAGAAATTGTATGTAAAGTATTGTCAAATTTGTCTGGTGGTCTAATAGCACAATTTATAAGAAAACGTCAAAAGTAACAGACTATTCCTTTCATTAAATGATTATTCTCAAAGACTTTATTAACTTATTAAAAACAGAGAAGGTCATATGAAAGGCTAATATAACTGAGATACTATGTTAAACTATGTGCCTTTTAAGGAATTGACCTTCATAAAAAGTTGCAACATATTAAATTTATTTAATTACTCCAGAGTAATTTCTAATTTCAAAAGCCTATTTATTGGAACAATGATAAATTAGAGAACAGATGAATTATTTTACAGATTAATACACACCGTTCTTTCTGCAATCAAGATTTTAAATGGGTCTAATAGCCTTAGCACTTACAGTAGGTTCCTAAAGTGCCAAGCAATTATAATTGTTCTCTTAGCATACTGGTTTAATTTAATACCACCCAAGTTGCAAATGATTTGGCTTTTGCAGTGGAACACACTCATTCACCATGATGATAAATATTAATTTATGAATGATAAAATAAGATATTTAAAAGGAAAAGAGTGCCTTAGAAAAAGCAATTACATATTGCTAATTATGAGACAACAGTTCTGGTATATCTCAGACTTATTGAGATCAAGACTGAGGCAGAACATGTATGTACACCATAAGCCCTTTAGCCCTCATTTCCACGTACAAATAGTAGTTTGTGTTGGCACTGTGCTCAACAGACGCCCAAAGCAGTGGGAACTCAGCAAATATAAAAATGTGGCACCTATGGAGTACCTAAAATTACCTAGGTACTTATAATAATGTCCCTAAAGTTCAGTTCTGAGAGTAGTGTTCAGGAGTTTTGCCCAGGTTTTTGCAAATGAGGAGACATTTGCCTTGAGTTTGTCACTTTGTCAAACACCTGGAGCCCTACATGTGATTTCCTGTGCTAAACATCTCAAATTGCAAGTGACACAAATGCTGCCTAGTAAAGTGATGAAGTTTAATGTCTACAGTTCAGAGATTTTTTTTCTTTCCCCCTCTCTCATCTTGTAGGAAGGTTTTGTCAAGTGCAACAGTCCTTACCCCTGCAGCATCAAGTCCAAGGCTTTTCAGCATTGACTATGAAGCCCTAGACTGTACATCTGATATTTCTTCTGGGTTTATTCTTTTGGAAATAAAAAGAAGTTTAGAAACTGGATCCAAAGAGCCTGCCCAAGCCTGTGGCAGTATGAAACAGGTAAACTGACAGGCAGCATTTCAAGCATCACAGTGGACAATCACTTCCAAACAGTGACACAGCCAAGAATGAACACTTATAATTAGGGAAAGAGAGTTTGCTCACTTCTTCATGTCCAGCTGAAAACCTCAAGTCCAGGAGTTTTCCTGCTACGCTGCTTTCTCAGACATGTCCCTGGCTGACAGCGAGCAGAGGAGCAGGATTGCACCTGAGTCTGGTTCTACAGGGATGACGGGGACAGGGGTAGAGAGAGCAGCATGCTCCAGAAAAGGGGTAGATTTAACTTCTTACATAATACAAAAGGAAATAATCCAAGTCAAAATCTGGTGTCTTAGGCCAAAATACAGCATATTTTAGATGAAGGTAATAAAACAGCACTATGAACATGTAAAAAAATAAGAGAAATTATATTATGGTCTTTGTTTGCCACATCTGAATGACTAATAGATTGGGTTAGCAATGAATTTTTGATTTCTGAAGAAACATTAAAATTAAATGGACTACTGGTTTATTAATTTCTGAAAGAACAATTTTTCCTTTTATGCAGTGTCACAAAAAATCAAAGGTAGATTTAACTTTTTACGTAATACAAAAGGAAATAATCCGAGTCAAAATCTGGTGTCTCAGGCCAAAATACAGCACATTTTAGATGAAGGTAATAAAATAGCACTATGAACATGTAAAAAATAAGAGAAATTATATTATGGTCTTTGTTTGCCACATCTGAATGACTAATAGATTGGGTTAGCAATGAATTTTTGATTTCTGAAGAAACATTAAAATTAAATGGACTACTGGTTTATTAATTTCTGAAAGAACAATTTTTCCTTTTATGCAGTGTCACAAAAAATCAAGTCACTGTGGAGACAGAGAAACACAAACAATCATCAAGGTTCAAAGTGACAGTGTAAAAGGAGTTTCACCTTTAGGCCACTGGTTGATTTTTAAAAGAGGAATTGAAATATGCCTTTGGGGAGTTGTTTGATGTCCTGGGTCAGCTTGATCTCGAATACAACTTCGTTCCTAACAGACAAGTGTTCCCATCATAAGCACTGCAGCAACAGATAACCACCCTGACAAGCAGAAAGGAGCATCCTTGAACCAGTTTTTCTGGAAATAATGTGTCACAACAGCCATTCCTCTGCAAAAATACAAAAGCACCTGTTTTCATCTCCCCAAACACCTAAAGCTGAACTAGTGTTTATTGGATTCCATAATAAAAATAAAAACACTTCATCCTCCCTTCTCAGATTCTTGCAGGGAAGGCTGATCCAGACCCAGGGCTGTTACCTTAGGAACTGCTCTAAATCACATTCAAAGCATTTTGGTCATCATCAAGTATCTGTGATAATCAGATACTTCACTTTTTCAACAAGAATATCCTAGCACTGGTTTAGCAGGGCTTGCTTAATCATTTTTAACCCTTTCAGACACTGAGGAAACTTGTTGTGAAAAAGTATGTTAACAAACCAAATAAAGAAAGCCAACCAACATATATTCCCACCTATATCTGCAAATTCTAGCCAAACTTCATTTGGGATTTAGTGTTGCAAAGGAACAGCTTTATATGCCACTATCTGGATACATCCCTAATAAAAACAATATGGAATTGAACACTTTAAAAGAAAGATGAGGAAGATAATTGCATAATTATTAAATGAGCAGTCTTAGAATCAATGGTCATCTCAAACTGTAAAATGACATAATAAAATACAACACCACAAACCCTCCCTTTTCCTCTGATTTATGCTTCATGAAAAAGCAAAACAAATGTTACACAAGTATTTTCAGTAGCTGAAAACTGGCTATCAGTACAAAACCAGAACTACAGACATTCCTCACTGCTGGGCTGAACTGTTCTCAAAACAATCCAATGTAAAGGCCACTGACAAATATTCCTAGCATTCTGCAGCCAGAAAGAACTAGGGTGCTGTGTTTGGTGCAGATCACATTGCTTGTGCTTTAGAGGTGTATTTAGGCTTCAGTCTATGGTTTACTAAGGACTCTGAACTCATGGCCTCTCTCATCCTAAAATCTCAGAATAATCACTGCTGTTTAGTAGCATTTCATTGCACGTCCATCAAAAATAAACACACTCAAAATAGCAGAGATTAAGAAGCTACAGTCTCTTTGCCTATCTCAGCTATGAACAGTTCTGAAAAACACATGTAGTGTTGCCCTCTGCATACCTTTCAGACCAAAAGATGTAGGAGAAGAAGAATATTAATAGCATCTAATAAGGTGAATCCTGGAATCCATTTCACACTGAAAAGGGGAAAACTCAAGAGAAATTATATCAGAAACCATTCTTAAGGTTCAAGAAGTACACCATATTTTCTGTCCCTGTTGCAGAAACAAAGCCACCAAGTATATTTTCAAGAAAATATTTAAATAAAATTGATGAAGTGTCAACACTTGACTGCTTGTTTAAATTGAATATAATTATAAAAGCTGTTACAGAGTGTTCAATTTGTTTCAATGTTATTATATATCATAAAGGCTCATTCAAGCAGGGAGAATACTGCAGACAAGGCATGAAGATTAGAAGATGTCTTAGACTTCTCCCTGTAACAGCATGAAATACAATCTAAAGCAGCCAAAATTCTTTTAGTGGAGCTAATTTC
This sequence comes from Onychostruthus taczanowskii, assembly GCF_017590055.1. Lineage (NCBI taxonomy): Eukaryota > Metazoa > Chordata > Aves > Passeriformes > Passeridae > Onychostruthus > Onychostruthus taczanowskii. The sequence goes on along the minus strand of NW_024501459.1, from coordinate 20,071,896 downwards.
TTTTCATTGGGGCTTTATGAAGAAAAGAATCAGTGTTCCTTTATGCTGCAAGAACACTTTGCTATTTGATTAACAGGAAGTTAAATGAACCAAAGCTACAGAAAGAAAAAAAAATCCACCATCAATTAATGTGACAAATTCTTAATAGGAAAACAAATCAGATTTATTTAAAAACTGAGGTCTTAGTTCTGGTGTATTTGTGTTTTCCCAAGGTTGAGCTTATATTCCCAAGGTTTATATTTTTCATAGTTTATGCTTTCTGAGGAGTATAGATGTCCATGGGAGAGGGCTTTCTCCTGCATTGTTCCTGCTGAGTAGCCCAAAGACTAATCAAGAGGACCATGGCAAGCTGTAGCTGCTTATGCTCCAGGTGCACCACAGCTGATGAGAAGTGGTGTGCAAGAGCTCAATGCCTGCTGCCATCACAAGCACCACTCACATTATCAACTGAAAATAAGGCGTTTGAATGTTAAATTTTTCTCTCTTCTTCCATAATCTGTCACATTCAGATGGGAAGCACAAGGCAAGTCCCCAAGGACCCCCTGGAATGCTGCCAGCACCTTACCTAGGAAATAATTCTGATACTCTTGCACTTTCTAAACATAGGCTGAGTGGTGAGTTCTTATATTGCACCTACAACACAGATATGCTGGTCTGAAATTCTGGACCAGACATATTTTCACAGGCACTTCCAGGCTGTGGAGGATGATGCATGGCCACAGCCTCTCAGTAGTGCTTACAGTCTCTCAAATCAAGTCAGCACCACTGTCACAGCTGCATGACATGGTACTGAACCGATTCCACCTCACCCAGAGAACAGGACAGAAGCTGAATTCCTAACTGTTTAATAATATCCATTCATCCATACTTCTTGCCCAGTACAGATATTTTGGTTTCAAAATTAAACAGTCATACATTTATCAAAGCAGTCAACTTTATGGTATCTCTGTACACCCTAAGTGAGTGAGAAGCAAGGGGTTCTGACCATAAATACAAATAATATATTCCATGATTCACTCTCTTCCACAAGGTAAAAAACAGCAGTTAATTAAATATTAAAAGATTCTAAGCATATAGTAGCAAATAGTAAAACTAGCATGAGAAATGTGCCTGCCTACTTCAGCCATAAAACACAGGAGAAAACCTTAAAATTTACAACTGATCATAACTTTTTTAATACCGCTGTTATGAAACTTTTCTTTCTACTATTATTCAAGTGGAAATTCGCTAAGGCTTCACTCAGGCTGTCCTCCAGTTGGGATTCTTGTGCTCTGAAAGCCTCTGTCTTAGTGTGGGGGTGTCCTGTATGGGGGTGCTGTCAGTGGTGGATCTCTTCCACAGCTTACAAGTTTCTTTACCAACAAGCTGCTCCTCACTTGGAGCCGCATATAATCCTCGAAATAAACCCGTAAACTACTTCAAACTTTTCAGAATTTTACCCCTTTATCACACCTTAATGACTCATAGCTTTTTAAATGTCACACCTCAAAAACATTGTTTCTCCAGCATATAAAACAGAGAGAAGAAGCCCTGAATTTCAAAGTAAAACTAATAATCTGAAAATATTTCTTCTGTGTTGGAGAATTCCCCTCTGCCTTGGTTTACTATTTATAAACCACCAGTCTGGGATTAATTATTATAAATCCTTAAAGCCGAAAAGAAGATTTTAAGCATTTTATTCTACGTATAATCTACACCATTATTAAACTGCAGCTCAAATGCACTTTATGTCCTATTTCTGCTGGTCACCTTTTAACATTTATGCATTTTACCTATGGTAAATTTTACTCCCTGGGAGAAAGAATTTCTTAGTACTCTGAAAACATGGGACCACCCATCTGACGTGGCAGGGCTCAGTGGGAGCAGTGTCCCCTGCCAGGCTCCAGGGACACTCACCAGGCACCCCATCTCTCATCCAGTAAGAGATGTCTGTTCCATCTGCAGTGTCGTAAACATCCGTAACATTGATGTGCTGCAGCAGAGTCATGATCTCCCTCACGATGTCCCGGGCTTCAGCACTGCCAGAAAAACCCAGTCCAGATGGCTGGAAGGTGCCCTCATCAGACTCCATAACGATATCAAAGTTGGAGATATTTTCCTAAACATGTAAGAAAAGAAGGTGTTATGCTGTGGTTGTTATTTTAGCTGGCATCATATACTGGGATCTAGGTGTCATTGTGAGCATACCACAACAAATTTGTTGTCAGAAGCAGAGAAATGCTTCCTGTGAAAATGTGTATGTAATCATAAATGAAGGGACCTATCTTTCTGTATGGAAATGGCTGAAACAGTTCAAATTATATTCTGATATAATATACCAATATTCTGTAGGACCCACAACATGACTGGTCTGCTGTTCTCAAATACTTGCTTTCAGATCTCTGAAGTGCCACCTAGAAAGGTAAGCCATCACCACCATATTGCAGTTTTCATTTACAGCTCTCCCTTTCTTCTCAGACTTGAGACTCTGAAATTCTGTTGCAGTGGAGAGAGTGTGAAGTCCTTTGGCTTTAAAATTAGAGGCATCCAAAGCCTTCATAGACTGTGAGGAAGTCTATTTAAAAGCCAGCTGCTGCCTGTTCAGAAACACATTATTTTCAATATAGCATATAGTCAATTCTGTTATCAATTGGAGGATTGAAATGCCAAAGTCTTCCCCCAGACGTGAAGAAATAATATCTATTTTAAGGAAAATTTGTGCTTCCAAGGTAAATCCTCACAAGAAACATGAAAGGTAAGATTTTGTGTACAAGTAGCATAATAACATTTGCTTTTAGTGTGTACTTGGAAGAATCTTTTAAGCTAAAAGAACACATATTAGCAATTTATTTACTTACCATATTTGCTTAGATTGCTCAAAGGTCTAATTGGAATTAAATACATAGGGATTTTACATGACTGACGATCTCATTATAAAATGAGATCTGGGGAGGCACATAACTTTTTAAAAAGAGTTTATGGTCATGTCAGTCAGAAAACAAGGTATACTTCAGGCCTCCTTGAATGTGACTAAGAGAACCCACTGCAGGTTTTACTCCTACGTCCAGATCTCATGCCCGAATTTTATGGATGCCATAGGTTATTTATTACAAGAAAATCACTACAAGGGATATGTGATAGCAGCAACTAACAGACCCATGTCACTACCAGCATATATAAGCCTACAATTCAGTAAATAATTCTTTTAGATTTTTCTATATATAAACCAAAATACGTACTACAGGTGGCTGTGAATAATTCACACAAGTTTTCAGATGTCCTTTATAGAATTTGCCAAGAACTGTTTAAGACTTTTTTCTTTTGAGTGAAACAATTCTAACAGAGCAAAACTATTTACTTTTAACTTAGAAATATATCTAGTAGTTAAAAATTTTAATATAAAATCTTTGCATGATAAAGAAACTGTAGATGTTATAATACCTTAAGATAACCAATTTACCTACCCACTTAACTACTGGACATCAATGTGCAAATAACCAATCTTGCCACCTTATTGGCAATTGCCATCTTTAGACAGTGAAAAACATCTTCAGTTTGTGAAAGATTAAATGTAAATAATTAGGTTACATGTGGTGTCTAGGCCTGTCCTCAAATGCTGTCTGGAGGTTATGAGCTTCAACATGAATCATGATTTACAGACTGTCTGAGTATAGTGGGAGAGAAGCAGGCCAAGAAAAGCACACTGCAGGCTAAAAGGGACCAGTGATGCTCCAATGCCATAGATATAATAAAAAGAATGTCTCAAAATGTAAATCTTCTTTATCATATGCCCAAGGAGGAAGCACACATTTCAGTGTGCTTCTGAATTGCCAGTGAAAGCTAACTTAAATATAGTGAGCCCTACACAAATATGATGCTGTGGTACTCAGCTTCTTTGGTTGAGTTTCCAAAGCAAGACTTCTGTCTGTTTTTAGAGCAGCTGAAATGAGGAAAGCAATAAGGCCAGGGGAAGGGCAGTGAAGTGAGGAGAAGAGTGAGCATGGGAACAACATGGACACCTAAAAGAAATCTCTCTTATCACTCAAAACAACAGAATCCCTAAGTTCAAGAACTTCATAAACTGCTGCTATTTCAGAATTGCAGTGCTCTTCAGTTGTGTTTTCTCACATAAATATTTGCATGTGTTTCTAATATGAAACTGAGTAAAAAAACCCACCCACAATACGTTACACCATATTGTTGTTCTGTAAGAAAGCTCTTCAGTTCTGAGAACGTGCTGGAGAGGCATGAAAACAGGATATCCTAGGGAGAGAAACTGACTTCACCGGGGAGCAAAAAAGAAACAGGTCACAGCTACTTGAAATACTACGTGTCCTTGAGAAAGCTTTTTCCATATCTGGTCCACTAGAAGATAGGATTACTTATAAAACGACTTACCATCAAATTTGAAAGTCTTAAAAAAAGTTAGATTGGTTTCCCTAGCCCCACTTTTGTACATTTACATTGGCATTTCTACTTACACAGAGAGAAATACATGCTGGAAAACATGCTTAAAATATACTGCTTAAAATAGTGAAGATGCTTTGTCATCATTTGCCATCTATGATGCAGGCATAATTGCCACCAACAAAGTCAGGTGAGACCATACATCCCCCCCTAATTCAAAGAAGCAAACAAACCAGAAAGATTTAAAAAAATAATTGCAGGCTCAGCTGCTTCCTTCAGTCATTCTCCTAGTGAATGTACCATCTAAATAAGCATTCTAAACTCAGCATGTAATTTTTTTCAGAAAGTAATCTCATCTGCTGCATCTTGATATTGTGCCACTTCTCTTGGTATGCACTAGAAAATTAAAATTTCTCTGTGTAACCTGCTGCCTAATTCTCTGAATATCAAAAGAGACTTTTATCCTTTGCCTTCTTATGACTCTTGCAAAGGAGGTCATCTGTCTTTATTATGTCATCTTTAGCTCTTCAATTGAATTTTTAAATGAAACATTACAATAAATACTGCATGGGAAAATTGGCTTTCTATAGCTTGCTATTCTCATTGAATACACAATTAGGCACAATCCTTACCAATAGTTCTCCTATTTTAAGTTTTTTATTTTAATTCATTATATTTCTGTTTTCTCTATAAACAATCTACTTTTTGTCTCTGCCAAGCAGAACTAAAAATATAGATACTTGTCATCCTTAAGGCAAAAACCTGATAACATGAAATCACAGAATCACAGAATGGACAAGGTTAGAAGGGAGCACGTGGATCATCTGGTCCAACCTCCTTGCTCAAGCAGGGCCATCCCACAGCACATGGCGCAGGATCGTGTCCACATGGTTCTTGAATATCTCCAGTGAAGGAGACTCCACAGCCTCTTGGCAATCTGTTCCACTACACCTGCACAAGTAAAGAAGTTCCCCCACCATGTTCAGGTGGGACTTCCTGTGCATCAGTTTCTGCCCACTGCCTCTTGTTCTATTGCTTGGCACCACTGTGAAGAGCCTGGTCCATCCTCTTGACAGCCTCCCTTCAGATACTTACAGACATTTATGAGATCCTCTCTCAGTTGTCTTCTCACCTTATCTTTTTCACCCTCTGTGTGCTCCAGGAGCTTCACACCTCTTGTACTGTGGAGCCCAGAACTGGATGCTGTGTTCCAGCTGTAGCCTCACCAGGTCTGCATAGAGGGGCAGGATCACCTCCCAAAATCTGCTTCCAGTGCTCATCCTAGTGCACCCCAGGATATCTTTGGCCTTCTTAGAGCACAGCTAGCTCATGGACAGCTTGCTGTCTATTACTCAGGTCCGTCTCCATGAAGCTGTTTTCCAGCAGGTTGGTTCCCATCCTGTACTGGTGCAGGTTGTTCCTCCCCAGGTGCAGGATCCTGCATTCACCTCTGTTGATTTTCAGATGGCTCCTCTCTGCCCATCTCTGCAGCCTGCCAAGGTCATTCTCAAGGGCTGCACAGCACTCTGGGGTATCGGCCGCTCCTCCCAGCTTTGTGTTGTCAGGGAACTTGCTGAGGAGGCCTCTGCCCCTTCACCCACGTTATTGGTGAGAAGTTAATACTGGGCCCAGCACCGATCCTTGGGGGACACCACCAGTGACAGGCCTCTAACTAGACCCTGTGCCACTGATTACTGTCCCACCCTCTGGGGTCGGTCATTTAGCCTGTAATTACAGTAAACTCCTTCCATTAAGAAAACAGATCCCTGTAATATATACAACTGGTACTTCTGTTGGTAGGAAAGATCTTTCTTCTAGGCTAGCCACTGGCAATCCCAAGCAGGTACACCTTACAGTAGTCACTTATTCAGTCACATTCCCAATTGTCAATTCTTACCAGATGTTAAAATAGACTGTATCTCATGACTAATCCATTGAGTCATGGATGGCAATCCCTCTTACTCAGCTTAAGCAGGAACATACCTGAAAGTTTAATGCAGGGAACAACTAGCCTTCAGTACTTTGCGGCTGTTTAAAATAGAGTATTACTTATCCAACAGCTCATTTACTGGTTTTCTTTTTTGTTCCACTGAAAAGAATCACCATTTTACAGGAAAAATACCTAAGTCTACAATGACAAAGGACTTGACTAATGGTTCATTTGTTCCAGTGATAAACGACATCGTTAATCTGACACTGTGTTTTCAGCTTTCTGTTATTGATTTACACTTAACTTTAAGAAACAACAATGCTTGTATTCCAGTATTTGTCCCAGAGCAGTCAGGAAACAAGTATAGCATGGCAACCATGTTGTAGAACTCACTGGGAAGTGGTAGTCATCCCACTTGCAGTACTAAAAAAAGGTTTAAATCAGCATCCAGATTTTTTAGGCTGGTAACTAAGACTACAGGAAAGGCAATAAAAAAACACTGGAAACACCTAAGTGCATCTGACAGCTAGAAAAGAAAAAAAAGAAAAGTAAATAACATCCTCAAAGTATTCAATCATATATAAAAACCATGATGAGGTGTAACTTTGAGTTGCTGTTTAGTATGAAGGTAATTTAATGAAGCAAAACAGGATAAATTGAAACTAGAGAAAAAACACCACAACAGCTGTTAGGAAGCAGAAATGCACCAGCATCAAGGCATAATAAACACCAGCCACAAGCGTGATCATACCATTTACACTCTTTTTGAATGAAAACAGGGAAAATCGGGAACACTGTGAGTTATTCATTTTTGTAAATTATCCCATCATTTTATGGGAGAAAGCTGATGTAAAGCTGAAGATTTAGGAGCACAATTTTTCCTAGATGACAAGGTATGAAAAAGGCTCATGCTTTTGTTACAAGATAAAATATTCTTCTGCTGCATTTTATGGGAAAGCAGTATGTAAAAAAGTCTACAGGTTTAGGGGTTTGTTCTGTAGGACAGTTACAAGTTCTGACCTCTGAGTAGCAATGACAAAAGTCCCGGTAACTTCAACAGCCCTGGAGCAATTTGGTCATATACTTATTAGCACTTCACTCATTAAAAACATGATACTGCCACATCTCGCCTTGTACAATGGCACGACTGTTTCCTCTACAGTGATTTGCCAGCACTCACAGAGATGACCATTCAGTATTGTAAGTTCCCTGGGATGACAGACAAGAGAAAGCAGAGAGCTCTGAACATGGCAGCAGGCTAAGTAAGGTATGCCTGAAGTCTTGTCTTGGGAGGCTTTTTTTCTTTGACAAATGGGCATATCAAAGAGAACTTCTCTTCCTGGAAAATGTTCCATAACTATAGACCTTTTACTGCTCAAATGCAAAGGTATCAAAATGTCTATGGCTCTGAAAGATCATCCCGCCACTGTCCTTTTTTGACAGGATTTAGGTTTCACTAGAAAATAGGCAGCAATGCCAAAATTAAAAATTGTGGTTTACATCTTTCAAACAAAGATGTAAACCACATTACTCTTTCAGGAAGCTAATGAGTATTTCTGCAACTTTCAGCAAAAGATAAGTGAAAACAAATTTGCAGCAACTTAACCATTATCACAGCACATACATAATTTTCTATATCTTTCACAGCTGCAGGGACTTTTGATAGGAGGAAGCCAACTTTCTTACAACTGGACATCCCAATGGACCAAGGACCTGTGGATGGGTGAATCTGCTCGAAGCATGCACTGGAAGCAGAGATCCTCAGAAGATTCTCTATCAGAATCTCTACCAGATTCAACTGGCCGCTCTGCTGAGCGAAAGAGAAGCAAGATGCACAGAGAAAACTTTTTCTATCACTAGACATGTATGAGTTTTATCTGCATGGAATGAACACTAGATATCCAGGAGACATGCTGTCTTGACTGATTTGGGGTCTTCCATCCTTCAGGCAGTGTAAGGAATAAACTTGGGTTTGTGTTTTAGCAAAATCTGTATTTCTCTGCAGCTTTCACAAGAAAGATTATTCCTAAATACTAGGGAATTAGGAATTCCCATGAACCTAGAACTGGTGCAAAAGATAATTCTGTAACTATGCTATCTTTACTGCGCTTACTACAATCCGTGGTGCTACTGCCTGTTGTGATACTGGAGAACACAATGTGAGTACTTTCTTTTTGTAGTTTTGCAAATGGACATTTCACTATTTCTGCATTTCTTTCCCTTTGTAATGAAAGGAATCAACAGGACATCAGTGACCTAAAAAGGCAGCAGTAATTTTACATAAGTTTTGATTACAGAGAGTATTGCCTGAGGAAAGTCAAAAGGCTAATGGTCAACACATTTTCCTGGCATAAAAGAATCCCCAATGAAGTCCTTTATATGTTTGGTTCAAATCAGACACAAAATCATGTCTTACATTTCACCAGAATACTTGGTACCTCAGGATATAAAGTCTTCTGAAAACTATGGTTTTAAGGAGACAATATTTTCTGGAGAAGAATCATTTCACCTGAAAGTGACAAGATATTTTTTTTTATATTTGCTTCTTAGAGAAAGCAACTCATTAGCAAATCACAGTAGAAATCTTGTGTGATCATCAACAAAGTGTACTTAAACTAGCATGAAATAAATGCCAGCATTTCAGTGTCCTGTTTTCATGCAGACGCAGTTCAAGCAAAATATCTGATCTTGGTAATAAACACAAAAAAGAAACCATAGTAAACACTGGTGATTGATTTTTTAAAACGTAGTTAAACCTTTACTAAAAAAGTTAAAATACTGTGTCATATTTGCACCTGAGATTGAGGCAAGTACTGTAAATGTCATTAATATAAGAATACCAACATGCAGAAATATTGAGAATGCCTTCTGTAATGGGGTTTGAATTGAATTAATAACATAGTAATGTATCCAGTGATCACAACCAAGTTACTAAACTAAATTTGAATGTGGCCTAGGATCTCTTAGTCTTCTCATTACAAAATATATTTGCTTTCCCAGAGATTGTATGCAATACTTCTATTCCAAAATAAATATTATCAGTCATTCATAGTCCCTTAATTCAGCTTGGTAAATAACTGTAACCTTGTTTCATGGTACACAGACCTTTCACAGAATCTAGTCCAAAGCAATGAAAAGGAGGACAGACACTTCATTACATATATTTCTTTCTCCATTCACGAAGACAGCATAAGAGTAAACACACAAAAAACAACCCTGGCTGAGGGCACTCAGGTATCATTGGTAAAGGGTGCAGCAGAATCTGTACTGAAGAGTTCCATCATGAGGCCTTCTAGAATTATGTTCCTCTGGTTCTTCAGTTTGAATCGTATGAGAAAGTAGTGTTGCAATGTTTCATGATTCTGAAGCTCTTTACTGTATTGTCTGTACAGAAGAGCCCTACTCGGCAATTGTGTCGCACAACACTAAGCACTGGAAGAAGACTCCAGATGTAGTGTCAAACTCCAAGCTCTGCAGTCTGATTCGAACTTAAATCATTTAATTTCACTGCTCTTTATCAAGATGAGGATCTTCAACATTAAGGAAAATCAACTTTTTTTCTAGTCTGGGATTAAATCTAATTATTGGCTGACAGCTAAAAGCAGTGAGCACTTCAACAGGTATCTCCTTTGGAAGCAAAGGTGCTGGTGATTGCCCTGAGAGGCTTCTACCCCAAGGTCAAGGCTAAGCTCTGTGATATGCTGGTGGGTGGCAGGTACCCTTGCACTAATGGGGGCACTGAAACTGCTGGAATATACAGGGCTTTCAACTCTTGGAAATGGCTTAGAAAAATCATGCAAAGAGAACAATGGATGAGGACCATGTGATGCTCACCAGAAAAATATTTTATAAACTAAAAGCATGGTTGTGTCTGAGCTTCACCTGACTGCAGCTGGGCAAATATTCTTTTCCTAAGCACATATTTACTGGATGCTATCAGAAACAGGAGACAGCACTAGACTGTCTAGAGCACTAGAGCTTTTGATCAACAAATATGGCAACTCTTATATCCTCATAAAGCCCAAACAGCTAATATACTCCATCATTGGCTTTAATAATCAGAAATTATAATACTGGGATCTAGAGAAAAATTTGAGTGTTATAAATAAGGCTATTACACGGGGATACGTGTTAATTATTGGCACCATAGTAAAACCCCTATTGCTGCTATCTCAGTTATTTCTGCAGTAACTTATCCACTTTCCAGCAGTGACAACCTGCAATGATGGATGAGGAAGAAGGTCCTGAACTTAAATTGAAAGACATAATAAATAAGTGACAAATATAAGAGCATCTGTACTTGTCCAGTACTATATTGTCTTCATTTCTTGTCCCTCGCCACATTTCCACTGACAGAAGGAGGTAATTTACTATGTCAAGGAAATTCATGTCTGCCTGTGCTGAATTACTGCATTCATATTTCTACTTGTTTGTAGCGAACTAAACTCGTAAGTCCAGCTATGCAGATGAGTCATACAGGCTGTCTTTCATTTTACAAGGCATCTTTAAATACCACTCCTATTTAACTTGTACTCATTACCATCAGCAAGCAATGTGTGTGCCATACTATCCTAATTGCCAGAAATTTGAGCAAGTAAATCATTAAAAGGTTAAGTTATTTTTCATGCTAAATTTAATGTACAGTATTAATCAACTTTATTTCATTATTATGAGTAATGCAACGTCCTATAGTCAAATCGATTTACAATTATGCCAGATCACATGGCAGGGGGGAAACAAGAACAACAAACAACAGACGGATGTCATTCTGCTTAAATTCTCCATGTAAATTACAAACTGTTAAGTTAGACAGGGCTTTCTTTGCAGAGCACAACATCCAGATGGAATCTCACCAGCAGAGCAAGAACTGAGACACATCTTTGTCTCAACATTTTAAAAGCAAAGAAACCAAATATCTTGCAAGCATCACCCAGCCTACTTTGTATTTCCCTATTTGAACCTTAGGTCTGCTTTTTGGTATTATTTCTGAATAGAAATCTTTGAGACAACAGTGAAATAAAGCCATTTTGGCAAAAGATGAGACATGCATGAGACAGTTTATTGAGTTGCTGACATCACCACCATAAGATGGATCTTATTGTCCAACATGGACATCTACAGAGGTGAATCTTGAGATACATTTCTGATGAGTAGTGTGCATTAGGCACAGAGCATCCTTCCAGCTCCTCCAAAATGCAGTTCTGTACATAAGAAGTATCTCTTTTATGTGATACTTATTCCAGAATATTTTATTCTAGTTTAATCCTGCTGAGTATCAGAGTACCAGTGGTAAATCCATAGTCCTTAACATATACTAAACTGCAACCTGTCATCTCTCTGAAGCTGAGAATGCAAGCTCTTGAGTAACTCTTCCAAAATAAATGACAGAGCTGAGTTATCCCTGTAATTTGGAGATACAAGAAGGTACAACATTATACATGGGTAGTTAAATATACTTCTTAGCAATATGAAATTAGTTAGTGGGAAATATTTGATTGCTCATCAATTAGTCAGAAAACTCTAACTGCTCTAAACCTGTCTCTGACAACTCTATTGCAGATGCAAGTTGATCTAATTTGGTTCATCACAATGAATTTGATTCAAAGTGAGGTTTCCATTTATTTATTCTGATAGGTTGCTTAGCATTAAAAAATGCTCTTAAGAATTGCTTGCAAGTCTGCTTTTATGCTGTTGTAGAAAAGGTAACTTCCTGGGCACATTCACATTCACATTCACCTTGTCTCTGCCTTGGATGAATTAGCTGTTGTTGAGAGTTATACTATTTATTTAGGGAGAAGAATAAAAGGTTACTTTAGAATAGTTATACAGGTATAAACTATTCTATTATACAAGTGTAATTATTCAAGCTTAATTTTTCTGTGGAAAAAACACCCAAACACACACATATTCCAAAGACTTATCTCCAAAATAGCTCTGGCAACTGCCCTTTATCTCATGATGTATTTTGAAATGGCAGCTGTTGGCAGGAGAGATAGATGTTATATTTTTATCCTCATAGCCTTAAGTCATAGAGTTTGTGTGTTCTTTGCATCACCAAAAATCAACCTTTTAGGATGTTCCAGATCCTACAAAACTTACAATTGTTAAGTACCTTATAGACTACACATTATCAAGATAAGGTAGAAAATACTTCTCTTTGTATTATTTTATGTTTTACATTGTAAAATATTATGGGAAAATGCAATGAAGCAGAAATACGTAAGGCAAACAAAATTTATTTATATTGCAATCATATGTGGACCATTCATCATTTATTCTCAGAAGGTTAGCAATGTTTGAAAGCTGTGGCAGATATCATCATGAAATATCTGTTTCAGAACACTTTTCTGACAAAGTATCTTAGGTCAAGTGGAACGCACACATGTGTGGTTGCATGGCTTATTGTTAAATGTAAAATTAGGTTTACATTTATAATTAAACCCAGAAAATATACTTTCAGGAAGAACTGGAATCACTGGTTTTGGTGAGATATTAAGCTGAACACCTTGACAAAAATAGTAGTCAAGACATAAGACGGGGGAGAAAAGTGCTGTCAAGAAAATGGTGAAAAGACATATTTACCTTGTGCAACTGATAGTATTGCTTGGCACCTACTCCTCCTTGCTCTTCTCCTGTCCATAGCACCAAGCGCAGTGTCCTTTTTGGACGAAGTCCTAAAACACATGTTTTAATATTGTTTTTAATATTAAATACAGATATATTCTGAGCCTTTTTTTCCATTGGTATCCAGCCTCCAATGGATGAAAAACCTGTATTTCCAAAAACCAAACTCAACCTATATCAAGTGTGTGTTTTTCTGTGAAAGACTGGGGTGTGGGGAGAGAGCCCACATGAGGAAGGAGTGGGCAGTTGAGGTACTGCTGCCAGTTGCAGTAGCACAAGAGAAGCACATTTCAGGGACATACTGAAAGTGTCTGAAAACCACACCAGAAAGTAACTGCCTTGATAGATTTCTGAAACATGTGCTGCTGTCATTGTGGTGGTCTGCAATAAGTAATACATATCTGCTCATAGCACATCCAAATAAAATTTTCATGAAAACTACCATTGCTTTGTCATGGTTAACTTATTACAATTAATTGAAAATGAGCTGCTGGATTTTTATGAGAAATGTTTATCCATTTCAAGAACTGAGGGGCTATGTAATATCATTTTGCTTTTTATCAGAGAAATGAAAAGCAGCAATCTGTACTTTGGAATCTGAAAGAGTCAGCTGCTAAATATATGCACGATTTTCTGAAACAAGGCGAACATGAAGCCATTTTCTATTTTGCTATGGTAGCTCAATCAGAAAGATAAGTTCTCAGATAAATTTTGAAGCCATTTTTTCCATGGCAGAACTGATCAGATAGAAGTTGCTTCCCTCTATTTATGTGGTTGTTTCTATTAATAAATTAATACATTGAGAGAAACTTGAGAGCATGGAAGAGCAAACAGATAAAGAAAAAACTGTTCTCTGTGCAGTAGAATGCTAATTATGTTAGAGGAAAAAAATAAAGAAAAAACATGAGGAGATTATCACAAGTGATAAAGTACCACACACACCTTTGTGCTGAAGAGAAATAATATCAGTATCACTGTCAAAACTTATTTCATTTCCTAACTGAAATGGATGAAGACTGCCAATAGGCTTGACCTTCATTAATTTTTTTCTTTTGACACAATGAATATGATCTGCACATTTCTTCTCAAAACTAGCAATCCTCCACACTGAAGGCAGAATATAGAAGGAATATCCCAGATCTGAACAAAAGAGCTTGCATTTTTCAATATTTCATAAAAAAGCGCAAACAAGTTTAAAGGTGTATTTTCTGAATGTTGATCTGTTGACTGTAAACAGAAAGGTTGTCAAACTTCATTACTTTAAAAACAACCTTCTGCACACCTCCCAGTAGATTCCCTGCTCTCCTGAATCACAATAGTAAAGGATTAACTTCCTTTGCTTTTCAAATTAGTCAGATGGCTTATGAGGTAAAACTGAGATAATAAAATAGCTCTCATTTGGAAGTCAGAAAGATTGAAGCCCAAAATAACCCGAAATATGTCAGCAGCTTGGTTAGAGGTGGCTGTAAAAAGCAAGAAGTGCTGGTATAAAACACAGAGGCCAGTGTTGTAGTATGGTTCCAGCAGCACCGCAGATTAAGCGGAAAAAGGATATTTGTGATATTTGTCATATCACAAAATGCAAAGTGAAGTCCAGTCTCCAGCCCACCACACGAAGTCTGTGAGCATAGCTTTGGTAAGAAATGCTTACGACAGGGAAGCAGCATCTCCTGGCTCCTCCCAGGCAAAAATCAAGCTATTTTAGTCTGCCACTGCTGCCCTAAGGGGGACTTGGGCCAGGGGGTCCTCATGGCTGGCTCAGATGGGCTGTAACCTCAGCTCCTGCTCTCCAGGAGCTGGAGATGATCTCAGCTCACTTGTGGAAAAGACATTTGAGATTCTTGTGGTCCCCTCCCCATCCATCATTACATCTGTCCATTGAAGCTGGGGAAATAAAAAAGCCCTGCTGAGCTTTGGTCTTTCCAGTCCGGGGCGTGGTGTATCACCTCTTCATATCTCATGGATTCCTGTCAGCAAATTGATTTGTGTGTTCTACTGAAATTAAATGGGCAACTTGAAAAAAAATAAAAATATATAAGCTATGGAGGCAGTAATTTTAAATACAAACAAAGTCTACAGAGGAAAATTTAATTTCCTCATTATCTTAATCTGAAAGCGATAACTATTTATCTACCTCTTATTAAAAACAGAGCTAATCTGACCAAAGAACAGCAAACAAATCCAGTATCCAGAAGAAAAATTGCTGAGAATATTCTCAATGCATGTTTTTATTAGAAAATTTTAAAAGGAGGACTGTATTCAAGTTACAAAAGTTTTTCAAAGAAAGTTTAACTACTTTGGTTTGCTTCTTAAAAACTACTGGTTCCTAAGTAAGGCATCATGTTCACAAAATCAAAAGTCTTTCAGATCTCAGCCCAAATATATTGAAAAGAGAGGATAAAATAGCAATTGGGCTAGGAAACTGTTTTATGATGGGTGCAACATATAGAGGGGTGGGTAAAGGAATTTTAAAAATGAAGGAAAACTGTTACAAAAATAAAATTGTGCCTCTTTCCTTGCTATCTGAATAAATGACTTATTACATAGTATTAAAAATAAAGAGGCTATCAGAAGAAAAAACCTCCAGATGAATTTCCAAATCTCCAATGTTTTAGAAAAATGTATTATCTTTTTTTTCTCCCTTCTACCTTGCCCTTAACTGAAATAAAATCATAGTTTACCACAATGATGCATTTTTCTGATCAGCCTCTATATTTTTTATGGTTTATCTCAAGCTTAAAAGATACTATGGGCATGTGGAATCACATGTTAAAGAATGAAATAAAAACATCGATATGGTCGATCTGTGACTAAGGATACATCTGTAGCAAGCACAGCAGGACACCTGCTCTATTACACTCCCTCTGTGCTGGAGTGGCTGCTATCCTTTCTTTCTCCTTGGGAACCACAAACGCTCCTGTCATACCAATGTGCAGGGCTTATTGACTCTATTTTCTGTTTCTTTTAAATCATCATAGATTGTCCACATTCATAGATAACAGCAGCAAGACCTGAATTTTATGTCCTACATGTCTTGCTCATGCTTGACAGAATTGAGACATTCCCACACAGCAAAACTGAAATATAATGTTTTCTACATGTAGAGACAAATCATAATGGCCTGTCACATGTAAAGCAAAAAACTAAACCCACTTCATTCTCAGTATAGCCTACAAGTCAGAAAGGAGAACTTGAATCATCTTTTTAAAATCAAAATAGAGAGCATCACTTTAAACACAAAATTTCCTTCAGTAACTACTTTCCCACTTTATAACCATAAATCCTTACTGATGGGGAAGATCACAAAGATAAAATATTGTCTAAGAAGACAGTGTGTAGATGGCTAACAAGCTAATTTCTTCAATGTCATTTTAAGACTGACCAGCTTACAAAACCATAAAAAGCTTTCCACTTTTGTAAAAACAGTTATTTTCCCTGCAAATCAAGACACTGGGATCACACACAAGCAAATCAAATAGCTGTTCAGCTAATATGAGCTGATATGAGGCATACAAGGAAACTGCAAATGGATGTGAGTAGATTAACAGGTGTCAAGGTTTGACCTCAGCTGGCAGCCAAGCCCTCACAGCTGCTTGCTCAGTCCCCCACCAATGGGACAAGGGAGAAAATCAGGAGGATAAAAGCTAAAAACTTGTGTGTTGCGATAAAGACAATTTAATAGGGAAAGCAAAAGCTGTACACACAAGCAAAGCAAAACAAGGAAGTAATGTATTCCTAACACCCTGCATAAATGGCCTAGAAAAGCCTTGAGCTGAGCATAAAGGAGAATAAATTGCACTGCCAATAGAGGGAGGTGATTTTGCCCCTCTACTTCCCCTGCTGAGACCTCACCTGGAGTACTGCATCCAGCCTGAACTCCTCAGCACAGGGAAGACACGGACATGTTTAAGTGGCTCCAGGGGAGGGTCACAATGAGGATCAGACAGATGGAACTTCTCTCCTATGAGGAAAGGCTGAGACTAGAGAAGGGTCCAGGGAGCCCTTAGAGTAGCCTTCCAGTAATTGAAAGGAATCAACAAGAAATGGGGACAGACTTTTTAGCAGGGCCTGTGGCAATAAGGACAAGGAGCAATGGTTTTAAACTAAAGGAGGGCAGATTCAGATTAGATCTAAGGAAGGTTGCTTTTTACAGTGAGGGCAGTGAAACACCATCACAGGTTGCCCAGAGAGATTGTAGATGCCCCATCCTTGGAGAAATTCAAGGTCAGATGCAACACAGCTCTGAGCAACCTGATCAAGTTGAAGCAGTTCCTGCTCATTACAAGGGGCTTGGACTAAATGACCTTTAATGATGTTTTTCAACCCAAACTATATGTTCTCTTACTCCCTAAGTCACTAATGTACTTGCTTTAGGAGCTACTAGGGAGGTATATAGAGATCCTTAAGTATTGTCCTCTGCTGTGCTGAACATACATAAGTTATGGCCTTTTCTGCATTGTTACCCTGTGGCTTGGAATTTCTTTAAAAGGTACTTATACAAAAATATTTATAACTATTTATACAAAAAATATCAAGATACATAATGATGTTGCTGAGATTCCTTAAATTCTTATTACACTCCCTACCTTTTTCAAGTTTGGAGCTGATTAGACATAGGGGATTTACTGGGTGTCATTAAACGGGATATTTCTATCATGCATGCACTTCTCATAAAGTACCTGGAATTTCCACTTCTGCCACAGCATAAAATAAAAATAAAACCAGTACACCACATTTTGCTAAAGAAGATAAGAACTCATCATCAAGAACAGTGGTACAATCTGCTAATACCTGATTTATGTATCCTGTGGTATGGGCAAGGAAGAGAAAAAGCTCTTACTGCTAGCAACCTGTTTCCTTGCCTAATTTCAAAGAACATACATGCAGAAATAAGCTGTAATCAATAGGATGATAGTAATAACACAGTTAATTGAAGATGTCCAGACTTTTCCTCTGAAGACCTATAAGAAATCTCTATTCTAAACCAGAAGGACTTTGGCTTTCATTCTTGTTATCAACACAGCGCTCTATGGTTTAAACAATTGATCTCACTACTGGTGCAGAAAAGTGCCTGTGTACTCATTTATTTAAGAAGAAATTGGCTTTTTAATTGAGTGACAAATAATGATTTCACTGAGAAAATCATAGAATCATAGAATGGTTTGGGTTGGAAGGGACCTTAGAGATTATCTAGTTCCAACATCCGTGCCATGGGCAGGGACGTTTCACCAGGTCAGTTTGCTCAGAGCTCCTTCCAGGCTGGCTTTAAACACTTGCAGAGAAGGGGCATTTGCAACTTCTCTGTGCAACCTGTGCCAGTGCCTCACCAGCCTCACCACCACACCCAAGGAATTTGGATTCCTTCCAAACATCTAATGTAAACCTCCTCTCTAAGTCTGAAGTCATTGCCCCTTTCCCTGTCACTACATGCTCTTCTAAATAGACTGTCCTCATCCTTCTTGTGTGCTTCCTTCAGCTGCTGGAAGGCCACAATCAAGTCATCCCTTAGCCTTCTCTTCTCAGGCTGAACAATTGCAATTCCCTCAGCCTTTCCTCATGGGAGAGGCGCTCTGTTCTTGTAATCGTCTTCATGGCCCTCCTCTGCACTCACCCCAGCAGGTCCACATCCTTATCCTGCACTCCTCAGAGCTGGATGTAGCACAGGTGGGGTCTCACAAGGGGAGACCAGAGAGGCAGAATCCCCTCTCTCACCCTGGCCACGTTGTTTTGGATGCAGCCCAGGACAAATTTGGCTTTCTGGGCTATAAGTGCACATTGCCAGGTCATGTTCACCCTATCACCAACCAGCACCCTCAAGTTCTTCGCAGAGCTTCAAAGTTAAAAGCTTCCAAAAACAAGGCAAAGAACAGCTGAAAAAAACCCTCTTAGTGCTACTTAAACCTTGATTATAATACATTTCTAATTCAGTGAGGCTCAAATTAGACATGGGAAACAGCTTTTAGCTTTGGAAACTGTCTTTTCTTTCTTCTTAAACCAGTCTAATGCAGTGCAATCTCCTTGATTTTTGTCTGTTGATAGCTTCTTTTTGTGGCACTGAGGACAAAGCACTGCAAAAAATAGCACTGGGAAGCAAGTAAACCTCTGAATGTTGAAAGTCTGGAGTAAGGAGAGATGAAGTCTGGAGCAGAAGAGATGAAGCATTGCAGGAAGACAGAAAATGGTCAGGTCTGGGGCTGGGGAGGGGGAAGTCAAAGTGGAGTGGTGAGCCAAGCTGGATACTGCAGCTCAGTCTCACCTGGGGCTGTCAGCTTGCTCAGAAACATGTTTGGGGGGTTGAGAGGACACGACTGCCACTGGCACAGACTGTGAGCAGCTGTTTGGACAGGGCTTCAAAGAGGGCACAAGGGCAAGGCAGTGCCCAAGGTGACCCAGCCTAGGGAAAGCCTGGATTTGCAGAGCACTGGCAGCCTTAACAGCAGTGCAGCAAGACACTGAGATTACACAAGCAATTTTCTTTTTCTGTTTCTGGGGAGGCTGATGATCTTATGACAGAAGAGCAGATTTACACAAGAGTGGAGAAGGAAAATGTGAGAGGTTCTAGATAGATTTATTTTTAAAAAGCAATGCAATATCCAAGAGGAAATGTCAAGGAAGGAACTGGGTATACAAGACTGGAGGGGAAATCTGTGAATGATTTGCAAGTCTAGTAACTAAAAATAACATGGATTAAGCCCTTTGACTGGGGAGGCGAGGGAGAGAAGAGGGAAGCCAAGCTCAGAGCCTGGTGCTTATGGGCTGCAAGTCAGGCAGCAAGAGTGCCAGAGAGAGGGTTTCTCTGTGGACACCTTCCTGCCACCTGGCAGCACAGCTGAGGGGCACTTCAGATGGGAAGTGCTGCCAAATGTGCTCGTCTGCACATGGGGTTTTAAACTAAGAACTGTTTTGTGTAGTGTCATGAAGCCATTACAAATCATGAGTACCAAAAAAACAGAGGGAAAAAGAAAAAAAAAAAGGAGAAGAAAAGGAAACACAAACTTACCTGTGTAAAAAAGCCAAGTGCAGAGTCAGCAGAGAACTCCACCCCATGCCTTGTTCTGGTCCTGGAAATGTGTTCTTTGAGCCCCACAAAAGGAATAAGACACTGTCCACGTTTAAAACACACTTTATTCCTCTTCAGGAACACATTCTTCCTTAAGGGTAGTTGTGATCTCATCAAATTGTGGAATACAAAATGCAATGTGGGGCCCACTCCCACACTCTCTGGGATTACAAATATCAGACATTGTTTGATCTTAATGAGAGGTGGGTCTGTATTCTGCCTCTGCTGCCCCACTCTTTGGATTAGAAAAACAAATCTGCTAGGCTATTCTGAGAGCTGATGAGTCAGAAAATGAAGCAGGCACACTTCTGTCTCCATACTGAAAATTTATACCTTAAAAAAAAAAATGACAGTAAGGACAAGATGCCCCTTACTTCATTTGGGAAGGATTTCAGCACTTCACCATGTCAATCATGTTAGAGACTTGAAAAACAAAACCAATAACATACAACAGCTAGCACTGTCAGGTTTTAAAGATTTTTATAGATAATCAAAGCTCAGATTTTTTTTCTTGAATTTTCTGGGTAAATTGAAGCTTGGAGAGAAGCAGCAGTCCACAAGACAGAGAGCAAAATTGCGATGGAGGGCTGTATGTCTAAATTTATCATCAGATTAGCAACCTTTTATGTTTGCAGTTGCCCCTTCTGCTTTATGTCAACAAAATAAGAAAATTGAAAATTTAAGTACTTGCCAAATACGCATTCAACCAAAGGTTAAAATGAAGGAATAAATGCATTTTTAGTGTGACAGCATATGCAGATATTTCATAGCAAGTAGATTTAATAGAATTGAAAACGTGAAAGTCAGAATAAAACACTCAGCCTTGGGAAAGTGAAAAGAATGTAGGAACAAGAAGACAATATTGGACATATTTGATTAAAGAAAAAAACCAGAAACTGTAAAAGTAGTCATTTAATTATGTTTCACAACATATCTCCTAGACAGGAAACAATTACACCACTACAAGAAACTCAGAAAAATGTTTAACAAAGTATTTTGCAAGCCCGTTAAAATTGCATTTATTTGACTTCAATTAAACTAGCAGAAAAGGAATCACTCTGGTGATCATGTTTTTAATAAAACATATCTTTAGTCCTCATATATTAGCCAGTGAATTTGGACTGGAGAAATGTAACTTCATACAAAGACTACAGTGAACAGTACAAAAATCTGTCTAATGGTTTTCCAGTTGCATTAGTCATGGGTATAATTCAGATGAGAGTTACAATTTCAATTTTAAATAAGTTTTAAGGGGGAAAACTGTCTAATCTACTCCTTAGGAGTAATAATAACTCAGTACCTTAAAATTGTTACATGCATTGTTTTAAAAACATTTCTGTAGTTTTCTGTGTCTTTTTGCTATAAAGCAGTAATTTGGTCATGCCAGATCCGTGTCTACATCTACAGGAAAGCTGATTTATGAAGCCCCAGTAAGCTTAAAGCTGGCAAATAGACAGAGAAAAGAAATGGCACCTATCATTTATCACCATACATTTCTCCCTTTTCATGTTTCATCATCGTCTAGGAATGCAAGAAAGCTGCGTAAAAGGTGTGATGACTGGGATTAGATTTTGTCAACAATCATTCTTCCTTCATCAAGCTACTCTAGCAGCTATCTAGCTCCACCACTATCCTACCCTGGCTGTGAAAGAGGAAAATGTTCTCTGTTCATCTACTTGACTGCTGGTATTCACTGGCTCTGGCAGCTCCCCACAGCAAATGTTTTCTTACATGGAAGAACAGGACTCTCAGAAGCACTTCGGGGCACAGTCCAAGCAGAGATTTCCTGGTCTGAGGCAGCACGCAGACAGGACTGAACATGGGCTGAGTGCACAAGCAAGAGCATGAGCAGGGAACTGTTCACCCTGCATCAGAGCCCACCACTGTGGTGGTCTTTGGAGTGTAGCCTTTCCTGGAGTCTGCACCGACTACTTCGGTGGAAGCAGGGGTTCAGGCAGCATTCACTGGCAACTCCTTACACTGGCTGCAGTTCAAGCAATTGAAGAGAAAGAGGAAAAGTTTTTCATTTGACAGATTCACAGCTCAGCCACTGACTTCTGAAGATGTCCCCAGATTGAGCAGTAGGTCGTGGACAGGTATGCACCTCTGGGCTTGGCAGGGCACCAATAGTCGGCTAGTAATGAAGCAAGAGAGACCCAAACACAGCCAGGAAAAGGTAGAAAACACATTTCTTGATCAAGGAAAGAGAAACTGTGGGTAAATGCTGCTGAAAGAAATCTGGGATGTGAACAAAGAACCTGCTGACTGTTTGATTCCTCCTGTGCTAGCAGAGATGGGACTCTGAAAATTAACTAGACTGTAGTCTAGTCAAGTAACACACCCCATCAGTTTCTATTGTATTTTCAACAGGAAAAAAATTTATTCCAGATGTTTTAATTTAAAAAAAAGACATAACAATTATAATTTCTGAAGTTTTCCAGAAGAAAGCACTGAAATTCATCTACCAAAATCAACTGGATTTCTAACACCAGTAGGCTCCCTACTGCTGTTAGGAGACTTAAAATACTATGTTTGGAAACCTGACACTGCCATACAACCAGCTCCTAAAGATCTTTCTCTATTATTGTCATTATTCAGTTCCTTCAAGCTCCCTTTAGGGATGAAAGGTCCACATTTCCAACACTAGAGTGTGAGGTGGCTTTGGCAAGGCTGGAGGAGGGTAGAACACCTGCAGCCTCAGCTGGGAAATGCCCCTCAGCCAAGCAGTGTGGGAGCACAGCTGGATTAGGAGCAAAGAGGGAGCACTGACTAAAGCTCTGAAACCACTGGATACATACTAGCTGCTTCTTGCTCAAATACCCTCTACACAAGTACAACCCCCGGACAAGAAGAGCTGCAGGCTTGAAATGCTGGGAAAGGAGGACAAATATCTCCTCCACAGAAACTGACAACCAACATCCAAAGCAGGATCAAGTCCTGCAAACTGCTCAACCAAAGACAAAATACGGCAGCAAAATAAATTTTGTGTGATTTTATGGTGATGTTCTACATGTAGCTGCTTATTTAGTCTTTTATCTCACCTTTTATCTCACCTTGTGTGAGAGAGGGACATGAGAAGCTGTGTTTCAAACAACACCAGAGTGCTAACTGGACCAACATGAAAATGCTGAGGCAAATGACATTGGCCTGCTCCAGAGATGCTCTTCCTTGCACATAAACTAACAAACTAACAAAAGTTTAGAATTATAAATGGAACCTGAAAACAAGTTGGGTTTGAGATTTCTAGGCTGTAATTAGCAGCACAGCTGTTGTTCTGTAAAACTAGAAAACTGCAATTTGCTTGAGTGCTGTCTCTCCTACAGCTTCCAAAGGCCCTCATCACACTACATTACAGCTCATCCAACCCCATGGATTCCCTCAGCTTAATGATGGGAACCTGTTAGCCTTTCCTTTCTAAAACACCTCTAGTGTCTTCCCATCATCTCTTAATTACCCCAAATAATGCTCTCAATACTGCCATGGAGATATTTGCAATCTATCACACAGAGTTTGCAGACAGATTAAAAGGAAAGAGACTGGTGATTACCACAATGCTACATGTGTTCTGGTAACCAGGTGTTTGACATCTTTAAGAAAAGAATAAAAGTGCCTTCTTCCTGCCTCCCCTCAGGTGGGACATAAATACACTTGCCCACCTCTCCTCAGTCACTCATTTGAAGAGTATATCAGAACTTCCTTTTCTAAATATTTTTGTGCCTCCATCAAAATTAGTTAAAATAGATCAAAATATTAGAGCCTGCAGAGGACTGGGCAGGGCAGCTGCTGCCAGACATCACAGAAGACAAACTGCACATTGCACAATTTTACTGCCATGGACACTCTGCCTGCAAGTGTAGAAGGAGGAGAATTTCTTAAGCAACAGAAATCCTCAGCTAATCACAACCTTGGTTTCCCTGAAGGAAAGGGAGTTTACCAGTTCAGACCAGTTCACAAACTGCCTCAGTGACTTTAAAAACATCTTTATTCCCACTAAAAGGAATAAGGAGTAATAACCAGCTGAAATGTTCATGTTTCCTTACACAAACAATTTCTGTGGAAACATTTCCAGTTTTTCCTTTTTTAAGCTCATCAGCCATGAAGCAGTTTGCCACAGATCTTGCCTATCACTGGCATATGTAAGCTTCAAGAATTTAATTCATGATGTCTTTCATTACATTTTATTATTAATGGTGAGAAAAGACCCCTTTGAACACCAGTAGTCAGTATGCCCATTATTTAGTGCATTTTTCTGAGATTAGCTATCAGCAAAGCAAGCAGCCATGAGAGTTTAGTTGATACAGAGAACTTGATATGGATGCACTAGGGAAAATGCTTCTTTTTACTCTGGTCAGGAGATGTCTACAGCCAGCATGGGTACCAACAGGTGCACAAACTGGTACTGAAGTTTAGCTATATGTTGCTGAAGGGGATGTTTTGAGAGTGAAACTGCAGCTGCACAGAAAACATAGCAAGATTCAAATTGAAATGCAGCCATCTAGAAATTGAAATTTGCTCTGAATTTGCTGCCTGTGCTTCCTGCCTGAAGATGGATGAGAGGGAACGGCAACACCAGCAGGCATCCCCTTCCCATCATCCCACTGTGGAAGAGGAGCAGAGAGATATTACAGCTATTAGAAGCAAAGTATTCAGACTGAAACTTTCCACTTGTTAGCTCTTCTAGTTTCCAGAGTTACCTGAATGGTTGTAACTTTCAACAGTGTTGAAGAACTACAGCAGATCACAATCAGCCCTATGCTTTTAAGGTACTACTCTTCTGAAATGTATACATGAGATTTTACATCAACAAAATACTTTCATTCCACTCTCTGCTAATATAGTGCAAAACAGTTTCAGTTCAGTCTGACTTTCACGTAGTTGCCTTTCCCTCAAAAAGAAACAACATTCACGTGAAGCCAAACTGGAAATGGAAAAAAATGCTACAAATGTTTGAAGACTTGGAGACTATGTAAAACTACTTCGGATTGTGCTGGACTGGTACATGACCTTGTAGGGAGCGTGTAACTATTATGGTGTCTGAAAAGCTAGAAAACCCAAAAGCAAAACAAAACTAAAAGAAAAAAATATACCAACATGGCACAGAAATTGCCATCTCAATTAAAAAAAAAAAAGCTAACACTGAAGATTCAGGAAATATGAGGAAGTATAAAGGCAAATACATTAAGTAACTGATTTACTTAGAAATAAAAGCAAGAACTATTAAAAACTTACTTGAGGCAAGAGAACAAACTGTATTGCTTAAAATAAAATCTTACCATCTCAAACCATAATTTTAATGAATTTCCAATTAATTTCATGTATTTGGTCCTAAGCCAATAGCTATTAAGTGGTTTTCGGAGGAGGCTATGTTGAAATTATGGAATTGCATTTAAACTATAATATTCTTCAAGTATTACATGAAATTTTCAGAATCCAGATTAACAGGCATAATTTGTATTTTGTCCATAAGCCATGTCCAAGGGTCACAGTGATATCATGATGAAATGCTATTAGCCCATCACTGAAAACCCTGCTTCAATAGTGCAATAGTATTTTGCTTTCATTAACCCAAAGGACCATGGCAGAAGTACTGCCTTTATTTCTTACTACACAATATAAATTAGTATTCTAGAAATCATATTTTAGAATGCTCATTTCAGCTTGAGGATCATATCACCACAGCTGTAAGATCAGTTATACTCTGGTAAATGCTGACACAGTTTTATGGCTACACAATGCACCATGGCTTTAAGACTCCCTGGACAGAGTAAAAAATTTCTACACATGCACAGAGTCAACTGAGTTGTCTTACCTTCATTTCAAATATATTTTCTGGACTAGTATGAGACTAAATTTATCAGGGTCCAAAAAAATATCAAAGTCTCCACAAAAACACAATGATTATTCAAAACACAATCAATGCAACTGATTGTAAATAAAAGTCATTAATTTGTTTCTTACACAGTCTTCACATATTTTTATTTTGCTGTCTTTTTTTTTCTTTTTTTTTATTTTTTTTTTTTTTTGGTAAGCTTTTAATGCATAAGATATTAAATCTGCATTAACCAATCTACTATGGAGCTCAGTTTTGTGAAAGGCTCCTTGGTTACCTACAACTATTGAGACCCAGCAGCCCTCTCCCAGCCTTGTGTTCCTGCAGAACACTGGGACAAAGAGAAGAGCAGAACACAACAGCTGCCCAGAGCAGAGGGCATCAGCAAAGGCTCCAGCATTTCCCAGCTGAGAGAACAGCATTTCATCACAGGTTGCACAGCAAACACACAGGCTACTACCAGAGGAAATCAAATATTTAAACAAGAAAAAAGTGATGCATTTCAGTCATGCGTGAAAGGAAGCCCAGTGAATAAAAATTATACAATGCCACCATGAACTTGCCCTTAAGTAACACACAACGGCTTGTTTTGAATGGAATAGAGTACCCAACACAGCAGAATAACTTTCTTTTCCTTGAAGGTGGAGAAAAAGCCAATTTTTCCAAGCATCATAAAAAAAAAGAATTAAAAAACACTGTAAGAAGGAGCACACTTGGATTCTTTGTAGAAGAATCCTATTTGCTTTTAAAAGACCAAAAATTTAAACAGGTGCACTTTGTTTTGGTTACAGATTGATAATCCAATCATTCGAAAGCTGGGAAATTGAAAGATTAGAGGTTCAAACAATGCAAAATAAAGGAATAGGAACTCACAGGGATGTCTGATGTTCATGACTGCAGTATGCAAGCAGCTAATCACATGACAGAGCTTGTCTACAAAG
This sequence comes from Onychostruthus taczanowskii, assembly GCF_017590055.1. NCBI lineage: Eukaryota > Metazoa > Chordata > Aves > Passeriformes > Passeridae > Onychostruthus > Onychostruthus taczanowskii. Next base: position 20,045,125 of record NW_024501459.1, on the reverse strand, counting down.
CGCTCTTCAAGAAAGACTGAAATTGTTGAAGTGCACAAATCCTTCCACTGGGAAGCAGGGAAAGATAGTTTATTGTTTAAAGGCTGCCAGGGCAGGAGCAGCAGCTGATTTTAGTTTCTAATGAATACTGGGCATTCCTGTTGACCACAGGTTACATTTGTGGAAAAAGGGAATAAGGAGGAAAAATAGATTCCATCTGATGAAGGAGGAAAAGCATCCTTGGATATCAACTCAACAATCTAAAAAGGTCTGTTTTGAACTAGTTTTGAGGGGTATAGTGACAAAATTAATATTTGTGCTCAGAGACCTGGATAAAATTGAAAATCCAGTTTAGACATCATACAAAATATCCTGGAAATGTAATGCACTAAAAATATTTTAAAATTAAAGATTTACCCAGATCCTTAATGAGCGATAATGCTTCCCATGATATAAATGCTCCACCACCATCATCCATAGCTCCCTGCCCAACGTCCCAGCTGTCCAGATGTCCACTGACCAATACAACCTAGAAAAGTAGTTATGAGAAAACATATCTACATGAAAACACTCAATCAGAAAATTCTGTTAGTACTTGAGCATTTTAATGATTTTGTCACAAAGCGGGCATTTTAGTTTATAATGGGAGGAAGAAAATATTTCAAATAAAATTAAACATTGTTCGCTAGTTACTGAATATTAATCTGGGATTCTACTACTTTAAACCACTGTCTAAGTGAAACTAGATAAGCTGTGAGAAATGTTTAAATGAAAGGTTTTATCTCGTACATTATGAAAGTGCATAATTTGCAGTGATGCAGGACTACTACACTGCTGACTGGTGAAATTTTCTTTCATATTCTATCTGTTTAAGCCCTTAGGCATGAAATTTGATTAATCCTATTTTTGGGTGCATAAGGAAAAAATATGAACTTAGACTAAAGCATTCCCAGAGGTTTTTGTTTTATTATATATCTATGGAACCTGTCACAGAGACCTCTAATTTATTACAGGATCCCCTGTGTGCTACAACAATGACAAGATATTTTATAGTTCATTAGTCATAAGAATATTTTAAAACATGGTGGCAAGTCCCACATGGGTTTTCTACAAAGAAGGTTTTGTGACTACAGTAGAGAATAGTAGTATGGGCATCTCCAGAAACATCTACCTGCATATCTGAACCCTCCAACTGTTGACAAGTAGCATCAGACAATTACCACAAATGTGACAGTTATCCCCAGCTGGGCCTTGAGCTGAAGGGCTGATAGATCGATGATTACAATGGAAAGGTCAAGGAGGAACAAAAACTCTGAGCCAAGCAGGCAGTGTGGTAAAATGGTAAAGGCAAGAGGGCAAGAGTCTCTGCTGTAAGGTATGCAGTAAACATTGCAAGGAAGTAACTTGGAGCCCAGACATGGAAATCTCTATTTTCTTCTTCACATCAGATAAATCGAAGCATGTTTTCACTGGTTATTAAAATTAATGGACTATCATGGCAAGACAAAAAATATCAAGTACTCATCATACAACACTGTTTTTTTCATCTAACCAAACACAAACTCAGGTCTCACAACTGAAATACCCATAGTATTAAACAAAGGCCATGAGAAAGTAATAACCATACCCACTGAACTGCCATGAGTCCAACCAGAGTGCACCAAACCCCTTCAAATTTAGAAAAGAGACTGTGAGATTTTTATAAATGTGTGTTACAAGAAACAGAACAGTCATGCCTTAGAAGCAGAAAAAGCTTGTGATCAAAATCTGAAGAACAGCTTACTCTTTCCTTCTCATGTCTCAGCTCCCTTTTCTGGTTATCCAGCCTTAACATGTGTTTGCTTTCCAGCACAGACTCATTTTCTTGGTAGAAAATAGACATGCTGCAATCTTTGTTCCAAAATGTACCCTCTTTCAAAAGTGCTTAAACTTGGATGGATGGCCCCTCTGTAAAAGCCTCAGAATTTCTCAGGGGTATTCCTGTGATTTTGTGATTTAATGTCATGACCCCCAAAGGGCCAACACAAAAGATTGCTAACAGCACATTTTCCAGGGACACTGCCCTGAAGTAGAAGTACTTAATAGCAACATAGCTTGAAACCAAATCATCTGAGAAAAACAATACCAGCTTTGGAGGTAGAAATGTTCCTGAAATGAGAGCAGAGAAGAGAAATGCTCACTGTGTCTGTTCTTTTTGTTTTCTTCTAAGGAAGGACTGTGCACATGTTCACACTTGCTGGTAGTGAGGGCAATGCATGAATGAATTCTGCTCTGTGTTCTGCTCGTTCCTGAACGTGCAGCCCCACTGCAACCCACCTATTCAGGAGAGAGCTCAAACACCACCATGCTTTGCAGCCAATTGATGCAGATTCAATACAGTCCACTCAATAAGGAATCCACAAATAATAATAATTTTTTTAAAAGAACAGAAAAGGCTCTGAGTGAAAACCCAATTGTCTGTGGTAAAAAGGATGTCTATTCCACAGCTTCAAAATCACCATGTGGCTTCTTTGTTCTTAAAGCAAAAATTGGTTTTAAGAAAATAACTATTTTGTCTCCTGGGAAACAGAGCTTCAAGATGAAGTGAATTATTTAGAACAAGTTTGTAAACTCATTGAGAAACAACCAAGTTTACAATAGGATGCCTTTTCTTTAGCAGTGAAAGAATACATCACTAGCATTGTTCCCTGGGAGCAATCTCAACAATGTCTGAGAGGGAATTACTCCTCATTTCTGTGGAACAACACATATTGCAACAGCAGGAAATTCTGAATCAGAAGAAGGTGGTGTAATCTCATTTGGGGTTACAGACTCCAACAGTAAAGCTTCTTCACCAACTCCAGAACATGACACCAAAACAGGTCAAGGTTCAAGTGGATTGAGAAAGTCACTTAATTTTATGGATGAACTTCAACTTAAATTTACTGAAGCTGTTGCCAAGAGCAATTACATAAATACCACCATTGTACCTCCATGCGAAAGTTTCTTCAAAACAGTTGTTTTTTTCAAACTATCATGTTTTTGTAGCAGTTGCTGAAATGAAAGTTTCACTGATCGTGCTGATAGCCATAGACATTCTTAAAATAAGACACATAAGTTATAAAATAACAAAACCCACTGTGTTTATCTTGGTCTTTAAGTAGATGGAATGTGTCTCAGCAATGAATGGAAATATTTCTGAATTCAGTCTAAACCACTATAGTCTTTAAAGAAATATTTTAAAATAATAGCATTATAATACTCTGTATAGGTGGACTAATAACAAAGGCAGTTAAAGCTATCAAGGACATATGATTATTGCATTTTCCACATTGCTTTCAAAGCTGTTATGTGATTCTCAGCTCCAAATCTACACAGACACCAATAACTTATACAAAACCACCCTATAGAAATGCCTATAGAAGAACACAAGCATTGCAAAGCAATGCTTGCAAGTATCTGTAAGTATAAGCATTTGTTTTAAATATGCAGAGAAACCACAAGCAACTGTACAGGACAGTACAAATACATATTTGTACTTGTACATACAGCAATACATATTTGCCAAATTGACTAAAAATAAATTGGAAATAAGACAGCTTGCATGCATCCTGACAACTTAAGATTAATCTTTCTTATTCTATTTCCTTCTGCATCAGCATGATGATTTCTATAGGCTGCCTTTAGGTCATGTGCAGCATTTCAAACAAGCATATTGAAATATTTTGAAAAAAATTTAATGTTCTAAAGACAAGAAAATTAAGAAGAGGAACCACACATTCACATACATGTGCATATGTCATCCTTTTCTAAGCAGGATGGTTTATGCCACTAAAAAATAATCTCCCATCCCATATGTAGCCACACAGGCCAATTGCATTTGTCATGCAACAACTTCATAAAATGCAGGTGAACTACTTTCTGCTCGATTAAAAAGAATTTTAAGAAATGTCCATCCCATTTTTAATTAAAGCAAAGGCTTCTTTCTATGCAACCTTAGAGATCATAAATATTAAACATTAGGAAATAACTACAAGCAACACTTTCAATCACTTCATTTAATCTAGAATAACATTAAGTTTTGAAAACCCCCATGCAGAGGTATTTCATGTCCCTGAGAGAGATGTGCATCAGGTAATGCAAGAGTAATGAATCTTCGTTTTTGCCCTTCACGGATGAAGAAGACTTCATGGGTGGAGGTTTGGGTTTACAGAATAGGATCTTTAGTGAATTAATCTGCCTATCAACACATTTCTCTTAGAAAAGCATAGTAATTACTTTCATTATTCGAAACACTGAAAAGTACTTTTCTTTACATCTTCCTCCAGCAGACAGTGAAGATAAGGAGGACCTTAACTTGCGAGAGGACAGAAAACTTAAACAAGCATCATATACACAAAGATTCACATAACCACAGGATCATGGAATCACAGAACCAGTAAGTTTGGAAAAGACCTTTGAGATCATCAGGTCCAACCTATGACCAAATTCCACCTTGTCAACTAGACTATGGCACTAAATGCCACATCCAGTCTTTTCTTAGGCACCTCCAGGGACAGTGACTCCATCACCTCCCTGGAGAAAGCCATTCCAATGTCCAATCACCCCTTCTGTAAAGAAATTCTTCCTAACTTCGAACCTAAATATCCCCCTGTGCAGCTTAAGACTGTGTTATCTTGTTGTTGCTGATTGCCTGGGAGAAGAGACAAAGCCTTACCTGCCTACACCCTCCTTTCAGGCAGTTGTAGAGAATAAGGTCTCCCGTGAGCCTCCCTTTCTCCAGGCTAAACAACCCCAGGTCACGCAGCCACTCATCATGGGACTTGTGCTCCAGACCCTTCCCCAGCTCTGTTGCCCTTCTCTGGACACACACCAGCACCTCAACATCCTTCCAAAACTGGGAGGCAAGAACTGGGCACAGCACTTGAGGTGTGGCCTCACCAGTGCCCAGTACAGGGAAAGAATGACTTCCCTGCTCCTGCTGGCCACACTATTCCTGATGCAGGCCAGGATGCCCTTGGCTGCCTTGGCCACCAGGGCACACTGCTGGCTCATGTCCAGCCTGTTGTCAATCAGTACCCCCAGGTCCCTTCCTGCCTGGCCCCTGTCCAGGCACTCCATCCCCAGCAAGTAGTGCTGCATGGGGTATGACCAAGAACTAAACAGGATATTAGAACCAGATCAAGCAGCTTTAGTCACGACACATTCAAACCCCAAGCATCTGTATGCCAAAACACCAAGCTTACACAGTGAAGTCCTCTAGACTGTAACTCGAGTTCTTTTCAACTCTTCATGTACATTTTCAGTTAAATAAGGCTAGAAGTTAGTTGTTTCCTCAGGCAACTAAGGTTTACAGTGTTCCCATCCAGTTCACAATTACCTGGAAACCCATGAAAAACATTTCTATTCAAATTTTTGTGGTTTGCTTTCTGCAGTTTGCTTCCAAGTAAATCCATCTGAAATTCTAAGTACCAAAACAAGGTCTTACATTCTTTAACTGGATATTTTCCTTGCATGAACCTCCTGCCAGTACAGGGGTATTTGTGCAATACTTACCTTAAACGTATAAACAGCATATAAAGTTGATTTGTGTTTGGACCAAAATCAGAGGAAAACAGAAGTCAGATAAGAATTAGGATCCCAAATTTAATCCAATTTAAAAATTGCCTATAACTTCTCTCCTTCCCCAGATACTCATTACTCATTTTTATTCTCACAAATATTCTCTCACTTCACAATTTCCTATTCTCTCTAGTCCCAGCAAAATTTATGGCACTAAATTAAACCATGACTAAAAAACTCTTACTCCCAGCTTCTCTAGACAGAGGAACCCAGCACCAAATTCAGGCCTGTGCTCCTAAGCATAAGGGAATACATTTTTAGTAATTTACACATTTGGGTAGCATTACAGCTAAGAACAGCCAGATGGCTTCAGTTTATAAGGACTTAGAGGTTTTCTTCATTTCACTGTGTTAACAGCATGAGAATAAAGGAAAAAAGAAAGGCAGCATATCATGTACCTAACTAGTGGGCAAATAAAACAGCAGGCAGGACTAAATTTTAGCCATCATGCTTAACTTGCTTTCAAAACTATGATTAAATAAAGTCTTCATATACAGATTTGCAAATATAGAGTAGTAAATATGGCATGGCAATTTTAGGATGTATTAGTATCATCCACAGTAGTAGCTTCCAAATATATGTGGGAAAATGGCAACACCAAACAACATGTATTTGTGCTCCTTACCCACATAGCAAAGCTGGCACCAGTATTCACGGCATCCTTCCTTAAAGCACTTCTTAATCTGTAGACTGCATTTCCTTTCCCCCTTCTTATGGGGAGAAAGGAAATATATAGGTTTTTTTGCCCTGACTCATTCTCTTCCTACTCCACCTCAAACCCTTCTCTCTTCAAGTCACGCAGCAAACCAAATACATCTCTTCCTAATTCATATTTTGTGTCCAGGCAGAACTTCATTCCTGTATGCAAACCAACATTCCTAGAGTTTTAAAATATTTATAATAGTTATTTAATTTGTATCATGCAACAAGATTCTGTAAATCAGTCACTTGGCTTTTCCACCAAAGGCCTCCGAAACGTAAACAATCTGAATTTGTAATCCTGTGTGCTGTAGCACCACACTGACTGCAGCAAACACATCACACATCATCTTCCATTCTGGAATCCAACCCAGCTCTTCCAACAGCAGGATAAATACTTGACCAAAACTTCTCAAGCACTGCATTATAAAGATAACCATTTAAACAGTTCTTGCTGGGGCACTGTGTTTTGTATACACTATCATTATTCAAGCTCAGCATTTCAACATTTGAGGAAGACAGGATGACAAAGCTGAGTGCCCATCAGCAACACAGAGTACTGAGCAGTGTAACATACTACACATGATATGGGATTAGAGTTAAACTAACATGCAAGGGAAGATACACACATAATGCACATATTTGAACATAAACTCTCCTGTATTTTAAGATGTGTGCGGCATTGCTACCAGAAGAAAAATACTTAGTCCAGTAATGCTTAAACACAAGCCTACTCTATTGTGTGTAATTTTATCAACAGCTAAATTCAAGCATGGAGCTGTATCAGAGATATTCAGTTGTAAAAAACTTACTTGATTAAAACTCTTTATGACAGTCTACTCTGGCCATTCCCCACATATTTGTTTTGGGCTACAAAGATTTGTGTGTTTTTATACTTGCCTTTAAGAAAACAGTAACTGTCCCCAGTTAAACTGCAATTAGATTAAATCATGCCCTACATGTAAATCAGGAACAATACCACATTTAGTGGATTTTATTTTGTATATATAAGGATATTTCTTCAAATTAGTTTTTAGCTTTGGTGTCAAAATAATATGACTTCACTGTACAGCTCCTTTTATTAGATTTTACGCACATTAGGAATGGCTTTTAAATAATCAGTCTAGCTGTCTCAACTAATTTACAGTCCTAAAGATATAGCGAAGTTCAGAAGGAAAAAAAAAAGATTAAAACAACAACTGTCTTTTCTACTTAATATGCAGTGTATTAAGTCTTAACTTACAGGCTTCTGATTAAATGACAGATCTGCACATGAAACAGAAGTGACTCACTTAGTCACACAAGAATCCAACCCCATTATTGCTAAAAATCTGATTAACCTTCAAAGAGCCCCTGTGTCACAACATACAGTAAACTCTTTAAAGTTGAATCTCTACTTTGTAGAAGTGATTGAAACAAAAGTGTTCTTGGAAAGTACTGCAATCTAACCTCCGTGTTTGAAGTGAATCTCAAAACCACTGAGTAGTTAATAACTAGTAGTAATAAATGAACTGGTATCATTTATAGTATGTATGACAGTGAAGGAGAAAATTAGTCTGAAAATAAATTATTACTGATAAGAGAATTGTAGTAAAGGCAACAAGACCTAGAAACTATATGAGCATTCAAAAGATAACCAAGTATTGAAATGACTACCATTTTCAGATTAAATGCTGGATTTTAAGACTTAGAATTTCCATATTTAAGTCCTCCAGCATCTTTTATTTCCTATTCCTGAGCTGTGACAGTTCAGAAATAATACCACTCTTCATAATACTTTATTTTGAAAATAAGGATTTAAAATTACATATTTCAACCCACTTCTAGAGGTTTTAAGAGGAAAAATCGTAACAGTAACTATCTCTAAACAAAACCAGGTATCACAGAAATATCACCCTTGCATAAAGAAGATTTTGTATCTGCTTTTTTCTAGTTCAAAGATCAGTAAAGAATCTCTGCAATACCCCTGTATGAAAGCTAAAATGGCATCTGAGTTGATGCCAAGAGAGAAGCTCTCTCTTTTCAACACTTATCAGAGAAAGACTTCCCTTACATATATAGTAATTTGTATAATCTAGAGTATATATATTTATATATTTTTCACTTCAGGGATATAAAGGATTCCACATTATTACAGATCTAGCAACGTCCCCAAATGTTCTATCTTTGAAATTCCTTTCTTCAGATATCAAAACTAATCTCAGCTAAAATAAACACTAATATCCAATACTACCTCTTTTGCTGAGGCATTTACAAAGCCTACTTGTACACAGTGATACTAGGCATTACTAGCAAGCTTCCCTTTTTAAAACTGTAAAAACAGTAGATTTTTCTCCAAAACAAATTACAAATATTGTTTCCTCTCAAGAACACTAGAGGACCCCTTAATAAGTCAGAACCTACCCTCACTAGCACTGCTTTAGAGCATTGTGATGACCTAAAATGTCCTGAAAGCCATCCTGAGTAGCTACCTCTCAACTGTTCCCAAGAAAATAGACTTTACAAATCCCCCAAGAAGAATGCTGATGGGAGCAAGTCAAAACAACCCTTATATGGCTGTAGGAACAGCAGAGCACCACAAGAGAGGAGGCTCGAAAACTAACACTTATGTCCCTGTGCCACACAGCAGACATCGGAGAAAACTTGAGGTTGGAAGGGACTTCTGACCATGCATTGGCTTCCACATCCTGCTTGCAGCAGGATCAGCTTATATCTGATCAGGTAGAGTTTTGTCCAGTCAAGTTCTGAAATTTCTTACAACAGAAAGGCTATAACTTCTCTGGAAAAACTGTTTTAGTGTTTACCCTTAGGAAAACAGTTTTTCTAATACCCATTATAGCACAAGCCTTTTTAAAAAATGTGCCCTGCTGGGCTATCACTGCAGCATTCAAAAGTCAAACTGGATTTTGAATGCGGTCAGCTGCAAGCCTGCCTTGTGAGCCACACCTCCAGATGCTTTTATTATTCATCACCACCAACTGAACACAATGGAAATGAAATTTATGCATCTTACCACCCTCACCATTACACATACCAAAATGAGTGCTGATCATGTAATCCATTCTCCCAGAAGCGTCCCACTTCTACAGTCACAGTGACTATCAGAACTAGCAATGCCTCTTGTCTTTGTTTCTTTATAGTGGATAGTGGCTCCAGGCCTTTCTGCTGTGATAGCAAAGACTTCCTCCTCTCACAGTTCACAGACCTGTGTTCACAGTCTGTGACAGAGGCTTTTCTGATCTTTCCCTCTTACTCCACAAATCCTCACACAGGTTAGGTTCTTGCCATTTCCTCCATGCCCAAAGGATTTCATTGTCTAGTATGCTAAAACACTCAATTTGTCTTTCATTTGATTACTATAACCCTTTTTTATTCTTATGGCTTATCCTACATTACTGGCACCTGCACAAGTTTTCAGAATTTTGCTGAGATTATCCTCTTATTAGTACAGGGTTTTTTCTAAGATTCTCATTATTCATTACTGGTTTTTTAAATCTGCACATAACATTTTCTCTTTCATGTTGCTTCTAAACTGTACAATACATGTCTCAATGCAGCACTAACTTCAGTCATTCCCAGAACTGCAGGAAACCACTGTGGAATAAATCCAGAAGGAGATGCTCTGTTAGACCTCATAATTATGAACAAGGAAGAACTGATTGGGAATGCAGTGAAGGTCTGCAGTAAACATAAGATGGTGGGGCTCAGGATCCTGAGAAGAAGGAGCTAGGCAAATGGCAGGATGTGAGCTCTGGTCTTGGGGAAAGCAGTGTTTAGCCTGTTCAAGGACCTGTTTGTAAGAATCCTATGGGAGACAGAGCTGGAGAGAAAAAAGGAGTCCAGGAGAGCTGGCTGGTTTTCAAGGATCATGCTGGGGACCAGCTGGAAAGCAGCTTGGCAGAGAAAGGAGCTCAGGGTCCTGGTGGACAGCTAATTGACCATGAGCCAGCAGTGTGCCTGTGCCATAAACAAGGCTAATGGCACCCAAGCTGCATCAGGCAGAGTGCTGCTTGCAGGTCAACAAGGGTGATCCTTCCACCACTCAGCACTGGAGAGACACACCTTACACATTTTTGAGACACATCTGTGTGCTGTGTCCAGCTCGGAGCTCCTCAGAACAAAAAAGACATAACTACACTGGACCACAGATGTGATGGAGGTGTCACTGAAACTGCGCAAAAACACCAAAACTCTCCAACAACATCTTCTCAGTGTTAGAGAATTAAGGCATTACTTTATTCTGGCCAGGATGTTGCTCTGGCCAGGATGCGCAATAGAAATAATTTCATCACAGATTGTCCGGGTTGTGCAGTGAAAATCATTCCATCACACATGGTTCTTTACTAGATTTTTCACATATTTATACATACAAACCCAAAGCAATTCTATGGTTCAATGTTCATTGGTCCCAAATTACACAATTCTTAATATTTGGGTTCCTATTGGTTATGGATCCCTTCATCTTTGATGATAATTTGGTCCTCATTCTTTGGCTCTTTTATTGATTTTTACCCAGACAAAGTATCTCCAGCACACCAGGGGATGATGTTCGAGGGTAATCTTTGTTAATGGTTACTTATTTCTTGTGCATCTTCTGGCAACTCCCAGTCCATTGAGGTGTTAAGTTCATCAGGCCTCACCCAGGGAAGAGAGTCTTTTGAAAAGAAACTTCAATACCCTTCTCCCTGGGCAAAGAAAAACAAACCCCTGCCTAAAGTTTGTTAAAAAAAAAAAATGTACCATTTCCAACAAAGGCAACAGAGAGCTGGGGATTAGAGAAGAAAAGGCTTCAGGATCTCATCAAAATGTATAAATCCTTGGTGGCAGATGTAAAGAAGGGGGAGACAGACTCTTGTCAGCAGTGCCCACTTACAGAACAGGAGGCACCATGCAGAAACTGACATAGAAGAAATTTCACTTAAAAATAAGGAAAAAGCTTTTTTGCTACAAGGGCTGTAGAATATTGGAACTTCTGTCCAGAGAGTCTGTGGGGTCTCTGTCCTTGAAGATATTCAAGACCCAAGCCCTACACAACCAGCTCTAGTTGACATCGCTTTGAGGACATGGTCACGCTATGTGACCTCCAGAGGTCACTTTTTGTAATTATCATACTGATTCCATAAAGACTAATTCACATTTACTTCTGGATGTATATATAATCCCCATTTCTTTTGCTCAGAAAATTTCATTAGAGATGCAAAAAGCAGAACACAACTTGAAAATCGATTCTACCAAAGCCCAGAATGTCCTTCAAGATCCAGATGGATAAAGTGAAACTGTAATCTTTAATAAAGTATTCACTAGCACAAGACAAAAGACCTCTTTTCTACTTAGGGTAGTCAAAATCATGGCAAAACTTAAAGTTGGTATGAAATCCATTTTATTAAATAATTTGCAATTAATTTCTAAAGGTTTTATGAACTGATTAATGAATCCACAGAAACAGAACATTACTTGGCTTGCAACATGAAAGAAAATATCTTACACTGACCATAAGGATAATTACTTTATATATTGTATGAAACATGTCTTCAAAGTATCAACATAACTTTCAAATTACAAGTCTTCTTTCACCAGTAGTAGTCCCTTCAGTTTCTTTTTGTTGCTGACCATTAAAACAGCACTTCTACAGAGGCTTAATTGTGGACTCAAAAAATAATTCTTTCTCATTTCTACATTCAAATTAGTTCACTATATTGTATTGATCTCTTTGTCAGTAAAATGGGACTAAGCAACTGTTTATTATATAGAAATAGAGTGAAGATTAACATTTATTCTTCTATTTATGACAGCTTCCATGGAAAATACTAACAAATAGAGACTTGAAACTCCTGTCTTACTTAGAAATTACTGGAACTGTATATCTTCACACAAGCAAGAATTCAGTCCACAATTTCTAGTACCTACCAAAGTCACATTCACAACGACACAGCTAAGTACTTGCAAGTAACACTGGCAGATTTCCCTACTCAAGTCCATTAGTGTATCTCAAAAAAACAGAGTTTTGATACAAAGCAATAGCACACCCTACATGTTTATCTGTCCCTAATTTCTTTGTTTATATACTCTTGTGAAAGTTAAAGTATGTTTGACACAAGTTTTCACCAAGATAGAGAAGAGGCTGATTTTCAAACTCAAACAATGTCTGCAAAAGACCAAATGAGACAACTGTTGTCCGGATGATTTCCAGGGTGAAATTTCTGCTCTAAGTTAAAAGAGATTTGCTTTATTGGAAGCAGTAACCCAAACGCTCTGGAATGCATTTAGAATGCAGGGGACTTTGGTAAACCTGGTGCAAAGTACAGATGTGGCAAAGCAGGAAAAAAGAGTGACAATATGCACTCCAAGATGTTTGGCCTACTTCAAGGCTGAAAGACAGTTCAAGTGCCTGAGCTGCCTGGGCTCTGTATGTCTGCTGCCTGTTACCATCTTTTAATGAATGCACAGATGTGTCCAAAGAAGGGCAACAGAGCTGGGGAAAGGTCTGGAGCACAAGTCTGATGAGGAGCAGCTGGGGGAACTAGGGTAGTTTAGCCTGGAGAAAAGGCAGCTTGGGGGGAACATTATTGCTCTCTACAACCTGAAAGGAGGTTGTAGCCAGGTGGAGGTTGGCCTCCTCTCCCAAGCAGTAGTAACAGGACAAGAAAAAGAGCCTTACCTCGTGCCAAGAGAGGTTCAGATTGGACAGTAAGAAAATTTTATTCACCAAAAGGTTTGTCAAGTACTGAAACAGGCTGCCCAGGGAACTGGTGGAATCAGCATCCGTGGAGGTATCTAAAGGAATGTAGATGTGATGCCTAGGGACATGGATCAGTGGTGGACTTGGCAGTACCAGGTTAACAGTTGGACTCCAAGATCTCAAAAGTTTTTCCAACCTAAATGATTCTATCATTTGATAATTCTGTGCCAGACACAAACCAACGCTTTCCCAACACAACATAGAAAGCAGATGGATAACTCAGAGCCCTGCAGAAATGTGAAAAAAAGTCAACTACATTAAGAGAAAGGGAGAAGATACAAAGGTTCCTTGTCCTGCTCTTTTCCGAAATCACAGTGTGATTACCACAGATGGGGGACCATAAAATGAAAGTTATCTTGCTTGGAATTGGTTTAGCATATGTGAAACATGTGAGTATTCGTTAGAAGGAATACGTAGAGTGATTACAGCATTTCCCCAAAAAGTGGGAAAGCTGTCCTCAAGGTCACACTCTAGAATCCAAATGAACTGTGCTTTGTACATGGGCTCCACCTCCCTCCTATCAGGTACCTAAGGAATGGCTGAAGGTTGGTATCACCTCTGAATTTTCAAAGGCACAAATTTCTTCATGTCCTCCATAGCATGAGAAACCTTCTGAGCTTGTGATTTTTTCCCCCATGTCCAGCTACAGAAAGGAAATCAGAAAGAACATCTGCAACACCAGGTACATCCAGGTTTGTGTGATGTGGGTTTTTGTCTACTTGGACTTAACATCAAATTTATGTCCCTAGGCCACATAAAATCTGTCAGTACTAACTAATACTCCTGTTATTTCACCTTACACTTAAATCCCTGACCTTCATCCGAAAGGTTGTGTCTCATTGCCAGTGTCACCTCCCTCTAGTTTCTCTTCCTATGGCTGCAAGCTGAAATAACTTATTTCCCTAACTATCTCTGCACTCCTCAATTTCACACATGACAGAAGAATGTGTGCTTACAGAAATTCTGACATCTACATAGCACTGGCTAACCAGATGGCAAGTGCCACAAACTGCTATTAGACATTAGTCTACCTTCTAAGATAAGTATCAGAAAGACCCTACATTCAGTCAGCCTCCACAACCCTGACACTGAATGCAATAAAATAGATTTTTAATGAAACCTTGTGTCATAATAAAATTATTACTGCTGTTCTATTTGTACTTCATATCTCCTTGTGTTGGAATGAATTTAATTTCTCCTTCAGGCACTGTTCTCAGAGGCTCCTATTCTAATTTTATTAGGTTTTGTGTCCCTAACTTTCAAAATTAAACACAATGGTTATCACAGTAGTACACAAAACTGATTATATGTCTTGAATTAATAAGCTTGAAAGGCATGTTTAGTTAAGATTTTATCAGGCTGTACCTGCTTAAATATTTTAATAGCTGAATGTTAAAAGAAACTTATTCTATCCTTCAAATAAACTTTGGCAAGACTGCACAGAGAGAAATAGAGATGCGAAGAACAAGATTCTCCTAATACATCCACTCCAGTTCTTGTTATCAGACATAACTGCATGAAAAATCTGATTAGTATTTTTAATTATTTGAGTGCATTCAGCAATTTTTATTCCCATATATTAGTTTTAATAACACAACAATTTCAGAATAACTGATAGGAATCTGTAGCTATCTCTGAACTTTTCTCCTCCCACTGATGTCTTACACAGTTTACTACTCTACTCACTTTCCAAGCCATTCTTGGAAGCTTCATACCTGTTGAAACAAAAAAAATATGCTTGAATGCTGGCCAGCATTTCTTATGTCCATCATGTTCTTCTCAAGAGACTGAAGTCTTCAGGCAGACAGTTCATTTTTTAACCACATAAGACAGGGACAGACCAAAGGGAATGGGAGTCACAGATTTGTTCAAAGGTGAGGACATTTTAATTATGGCTTTTAAAAAATGTCAATTCCAAGGTAAGATCAGAACAGCAATGAAACATTTATTTAATTGATCTTCAAGAATAAGTGTTCACCTGGGTTTTGCATTCTACAAATGAAGCAAAACGCAAATTAACTTGTTCTATTACTAGGAATGAAAAAAGACAAAACAACTCTGCTAGCAGGTGCTACTTCTGCCATAGTGAAATATGTGTCAAACATCCTCTTGGAAAAAGCTACTCCAAAAAACGGGTCCTCTGCAATGCCTGTATCCCCAAAACACATAGGTTGCATGATCATTTTCTGAAACTACCTACGTTCACAAAACTCAGACTGTAGTTGCAGATCTCACTCAAGCAATTAACTTTTACTCTTCCCAGCCGCAGGACATTCAATACTAATCTATCCTAATTATACCATTGTAATTGTAGCAGAGCCACACATAAGGAAGATAGACACAGAACTGAAATATTTCCAGGACTTTGCCCACAAACTTTGCAATTTAACAACCAACATTACACTTCCTATTCTACAACTGATTCAGTTATTCTACGTGTTCCAATAAACACGCTTTTCAAAAAAAGCTACCTAATATTTAATTTCTTTATAAATACACAAGGAAAGAAGTTAGTAGAGACAGTAAAGAAGTCAAATGAGGTAAAGAGAAAGTTGCAGATAAAAAGTTTCCACTATTCTCTAGAAAGTGTTGACTCTGATTCAAGTATGTCAAGAGAACATGGCTTGTTGCCAGTATCATCAAAACAGCAAAGGTTTGAGGTGAAGAGATTGATAGAAACTGCTCCCTGGGAACAGATATTGGCTGGTGTTGTTGCAACACTTCTTTTTTCTGTGCATATTACCGGTGAAAGTACACATGAGTACACACATGAACGTCTACAAAAAAAGCGTGCTAGATTGCCACAGTAATGATGTCTTCTGAGCTACAGCAGATTCTTGTACTAAGGACACAATATCTTCAAATTGTCCCAAGGAAACACTGAGAAATAAAACCAGGATGGAAAACCAGGCTATAAATATGTTACAGAAAAACTTTTAAGTGTTTATGAGAGACCAAGTTTCCTCTGGAAAGAACAACAAAGCACAATAAAAGCTCAAGGTACACTGAACAACTGTACTGGCAAAGGGTGGGTATTAAACACATTAGACTTCATTTAATAACACAAGTTGCACTAGAGAATGCCAAAGAATTTCCACCACCAGGTTATCTTGGCAACACCACACACCATCCTTACCATAGCTGATATTACAGCATCTGGAGACTTTCATTTGCTAGCTCTCCAGACTACCTTGATCATCAGTTGCACCTGTAGGTACACACTGGTTTCCAAAAGCCCTAGTACCTGGTTGTAACTAAAATTTCCCTTCCATCTTCCCCATTCCCAGTTTTTAAACTTCAGGGTGGAATCTGGACCCCAGCACAGCTGACAGGTGTGAGGGGTCAGTCTTCTTCAGTGGATCACTTTGGCTACCAAGCAAATCAAAAGAGAGAGCATTTATCTTCTGAAGAGGTTCCTTTCCTCTCCCTCTGCTCATCTCAGGTTGACTCAGAGTAATTTCGTCTAAAAGACAGGAAAATGAATAATCAAATAAAGGACAGAGGGGAGAGGGCAACTTAAATTGGCAACCACAGAGAGTAAAAATGCAGAACTTGTATCACATTGCTGGAAAAATATTCCATCACTCAATTTCAGTCTTTTCTCCTGCCTCTCCAATATTCAGCTTGAATTTCCTCTCAGTTTTTTCAACCAAAGAGCCTATTTATTAACAACTTGACCACCGTGGAGAATACAAAGAAAACCAGAAAACACTTCATAAAGCACTGTTCATATTTAGAACTTCATAACAGGCCATACATCTTCAGGTATGACATGAGGGCATTCTAACCAGAAAATATAACATTTCAATTGTCCTTAAATGTCCCCCAAGTTATTAAATTTTTAGTTTTCAGAATCTTAGATCATGAAAGACTCAAATTAACAACCACATTTATATAAAATGAGATGCACATGTTTTTCAATATAAGTGCATGCAGATACAAAATACAACAGTGTTACAAGATGAAAGTTCATTTCACATGATATTTGTAGCAAATTTACTTTCTGAAGTAATATTTTGGAACCCAGAATTATACAAAAACCAGAGAACTACATTTTTCCTATACTTGGGGGCAAATATTGATGGTGGTATTATCTAGGCTGGTAATAGCAAATGTGATAAAGTAAAATGAAGAATTCAGCCTCAATGATTCTGCATTTTGTTTTTGCTGTGGTTGCCTTCCCCCTAAATCCAGAACACTATACACAACTTTAATAAAAACACAATTTACTAGATTTTAAATTATATTTCTTGACTCTACACTACTATTAAAATTTTTTAAGGTATTTCCTTCATAGCAATCAAACATAGCAAGAAAACTGTTTTTCCAAAGGTCTCAATAGAAGGGAAATTACTAAGTGTGTTACTATCACATCAGGAGTATTTAACAGTGACCATATCACCACTGATTGAAATTCTAGTGAATATATGCCTGTATTTTGTTTAGAGATAGAAGCAAAAGAACTTTTGAACACAAATGTTTTTAATCCAGACAGCACATGATGGAAGAGACATTTAAAGAAATTAATATGTGGGCCAATTCTCCCTTCCATGTGCTCTGCAGGGTCTGGATTATATTCTGAGTGGTTATGTGTGGTTTTGCTGGTTTTTTTTTTTTTGTTTGTTTGGTTGGCGGGAGGAAGGGTTGTTTGTTTTGTTTGCTTTGGTTTGGTTTTAGGCAGTTTTTTTCAAAACCTGCAGCCAAGGACTACTTAACTTCACTTAGTTTCTCAGAATTCATCCCAAAACCTCAACAACTTCCATGGTGTTTCTTGACATGTCCAGCACCCCTGTATTTTCCCTTATATAGGATGCTATGATGGCATAAAATCGCTTGCTGATTAAATAGCACTGTTTGCATGTTACACTAGTTTAGTGCAGTATGGAGTTTGACCTTTTCCCAAAAAGCTCTTCCCTCTCAAAATGCAGATACTTACCACAATAGACTGCAAGTTTTGCCAGAGAAACATGAGTCTCTACAGAGAATAATTTCAAGCAACATTCTGTAGGTAGGAAGTCAATAAACAAAGAACATGGTCTGATGTTTGGGTTTTTTTCTGCAAGGGTCGCATTCTATTAATTGAGTTGCAATTTTCTTTTCTGTTTTAATTGTTGTTCATATATACTTACTTTTAAAAAGTCACTATTTTCAGTGTCAGGGGCTTTGGCAGTGCATCCATTATAAATGAAAGTACTTGTTAGCTTTATTAGTTGGAATGTGTTAAACACAGGCACAAAGAAACCATTGTGTATGCCTGGTGGTTTGATTGGATGTTCCTCATCTCCCAGTGCTTGCTGGAAGTATACATCTGACACTGAGCACTAGCCACACACCTAAATTGTGTGAGAGATGGCATGTTAAAAAACATCTGCTGCATCAAAAAAAAAAAAAAAAAAAAAAAAAAAGACAGATTTTTAAAAAAACCAAATGAAAGCATAAAGGCAGCAGAGGACAGTGCTAACAGATTACAAAATAACCTCAAGCATTTTTCTTTTGACTAGCATGACTGAAGGTGGGAGTCCCTTAAATTTTAGGAAAGGAAAAGTATAACACAACTAGTGTATATTTATATCAACAGAGCAGGAAAGCAGAGAAGGAGACAGCTTTTTTACTCACGGCTTTTGCAGAAGGGAGATACAAGGAAACTCTGACCCTGTGTGAAAGCCTTTGAAGCCTTCTCTACAGCAGCCAAGAAACAATTTGTTGGATCTTGTCTAAACACTTACAGCTAATGCACTTTAAATACAGTTTTGATTAGTCTGGCTGCATCCTTCTGAAACAAGCAATATTTATAGTATATATTATTTCTTTTGGTTTATATAATGTGTTCCATGCATTAACTTCCCACGTAAATAGCCAGCAATTAGGACCAATGTCTAGCAAATGTCCTCAAATTTTCAGTACCCTCATGATGTAACACTTCTTAGACAGCAGAAAGTCAATTAATCTCTCTTTTCCATGAGATGTGAATATAACCAGATCTGCCTTGATCCCCACGTTGGACAAAGTGTCTTTAAAAGAATTTTGTTGTAGCTTTCACATAATTCAGCAAAAGGTACCATTTTGGATAAGTTATTTTTAACATCACCCTAAAAGGCAGAATACCTTGTTCTGTTAGATTTTACTACACCATGAAGCACCTGAAGGACCTCTAAAAGCAGTTCCCTAAAATATATATTAGGAAAAAATGGATTATTTCCAAAGGTGGAAGTCATCATCTCCAGAGAACTGCTGTAAACAGTCCAGGCTACTTTCAATTTCCATCAAAACAGAAGTGATCAAAGGATTGGATGAGCAAGAGAAAACATACTAAACTACACATTTTGAATACCAAAGCAGCATCAAAGATGTACAAGGCTGCAAATGCAAGGCCAGCAGAAGTTCAGCCAGTTCCAAAGTATCTTACAAAGACAACTGCAATGTGTCTGCTCCCAACAGCTGTGTAACTTCTGCCACGGCCACCTTTGGCTCATCCACTATCTGCTACATAAATGGGCAATTATCAAATGAAAATCATCACTCTTTCACATGCTGCATATGCAGATATTTTAGAAACGAATTTGTTTCTCTTCCATGCTTTTCTCCCAAACTTTCCAGGCCATTGAAACAATCATACACTAAATAAATGAAAACATCTCTTACTAGCTCTGACATGCTTCTGTCATGTTCACTAACTGGAGATAAACCAAAACCACTGGCTGTAAGAGAAAGAGAAAAATCAGCTTTGAGAACAAGCAACAGTTCCCAACATCAAGCCGGATTTAATAATGACAGCCCACAGGTCTGTTTGGACTGGGCATGTCTCAAGTCCTCTCCAGTAACAAGACAGCTGAGCAAAGGTAATTTTTTCATACATTGGAATTTGTTCTGCCTTTAAAGTAGAATTTAATTTAAGCTAGTGGAACTAACAAAAACAGACTAAAATCTAGAGTAGAAGAGATGGAATATGACAGCAAACTTTTCTCTTTGTCAGTATTTTGCAGCATTTGAAACATTTAAACATAAACCAAGCTATCTCAGGGAGTTAAGTGATCAGCCATTCTGCAGACAGCTAAATGTCATGGTCAGGAATCTTTTCATGATATTCCAGCTAATATTCCCTGCTTAGGTTACCCCTAGCAATTATTCTTGTTATGTGCAGTCATTTTTCTTCCTCTCCCACCAATCCACTTACATAAACAATTATTCTACAATCATTTTTTCCTGACATTCCCTATCATGTGCCTACATTTTGTGTTCTTTCCACTGAATTCCTTTAAAGTGATAAATACCATTCCTTTGCAGGACTGAAAATTGGAAGCTAAAGATGGACTTCTAGATGAAGTCCCATCTAAGATACAAAAAATGGCAACAAATCCTTGCAATTTTATTATGTGGTGGTGTGGCAGCTCACGTCAATTCAATGTCAGAAAACCTCTGTATTAGTCTGAGAAAAGAAGTGATACAAAAGAACTACCTGTTCTTGAAAATATTAGTAATAGAAATGGCTGAAAAATTACTACATGTGGAGAATTTAAATCTATATGCAACCATCAAGAACAAAATATCTGAAGAGAAGAGTTTGTGAGCACATAAGAAGGTCAGCTGGCAGACACCTCTAGGACCCAGAGCATCCTGCAAGGAATGCTGGCTTTGAGAACAGACTTCCATTTCACAAGAGGTGAATAGTTACAGATTGTCAAATGGATTATCTGACATTTCTCATTTTTCTCTCTCTGTCAGGATTTAAAAAACTTGGGTCTTCTGTCCCTTACTATCCTGTGAAGTCATTCTTGTTTTAATTCCCTGTGCACATACCATGATTCACACCTCCCTCCATTCCTTTCATTACCTCCCCTTTGTAACCTCCTTTTTTCTGACAATCCTAATTCCACAGTTAAACATGACAGAGTAAAGGATTTCTCTTTCTACTGCCCAACCATGTAACTCCCCATGCCTCAAAATCCTCTTAGTGAGTTTAATCCCTCAGCTTCCCCCACTTTGTCAAACAGCTTTCTGTACTTGCTCTGAACTTCTGGAAGTTTTATTTTAAAATCTGTTCTAAAAACTTCTAAACTTTTTACAAAGCAGTATTTTAATTGCTCCCTATGTGTCATCCACTTCTCAAATCCCTAGTTTCAGCAGTAAAATCTTTGGTAGGGTAACTACCCTATTATTCTGTTTAAGTGTCCTGAAGAGCTGGAATACTATAGACACAACTACAGCTATCTGCATACAGCAGAATTAGGAGGGCAATCATATTCTTTGTTCTAGATGAGAACAAAGCTCAGTCTCTTTTTCTTATTATTGGACTGTAAATTTGCAAGTATCAAATATTCCCACAGAGGGTAACTTCATAACTGTATCTGGATTTCAAGATTAAGAAAACGTACCCTGGACTTTTCAGTGCCTGTGAAATTATACCCTACTACCAGCACAAATGGTACCTTTTCAGCAACATGGACTAAAGTCAAAACAATAAACATATTTAATGCATTTCTCTAGAACATCTAATCAGCTTCAGACTACCAGTCCTTATTGCAAGGTGCTCAGTGACCTGAACCTAAAAACTCACAAGGATGACAAAATGCTGCAGGCAGTGCTGTGTCACAGCTGCAGCTACTGTGGCAGAGGAAGGAACAGAACAGTCAAGGTCACAGGTGGTGTCACCACCAACATTCAGTGTGATGAAACACACTGTATTGGTTAAAATGCAACTAACTTCTGACTCCTTAAATAAGATTAAATTTGCACAAGTTAACAGGACCACTTTCAGAAAAAATACTTCCTCCAGAAAAATGAGTTCAATTGCCTGATCCAGTGAATGCAAAGAGGTTTTGGTCATCACATTTAATTTTGAAGTAGCAATGAGTATAAAGCTTTTTTTTTATCTGCATTTTTTTATCTGCTGCTGTAACTAACACGCCATAAACATTTATCATAATGAACAGGCAAATAAAGCGGCAGTGTCACCTATGAGCTCTGTTCAAAGCATTTTCTGTTCCAATAAAAATTTGCATAAGCTAAAAAAAATTCACTGCCAAGTGAATTTCCAAAAGACAGTTTTGAATGAGAGAGAGAACACAGTCATTTTTCACATAGATACATTTATATCTTGTGTGTAGAGTCAGAGCTGGCACCCATCACATCTTTAACTTGCAGATTCTTCTCATCCTCTCCTTCAGGCCTGCTGTTGGATAAATACCAAATTTTCAAGTGTTCTCTCAAGAACATTTTACCCCATCTAATGTAGCTATGATAAGTGTTTAAACCTATTCTGAATCCTGCAGGACTCACAGTATTATTTTCCAGCAAGAAACACGGTAATTTAGCTGAATACTATTCCTTAATATTGCTTAAGTCTGTTTCCATTTCATCACATGCACAACTGATCTGATATTAATGATAAAATTATAAAGACATCTACCTGCTTTATCTCCTGAAATCTCTTTAGCAAAGATTATACAGTGGCAGTTCCTCATAAATTTCACTTGCCATTATAGAGCCTATTTAACTAGTTCAATTGAATGTTTCTTAAGTTCATAATAAAAGAATTAATGACTTGTAGCTCAACAGTGAGAATTCTGAGCTGGTAGCATTCACTGTATCAGCCCAATTTTTAACAATTTTAATGATGTTGAACAATAGTTCATTCCTATTCTCTTCCCTGAAGTCTCCTTAAGTAGCTTTACAAACACAACCTGCTAAAAAAAGGTTGGCGATGAGGTGACGTTTCCTCAGTGGTTATTTGTAAGGATATTTGCTAATAATTCTGAAGTAAAGTGGTATTCCATCACAGTTCCTTTCAAATGCTGAGAAACTGAGAAACACGATAAGGGGGTTTTTTCCCCTAAAATGATTGTGCTTTGCCTACTTTATATCATGGCATCTACATTTCTGTCACTTTGTTTTAATTCTTTATAAACAATTTGTAGAAGCAGAGCAGTTCCCATGATCAGATTTTTAGATATAAGTATGATCTTTTGTCCCCTGCTTAAGCCCTTTATTATACAAACTGTAATCTTCTCACCCAATTTTTAAAGCATGATTATTGTTCATTATAAGACTTAATAGAAAAAAGCCAGTATAGTTCAGATGATAAAGTTTCTGCATGGAGGGCACAGTGAAAGCTAAACCAGATTCTTCTGCTTGTTTTTTGCTTATAAAAATATCACACTTAATTAAGGGGCTTTTAAAAAATTTCTGACTGAGCAGATTATTGGCAAAAACAAATCAGGCACCAGTCAAAACAAATAATCCCTTTGATTTACTCCTCTGACTACTCTAACTGGTTGAGTGTAACTCCTTCTTGAAAGAATTTTGCTCCCCAGATCCCACACTGTGAGTGGCTTTCAGCCCTGTTAACAAAGCGAAGTGGTCTCTGGTTTTCACAGGGAGGCTCAGTGATCTGGAGAACCTTGGCAGGGCTACAAAGGCTCAGCAGAATGGAGGCAGTCTAAACAGATACGGCTGTTTGGTTTCTGTGCCGGAACTGCTGAACACAGAAGTAAACTGTGTGAACTATGAACCCTGTTTGCTCGCTCCAAGTACCACCAAAAGCACAGCTCATGATAAAGTCTGCTTTCTACTGACAAAAACATGCTCAAAACCCCCTTTAAACAACAAGCCTGTATAAATGTTAAGTATTCTGTACATACAAAAGAGCTTAGCTGAGATGGCTAAAAGCCTAGAGGAAACCTGATGAGCACAAAGGACACAAACCAAGTTAGGAAAATGAAACACAGAATGCCTTGTGTGCTGCCTGGAAAATACAGCAGAACTGATATTCTAGCCTAGGCACACCTAGTAAGAATCTTGAAACACTTGGCCCACACCCTTGTCAGAGAAGCTTTACACTTTAATTCAGGGAGGAAAAATAAATAAGGATCAAAATATGCTTTAAAACTACTGTGATGTTCCAAGTGCAGGACTGCCATGTTGCTTCCTCAGCATCTACCTCAGTTCTCCCAACTTCATGGAAATACTGTCAATACCATGGACTTCAAGGAAATAAAACTGGGGCAGACTGGGTATAACTACAGTGATGCAACTGGGTCTTGAGCAGCTCCACTTGGCTTCATTCTCCCCACTGCTCAGCTTCACAGGGTGCAGGTTCCACCTCACTACGTTGATCCTACAGCCTTGCTGTCACAGCACAACAGGGTAGGCAGGAACATACTACAACCATTCCAATCCTAAAACCTCATTGAAAAAGAAAGAAGGGGATGTATTTCTCCAGCACAATCACTTGTGGCATCTTAATACATATAGTGCTCCACAATGTTTGAATTCTATACAATATCCAAAGTGTCCCCCTTCTAACCCACAGTAAAATGATTTATTCCATTAAAAAGGGTGCATTAGCTAGTCAAGTACTGAAAGCACTGTTCCAAATATTTAATTTCTCTGTAAAAACCTTTCTTGTTGTTGCATGATTTTTTACTTATTTAGATACAGCTAAAGTGATTCACTCCAAGATACTAAACCAGTCATTCATTAATCATTCCATCTAGTCTAGGAATTGTTGGACAAAACACACTAAATAAAAGTCACAAATTCTTTTATCCTTGAGCAATTTTCCTTGGATACACAGCAATCCATTTACAATATGTAGAAATTAGCTAGTGAAAGGATTATTACAATTTCTTTTATCTTCAGAAGAGTTATGGTTTCTAAGTGCAGCATCACTGGGAAACTCTTTCACATACACTTTCAAACAAGACAATAAATCAAATTTACCAAATCTACTTTCAGTTACAGGATTTTCATTCTTGTAAGACAGCAAAAAGCTGAGAACAGTATCACATGTTTCAAAAGAGATGTTTATACTGTTAAATACTGAGAATATGTTCAATTAATTCAGAATTATGCTGAAAAGTACACTGCATGGGTTACCACTGAGACAGCAAATGGAGCAAAAATATGGCCTAAGAAAGAGCAAGTGAACCTGCTGGATTTGGTCCTTGCACTTTATCCTTCACACAGCTTCTTGAATAAATAGCTGTGTAAGTGTTAATCAAAATGGAGATCCTAGATATAATTTCAGATATTATATATAGTTTTAAAAAAAATCTCTACTAAGAAACTCAGATAGATTATAATTTCAAGGAAAAGTGAGTTCTTCTTACATTATTGTTTTATAAGTATGTGCTCTGGTCCATTCCCAGCTCTGACTACATTCACAAAATATCTTCCTGATTAGATTGCCAAGAACAATGTAACTCCATACCCAAGTATGTCAGATATATATTATTTGTGCACTGTCACACCCAGAAACAAAGCATCTTACACAGCATAAATTTCTTCCAAAGCTTTCCAAGTCTTCGAGGAATAAGCAGGTTTTAGTGGATAAAAATATTCATATTGCAGTGCAGAACATTTATTTCCAGCCAAAGATTTTTCCTAAAGTATGCAAGTCAGGCTGTACAACAAAACTTTCAGGAAAAAAGAAAAAAAAAAAAAAAAAAAAAAAAAAAAAGAGGATTCAGCATATGCTGCTTTTTAAAAAAATATAAATAAATTTAGAAGACATTTTCCTTGGTATCTAAGATTCCCCTCATGATTGTACCAACACATTCCCATGAATGTAAAAATAGAAATCTCTGAGTCCTCCTTTTCCTGAGACTAAGTAAAGAAATAACTTCATTCACTCATACGACTGATTGGTTGGGACAAGGATGGCATCAGCAGAAGGGAAAGTTAAAATCCTAATAAATGGATATAAAGTCTGATTTTTTTTCCCTTGGGAGAATCCACTTCATCAACTATATTAATTTCTTCTGGTAGTTGTCTCCTATTGGCAGACAATCTAATTGTAGAGATTTTGACCAGTAAATTTAAAAATGGACAGTGGAATCATGCAGAGCATTAAAGTAGTACCATCAGATCTTGACTCTGTTCAGCAGAAAACTACTGCAGTCAGCAGTACACTGAGCTTAGCACACAGGCTGCTCCTATTTGGTATTTGCTGAATCTTTGAAAAGCTGTTTAACTTCCAGTAAAAGAAAGAGAGAAAGAAAAAAATATACAGATCATAATGAGTCATGGATCTGGCCTACTTTATCTTTGAGCAAACTAAGCTTAAGCCAGTGTTTACTAGCATCATGAATATTTGGGCATCTGCAAGGACTATGAAATCCAAGAGAATCCCCAGGCAAAGGAATTTCTTCATCCAAGAGCAGAACTTGCATTCTTGGACTGGCGACTTGGGTTTCTCTTGCTTGACAAGTCCTGTGTGTGAACCCTTGCAGGGAGGGCTGTTCTGGGCTGTTTCCCACCATGGACACACACTTCTCTCTCTACATGAGGAAGTTCAAATGCCAGACTACACCCCAGTGTAGTTGTGATGGGTTGACACAGTAGTCATATACTGTTTGTCCTAAAATCTATTTCAAGCAGACAAAACCATGCATGGGAATGTCTTCTAAAAAGTTTTGTTTATTGTTTTTCTGGAGAAATAGTGTTTACAGTTGGACATGGTGCTGTATCTCTATAGCAGAGAAAGTGGGGTCAAAGAAGGTTGCCTTTCTCTGGAACAAAAGGTCAGTGGATGCCTTATTTCCTGAGCAGTTTATTTCTACAGGGTTGGACCAGCTTTTAGAAGTAACATCTCTTACAACAGCTTTGTCAGAAGGTGGCACATCATGCAAGAAAGAATACCTACTGATGTAAAGTTTTCATTCTGTGTTTTTAGGTAGTATAGGCCCACAATATTCAAGAGCAGTAAAAAAGAATCACTACCTTAAATATAACCAAATACAGTTTGCCAATATAAGGTACATATCTTCAGTAGAAGACAGAAGTACCAGGTTTGTGGTTTTCTCAGCATTTGTCCCACTAGAACTCTCCTCTGTCAAATTCACCTTCATCTATCTGTTCTTCATTTGTGAACTGAGGTCATCTAAGCACCAGACCAATGCAATCTTGGTCCTATTACAGCTGAAATCCATGGTGAGGAAGAAAGAAAATGTAGACTTGTCTCATTGACATGTTATTGGTGCCCAAGTTTATGTTTTCTTAACAGTTCACCCCACAATTCTCTGCTGAAAAGTAGGAAGAGAGACCTGAACAACAGGAGTTTCATCACCACTCATGGGGACTGCTTGAGGAAGGACTAGAAGCATTTTGACAGAGAAGTGAGGAAGCCATGAATGTTTCTTTTTTAACCATTAACTTCAAAACACAGGCATCTTATCTTCTGACCTGGACACTGACCATGCTAACTCTAGAAGGCTAAATTCCATCAGACAAGCTTAGAGCAGCCTTTGAGTAGCACCTACGTGATTTTCCTTGTGAATGAGAGGTTCAGACAGAATAGTATTTGGCACATTCAGTTTCTTTAGAGTTACTTTAATGCAAAAATACCCCAAAGCAGAAACTTTTTTCTTAATACTTCTTTCCCCCATTTCCTTTCAAGGCATGAATTGGAAGTGGGTCGGAGAAGCAATCCTTCATAGGTCACATTGAACTCAGAGAGCAGTTACTTAAAATTTGTAATCAAAATAAATGTGCCTCAGTCATATTGCTAGCACTACACAGAGTACATCAAGTGGTCAATTGAAGACAAAAAAAATATCTTCAGCAACACCCAGTGAAAGCTCCCAACCTCCCACTGCCTTTCCCCAGCACACAGCCTTGCAAAGTCAGCACTCCCCAGGCCAAACCACCTGGGGGAGTTGGGGAAGACACGTTCACCACATGTGCAGGCATTCATCAGTGGAACAGCAGAGCAGGCGTACAGTTAAAGCATCACAAAAAAAAAAAAATAAGGATGACAGCAAGAAACATAGCAGGTACTTCAGCACACCACTTCATTCAAAAATGTGCTCCTGGCCCACAAAAATACCCCATTCATGGCTGAGCTGAGCCAAATTGCCACAGGGGTCACAGTCTTGTGACCTGCACAACACTTCCTTCCTCTTCCCAAAACTGCAGCCTGCCCACCAGCTGACTCATCTGGTCGACCACCAAAAAGGTTTCCATCATTTGGTATTCTGCAGGCCACAGTGTGAGAATCTGGCTGTAGCACACAGCTAAACAATTCCTGCATTTAATTTCAAACAAATGGGAGAAGGACGACAGACAATCCACACCACTTCAAAAAGGGACTGCAGTAAGCCAGATGGTGTGGATTACATCTGGGGGAAGGCTGCTGGTTTATGATGATAGGATGTGAAGCAAAGAGAGGTAGAAATCTGGCACCCCACCAATGCAATGCAATATCTGCTATGTAGGTAGTGTTTCAGTGGTAACGGTTGCAACTCCAGGTCCAAGACTGATGCATCATGACATCTTGAATTCACATTTTCTTCAGATTTGTAAATTTGTGATAGCTGAATTACCTACAAAGTGGTTTCATTATTCACAATTAAATATTTTGTGTCATTTATTATGCATGAGAAAAAAGTGATGTAGAATTATTTCATTCCTTTGTTCACAGTTTGGGTCAATTTTACTATTTATGCTACCATTTCTCCTTTTTATTCTTTTCAAAAAGCATTAAAACAAAGAGTGAAAAGATCCTTTTTCCAAGGTTCAAAGAAGATTGTGATAAACATTTTATATGTATCACATTTTAAAATATTGATCTTATGTATGGATACACACATTCAATCAATTCCAATTTCAACTGCAGAACAAAATCATTAAGCATGCATGTTTGTTAAACCTGCGGCAGAAATAATTTTATTTTCTTCTATAGGCAAAGGTTTAATTAAATTTGAGATACTGGAGAGAAAATGAAGAGAGCTCTGAAAAAATGGCAGTTCTTCACTGGACTTTCTAGAGAACCTTAGATAAATGGAGGTTTCTTAATTACAATTCAGTAGGTCAGTTTTAGTGTAATTGCACATTATGCTAATTGTTTCAGAAAAATAACTTCTATGAATTATCATCTGACAGAGTTTCTATCTGCACTTGGTTCATCCACAAAAAAGGAGACAAAGATGTCTTTTATTCTACACCACAGGAGATGGATGGTTTGAGTTACATGATAGAAAAGACATAACATTATCAGAGTCACTACAGTCATATCCCAAGTCAGTGTTGCATCCATAAAGCAACATGCTGTATTTATTGAACACTGTGCAGATATCCTTTGATCTCTGGTTCTGCTTGTTTCAACAGCCCAGTTATAAATTGGTATTAGCAATTATGATTCACATTACAATCAAATATGTGGTTTCAGATAAGGGAAAAGAAAAAAAAATTGCTTCTCTGCTTCAAAGATTCAACAATAGATTATAAAGTGCTCAAAGAAGCAAAATGGAGTTATTGAAACCATGCTAGTATATTTTTGTACCACCCTGAGAGAAGAAATCCTTATCTATTCCTAAAAAATATACATTTAAATGCAAATGCAATTATAGACAAAGAAGATCTGCTCAAACCACTAAAACTGTATTTGTAGCAATTTATACCGTTTCTATGCCACTAGATTTTAACAGCTAAAATTACTGCAAGCTAGCTGCTCGTTCTTCAACATTTTAGTGGCTTTCAGAGATCATCTTAATTAAATGCCTTAAGTGATCCTCAGTTAAGCAGGGGAAGGTTTGGTTGGAATTTTCTTTTTGTTTTACCTTTAAACACACACAGACTTTCCCAATTAAAGAAAAGTTTCTTATTAGAAACCAAAGATGAGAGGTCTCTCAGCTTTTCAAAACAAACTTGGATTCCTTTACCCTTTACCAATATTGAATTTAATAGCAAATGATTTAATTTGACAGACATGAAAATTCTGTATTTTCCCAACTATGTATTACTGTCTGGATCTTAAATAACTAAGATTTGTGCTTTGTGATGTTGCAAAATCCTATGCTGAAAGGTCACTAAAAGATTTTTAAATGGGCTACATAGATAATTAGAAAACAAAGCCATTTCTTTCATGCAGAGGCTTTTGAAACAAACAGCAGCAATTACATCACGCCTGACCAGATGCTCTCTCAGGAACTTAGGCACTCATGAAAGATTGTCTAGATGCCTCCACTTGTCTCTGTACAAACATGTCCTTCAAGTGTTACTCTTCAATTCCCCAAGTTGTGAATGTGTCTAAAATATGCTTTCTTACAGGGCAGGGCAGACCTTCCAAGGCAAAGCTGGATATAATCTCATACAATTTGTGCCATGTCTGCTAAGTTGTAAGTGCTTTAGAACTGCTTTCAGTGAATAGGGGCAAGGATCTTGTATGAGGCACCTTGCCAGGGGCACACTGTACATTAAATTTCTGCTTCCTAAAGATAAAGATCCCATTTCATCCTGATGAGTAGGAGTGATTCCTATGAATTTGCCAGGATTATTCTGAATTGCTGTTTTCTTCTTCAGAGTACTTAGTCCTTTCATGTTTCTGACCCTGGCAACACCTGTAATCACATTCCCTCACCATGGTCCAGTCACCGCCAGATTCAGAAGGTCACAATGAAGTGTGACTGTGAACTTAGCTCAAGTTGTTCTTAATTCACTGAAAACCCTGTTAGAGATTAAAGAAAATTGAAGTAATTTGAGTCCTAACCATTGCTGACTTGGAGCATTCTGAAATCATTCTCAAGCATTCTGAGAGGTTTGCTGGGTATTTTGAAGGAGCAAGAAGGGCTGTTATGTTGATCCCTAGCAGGACATTGTGTGCATAACAAAGTCCATAGACAAAAGAATAGAAAGTTTATGTATTTTCATATAATCTAGAGTACTATCCTTACCAATTTTGTTGAAATTTAACCAATCTATTAAAGACATCTTATATTTCTTTATACATAGTTGTATCTCTTTCCTGAAACCAGTAATTTAAATTAGTTTAGGCAATTTTCACTTAAACTGCCAAATTAATCAATGAAAAAGTAAATGTATCGTACTTAGTGGATAAGGGTGCAATCCAATTATTTTGTTGAACTTATTTGAAGGCTGGAAAGTCTAATTAGCAAGAAAACAACATCAGACTTGGGCTTGCTATAAATAGGGTTATTAACTGTAGCCTATTTATATGCACAGCTGCAGTCTTCCAGGAGGACCCGCAGAACCACTTGCAGAACGTGTTAAGAGATGGTTAAATAAAGTATCATCTAAACGTTAATTCCAGCTAAGTGAACAGATCCCTGGAGCACTTTAACATATAAACTAAGGTCAGTGGACTTCAGAGAGAAGTGGAGAATGTAAATCCAAGACTTCAGGTTCACAATGCCAAGAAACAAAGTCATACAAGCAGAACAGACCACGAGCTGTATTATCTGCTTGTAAGATAAGACAGAGAGGTACATACTTGACAATAGTTAAGGATAAGGTTTTTCCTTTCCTTCACAAAGAATAATGTGACCTCAGGTCCTCTTCCTGATTATTTGAAAGCTGAAAGAAGAGGATGGAGGACATCACATTTCAGACCTGAGTAATTTTCTCTTGGTAAGAAGCTGGATGACTGAGATTTCCCATTTGGAATGGTAGAATATGCTCTAGTCTGCTGAGCAGCATGCCACAGAAGGCAGTGTCCTAAAACTATCTTATGCATACATATACACACATCTTACAGCAACAAATTCCTTTACAGTGAAAGATTATTATTTCATGAAATACCTTCTCACAAAAGCAGCATATTAAAATTGGCACACAAAGAGGATGAGAAAAATCCTTGTCCAGTTGACATCACTGAAAGTAAAAATGAAGCACAATGATCATAAGGTCAGGTACAGGATTAAAAAAATAAAGTCCAGAATTACAGAAGTAGTGTGACAACATTAATATAATTCCCCATGTTAAAATATTCAAAATACACAGAGAATTCTACCTCTATTTCCTTATATGTACTCTAGGGAAAAAAAGCCCACTGATGTGGTACAATTTCTAATGCAATATAGTTTTCAGACTATTTCATCTTACAACATGATATTATTCCATTCACCCTCTACATGATAACATCTGATTAAATGAGTTGGAACACAGGGGTTTTTTTCTAAATAATTTATACCAGAACATTTTAAACTGTTTTTGAGACTAATATTTCACAATGATGGTTGTAAATTCAAACACTGGGAAAGGATTCAGATGTCAAGGAATTATGTAACTACCAGAAGAATACACATTTTAGTATATTTTGCTCAAATGTGCAAATTATGCAAATTAGTCTATGGGATAAATGACAGACTAAAAATTGTTGTGAAAAGCCTATGCAGACTGTGAGGAACATGCTTTTCAGCATGTATAAAGAAGCAAATCTACAAAACCTGTCGTACAAAATACATTTTCTGTTAAAGACCCTGTAACATCCTTTTATCCTTTGCAACTTCAGTAAAAAATAATGGGATGTCAGTTCTAAACACATAAATAAGTTTACATTTGTGCCAAATACTACTGAAAAGAGGCAATAAGATTTTTGTCCAAAATTCCATCTACCTGTTACAATGAATTAGAATTATATTTGTGCACAATGAAATTCTACATAACTTACATATTACATCATGACATATTGGTATAAGTACTGACAATAACTGAGAAACTTTATGAACAAAACTCATTCTTTGATTTAAGATCTATGCCTGCCAGACTCACAAGATCTTTAACATTTTAATAACAAGCATTTCAGACAGATTTTACTGGTATTATGTGTTTTACAGGGTATTTTGCTTTGCCAAACCATAGTAAATATGTTTGTACCATTGCAACTACATTTACAACAAAGCTAGAGTGGCAAAGTTCAAGACCTTTAAGGTCTCAGAAGCCTGGGGGCCTTCTTCTAGACCAAAGTATAAACTACACAACAATAGAAAAAGAATTTTTCAAGAATTTTTTAAAACTTAAAAAAAAAGAACAAATGACAGTAACATTTTAATAATGTACTTTGTTAGTAAACCAAGGTCTTGAGAACAATTCCATCCAATGGAGACCACACCAACCATATCAGCTTAATGTTTACACCACCCCTCCCACTCCCACATCTCACAAAGCAGCAATGTGATGCCTAAAACCCTACAACTCTACCCATAATTCAGGAGCTGGTTCCATGTTTCACCAGCTCTCTCTCTGTCCACCAAAATATGACTTCTGCTACATACTCCACTACATCCTTGAGTAACCATCTCAGTTGCTGCAATCACACGGTTCTTAGAGTAACAACTCTGCTGTCGGTATCTCAATGTGATTAGCAGACCAAGTTCTTTCCCCTTTTCACCTCAGTCCCAACCTGACCATTTTTCATTTCACTTCTTTTAGCATTTCTCCTTTCATTCCATCAACAATTTTAGCTCTGTCCACGAGCTAAAAATCTCACAGTCAGATCTTCCACCTTGGTCCTGCATGTGGGAATCTCTGAATCTGTGTTGAAGAGCCCTCAATATCCAACCCACATACTGTTAGACAAGCAGTTTTCCATTAAACTTGCATGGAAAAATATGTACTTTTTTAACATGACATTCATGAAAAGACAAGGTCTTGGTAGTCCTCCTTCTGTTGTACAAGGTTAAGCATATAGTCTGCAGCTAACAAATACAAACATACAAGTACGGGTGTTTGAAAACCCCTGTAGAGAATGGTTGTTTTGAGACTAACCCTTGACCCTTGGCACTAGTCTTTCTGGCACCTACTTACTTATAATGAAAAGAAAATTGTTGTTTCTTTCCTCTTTCCTCCTCCATATTGTAGTGTTTCTTACTTCACGCCTCAGGCAAGTTTTACATCTGCCAAGCCCAGGACTACCCTTTAGGCATTCTTGCACATCAGAACGCAAGAAAGACACTGTAATTTTAGAAGATAACTTTTACAATGTGGAGGAAAAGAGCTTTCACAACCAGTTGTAAATCCTATGTGTATTTGTAAATTATGGCTGAAATAAAATCCCACAGCAATTCTTTAAACTGCTGTGTGGGAGTAGTGACAAAAGAATGAATTTAAAGAAAAAAATATTATAGTGTATTTGTACCATCAAAAGGACTACAAAACTGCATGCTCTGATGAATTTGCTGGCCAACAGAACAAGCACTTTAAATATTACTTTTTAATTTCTAGTGTCAGATTTTAGCTGGTTACAGTTTAGGATGTAAAGGATTCAAAACACAACCAAACACTCTGAACAGTAGTGCCCAGAGCAAAGGTCCAGCAAGTAGCTTTGGGCAGAAACCAGTCTAGATTCAAATAAAGGCAGGAGCTGGGGTGGGCAGCCAGCTATCATGTACAGGTGATATCTATGACCACGCTCAGGTGGAAGGCAGGAAGCTCACTAGCTAGACTTATGTCAGGAGAATAAAAATGAAACATGTATAGCAGAGTGACAGCATCACTCAATTCTTCCAAACTCCACTTGACTCTAACAAGGAAGGCCACCTAGATGTCCTCATCCCTTGTCACTGTCACCCTGGTGCTGCAGTGACCTAGGACATTACCAGTTTTATGCCAGTGAGTTGAGACTCCAAGAAGGTGCTGCTCCCTGTGGAGCAGGCATTGGTGGTCACTAAAGCTAATACATTTTTCCTTCATATTGCAATGGTTTATATGCAGTGACAGCAACTGTGCCTCAGCTGGCAAGAGGAAAACCCTTTCCAAGAGTTGCTGGTTTGCCCAGACCTAGTGGAGCACATCCCTCGGTCCTCCTCTGCTATCACCAAGCTGGGACACAGAGCAGCTTCGGGTGCCTTCAAGCTTCAGGATCAGAAGAGACTGCTACCACCCTGACCATCCCCCCCACTCTCACTTGCCCACATATGGACAAGGTCTGGTTATTTGGAAAACACATGAACTCCATAAAGGTCACAATACACTGGTGACCCTTCAAAAATTCCTTGAAGAAAAATTGTTTCAGGAAAATATTTTTTGAAAATATCGAAGTTGTTTTGAATCTTTCTTCCACATACAAACATTCACTTGTTCCACCAATATTTCAGACACCCAGCTCTAAGTAGTACAATGTTTTTCAACTGTTAGCACTAAAACAACATCAACCCCATATGTACAAATGAAATTTAAGTTGTAGCTATTGCATAGCCAGATACTGAAGTTTCTAAAAACACGATTATATTAGGTTGCAATGGCCATTTAATCAGGAGGGAAACTACTGCCAAGTTTTCCCTAGCAGAATTAAATGCTTTCAGTTAGCTCTTGGGTTTTAATTAGGCAATTCAAGTTTTAGAATATTTGCCATGCTTTACCCCACAAAATACACTTTAGTCTTAAAATCTGATAGGCCTTCTGGCAGTTAAAATAACTAAGTAAACAAATAAACAGATAAATAAAATTATCATTTTACAAAGAAAAATTTCCTCCATAAATGTCTCATATTAATTTGACTGTTTTCATCATGACAAGACCTCTGTTTTAGAATAAATGACAGCAATATTGCCACTCCCACAGGCACAGGATAAAAGACAGCCTCCAATTAATAGTATGAAAGCCAGTTATTAATAAAACAAACACACCCAGAGGTACTACTTATTTCAGCAAATATCAACAAAAATACTTCAAAGAAAATACATTTCCTAACAATGCCAATGTTCTTTCTTCACCCTTTCTCTTGTTTCTTTTTTACCATTTCTTTTTCTACTTCTCTTGCCCATCAGTTCACTGTCATGAAGTAATGGGCTGGCACTCTCAAAACTTTCAAAACCGAATCTCCACAATTATCTTCTAATTCTTTCAAATTCACTTAAATTGTAGCAGCAACAGGGATCAGCTTACAGTCACAGGAGAGAGGTTCACAGAATTGTATTTAGAAACCATTCAACATTTTGGAATGAATAGCAAAACAATCCACATGGAGAAAATGTGATAATGGAGCCATAACATGATGGCATCAGGCTCTTAAAATATTTCTCCTCAAAGCTCTATTGTACGCATGATTTACTTTGAGCATAGGGATATCTGGAAGCCACATCAAAGACCTAATGGATAGACATTTTGTTAACATATGTAGAACTGGTGCCAGGCTATAAAACAACACTGCACTGAGTATTACACATCTTCAGAAAAGTCTGTTTGTTTTGTGTTGATTTTTTTTTTTCTTGAGGTTGGGGTGGATTTTTGGTCTACAAATTATTTCTTCCGTTATGTGTGCATGAATGCCTAACAGGCTCAGAAGCCTGGACAATTTTTATGTTCTCTTGTTCCCTGGATCTTTGCCCAGTAACACAAAATCTGAGACAGGGCTGATCTTTGAAACTGGGAAAGGAAGAAGAATGAAAAAATAAATAAGCATCTATATCCTTTGCGGAAGAGGTTCTGTTACATCAATCACAGACTGCTAAAGCACCTCACAATCCATGCTACTACGTTAGCATCTCTGTTTCTCAGGTTATCCCTGGGACTGCTACTTTCAAAGCGCTGATCAAACATGGTTCTAAGCTACAGTGCGTTCTTCAATGGTCTTTCATGCCCTTGGTATTCAAAATGGAGACGATTTTCAAATTGTGCATCCTGCAGATATGGCATTCCATAAAACCAGGAGGCCAAAAAAGCTTTGTAGAGTGAATTCCTGGAACAGATCTCCAAGATTCTGAAAAGGCCACTTATAAGCTCCTCTGTTTCTGCTCTAAAGTATTTATCCTGGATCACAGAATAATGAGCAGCAAATTTATGAACTTTGTAGGGCACTTAGGAAATAGTTTTTCCATCACTTAGTAACTGTAGGATAAGTAAAACAGCGCTGTACACCAAGAAACACAGAGTATGAAAAGACATTGAAAGTCAAGATTGCATAAGAGTTATAACTTTATCCACTTTGATACCTTTTCAGTTAATCACATATTTCGTGGTTCCATGTTTGGCACATTTGGTACATTGAAGCCAGATTAACAACAAACAGCTGCTATTTATAGCATTTCCCCAGAGATGGGAACGGTTGCTGCTGCACTTTAAGACCAATCATGTATTAAAATGAGAAGACAAACATGTTTTACTGCCAACTCTGCCTGAATTTCAAATGAAAACCACATTAGTTAACTTGTGAATTTCTCAGTCAGTCAGTCTCCAGTGTCAGCTTACATAGTTTAAATAAAACATCTCACCAACACACAGTACAGCACAAAAGGATGCTAGCAGCATGGGCCTAGGTGCGAAAGAGTTCTCAAATACTCCTCCAAGATAAAAGTCAGGAATGCACTGCAAATGTCTCTAACCTGCAATAGCCTGGACCTCAGCAGGTTGTGCTACCATACCTTTGTCATTTCACAAACTTTTTGGCTCAGTTGTCAGCAGTCATACATGCTTAAATATGTTAAGTCCCACAACCCACAGGTTTTCTACTCTCACTGCTGTCCTAAGCACCGTGAGAACGGGATCCAAGCTCAGAAAGGTTGCCAGAACATCAAGTCATAGCATGTTTGATCCCACTGTTTCCCATTTGTTTATATGAAGAAAAGGTGGATCTTGAATTCATTATCTTATAGACACAGGCTCACCTCCTTTAGGCACCTACAGGTTAATCAGGCCTCAGCAGGCACTAAACAAGGACCCCAACTCCCATGAGGATGGTGGATGTCTCTGCTCTGACCACACACAATCACACCTGCTCTGACATATGAAGAGTGTTGTCTGGGGTGAATAGTCCTCTCCTAACTTAGAAGGAATAATACAACTATAAACAGAACAGAGACATTGGTGAGACACTGAACTTTATTGACAGAATGACAAAATCAATTTCCTTTTTCTGTTCAAATGCTTTCTATACCACCTGAAAACTTGATATTGCAAAGTTGCAGCTTGCAGTAGGTTTCACCATACATTTTTCCTAGCTGGAACGATTGCTTACTGCCTACTGGCCAGTCAAACAGAAAGGATAAAGCAGGAAGGAAACCTGAAATATCAGTGGGTTAATTTTTCCAAATTACTTGCGCACTGGGTACAGAGATGCCTCAAAAAGACACAGGACATGTGCGCTCATGTGACATCATATTGTCCCTGAAGATGAACGCACGCCTGAGAGCTTGATGCTTCACAAAGCAGTAATAACATTTCTTTTCCTGCTTTAGGTTACTTGGAAATGCAAATGTGTTGAAGTTAAGCATAGGTGCTTAAAATAAAGTTTACAACTCAAACAATTCTGAGTATCCATTTTCATGACTTCAACATTTCTTGCGGCAGCAATGACTTTCAGAACACTAAGTCTAAAATACAGGAATTTTTTAGGAAAATATATTGAAAAACACGTCAACTACTATTTTTCTGTTTTCCTTAACATTTTTTCTAGTTTTAGCCCCCCAATCCCCAATTGCTATATGCAAGAATCCACATAAAGCACTTGGAAAAATGATTGAAAAAGGAGGAATGGAACTGGATATGCTGAAAAAGTGGTCAAATTTAAAAAACAAACAAACAAAAAAACAAACCAAAAAACCCCAAAGCAAAACAAAAAAGAACCCCCCAAAAAACTCCAAAGAGGTATGGAAAAAAATATTTCTCCTTTAATGTATTTTTATAATAATATATATTGTTTGTACCATAAACTTGTCAGACATATTATTTCAGTTCATGGTGATTATTTTTAATACACATGTTAAAATCTCATGGAAGTAGTCAATGAATTATTGATAAATCAAGCAGTATATTAAATTCTGGTCAATATATAGATGAACACAAGTATACCTAAATGTGTAGTTACATCTTGAGCTGAATCACTTTTCACCAGACTTCACACACTTTCTTCAGTGTCCTACAGCAACCCTCATTTTCAGCTAGGGGGGTTGAAGGGGTTTAAGTTATAATTTGCTGCAATACCTATGACCAGCTATGTTTCACAGGTTTCAACCTAATTTTAAACTGTTTTGCTTTAGACCTTTGTAACAGCAATACCACCCACTGACGATTTCTCACCCAGAGTTGAGATCCAGGTTTGGGTTTTTTCAGTTCAAAACTTAAAGTGAAATTTTGGCCCATGGAAATGACACCTTTCTGTTCCCCAGGATTTGTACTGCATTTTGAAACACTTTGGCATAGAGGGCATTGTAAGAGTTTGGATTTGCAATGTATTTTATTGCCTAAATAGTGAGATGGTTCCCATTTTTACCAGAGTAACACAGTGGAATGAGCTCGGAGAAGCACCCATTAAGGCTCTAAACAGGAACTGAGTACTAAAAAACCTAAACATTCACTTGTTTTATTTTTCTGTTTCTTGGTTACATTTTCAAAGTGTGCCCACTACCAGTCCCATTATCAGCAGCAGGGGGCTTGTAAATAAGCCTTTACCCAGTGTTTAAGAAAAATGAGCTTGTCAGTGGAAGTAGTGGAGAGATCCCAATCCACTTCATTACTTAAAGAAACAGAGCAGGACAGCAAAGAGAAAATCAAGTCCAGGCAAGCACCTTAACATATCTTTGAAGTCTACATTTGAACACTTCATAACCTGAATTGAAACGTCAAATTTTGAAATACATCAAACATAATTCAGGAAAGATAGCCAATTAACTGGTTAGAAGCATTGTTAAAAATGCAGATGACATAAAATTAAATTAAATGCACCTTAATTAGAAAGCTGGAACATTTAAATTGGTAAATGTGTTTCGTGAAGCTAGACTCACAGGTGATGTTATGCAAACCAATCAACCATCAGGGCAGTTACTCTTTCCCTGCCCAGTGATCAAGCTGCTGAAACTGTACACTCATGCTAACAGTGAGGATCTCTGACACCACAAGCCAGAGCTACTGAACTGTCATCTCAGAAAAGATAAAATCTCTTAAACAGTTAAAATCTCTTGCCTGGTTTAAAGGTCAAAGATAGTCATTCTTCTTCTCCATTGAAGCCATAAAAGTACAGTGTTTAAAAAAGCATTGTGGCTCAGTAGGTATTCTAGCAGCAATTTCTAGTGCTGGTGTAACTGAGATTTCATCAACATTTTCACAATAAAACATACTGCCAGAAAAGTAATTCCATGTCATAAGCTGACACAGAAGACCTTGTACCAGGCACAAATCCTTCAGCACCAAGAATTTGGTTTGCATGATATTTAGCTAAGAAGTTGGAAGAAAAAAGAAAGCAAGAAGAAAAGTCTTGCAAATGGAAGTCAACAATGTAGAATTATGTAATATTCAAATAGAATTTGTGGTGCAGACAGTTTATTCCGACCATACATACCTGCTAAGCATAGCCATGAAACCTGTTACCTGAAAAAGACTGAAAATCTAAGATGTCTAAAATACAGAAAAGCATGTGAATAAAAGTTACTTGTTTTAGGGATTTCTTCAAAAGGGCCAATTTGTTTTTTTGATTGCTTCTTCCATATTTTTAAAGAAAAAAATGAGGTGTTTTTTTGTATATTTTCACCCACCTGCTCTGGGTACTTGCTTCCAACAATCTCTGCCACAGTGTTAAAGGACAGAGAGTCTGGATAAGTCTTAGCTCCCATCCTCAGGTGCACAACAATCTTGGTGCCACGGAGAGACATTCGTGACATCATTTCAGCATCTTCCACAGTGATGCAGGCAGTGGGAATTTGGGGTACATCAGGCTGGTAACTCTGCTCCCCAGTATGTGGACTGTTAAAAAAACCCAACAAAACAGTGTTAACAACTTTCCTCTGTAATTTTTTTAGCATTACTGTAGAATTATTGATAAGAATGACCATCATGACCATCCCTGCCATACTCTCAAAAGGGACATAGCTACAATTTTTAATAAACTTTTGGACAAAATACATCAAGCATTTTTACACTGATCAGAATATCTGACTGTTACTAGTAAATGTCTAGAATTCTATTCATTGTCAGCTCTATTTAGGTCATTGCCATGCTTTGATATCACACTTGATTCACTGCTTTACCAGAAAGAAAAGCAATGAAAAGTCTAAATGAACAGGTTACCATAACTGCATTTTTTTTCCTGTGGCAAGTAATGAAATTAAAATTCACTATTAAATTTTAATGCTATTTTCCAAATAATAGATTTGCAGAACAGATGAGGTTGGCAGGAACCTCTGGAGATCATCAGGACCAACCTCCCTGCTTGAGGGGGCCACCCAAAACCAGCTGGCCAGAACCATGCACAATACATGAAAATCTTCACATGTGAGCCTTCTCACAGCAGCAGACACACTTTTTTATACATTTAAACAAACAATAAAAAATTTGAATTGGGTTATTTTTAAGTATTCTAAAATGGAAAAAAACCAAAAACCTATTTAATTCCTGGAGGAGATCTGTTAAGGAGGAAAGGAGAAACCTACTTTGTAAGGTTATTGATTAAGTAAAATGGGAGAGATTATTCAGTTCTATTTATTGAGAAGAATAATCCCTTCTCAACAATAACAAGTCATATTGTAATCAATAATATAACTTGCAGAGTAGATATATATAGATATTATTTCACATGGAAATATTAAAAACAAGTTGCAAAGGTCTTACAGGAGCTTCTTCAGAGATCTGTCTATTAAGTGACAACAGTTCAGGAAATTATTGCTCCCGGTTGTTTACAGCTGAACCTCAATCAAAGGCCAGTGTCTCTTCCCATCAGCTTTGCAGGTCAGGTGACCCATGGCTCACCTTTGAAACAACATTTAACCTGAAACTCGGCATTTCCTGTGCTATGTAATATCCCTGAGTGGGATAAAATCATGTAGACTTATAAGTTCAGACCCTTTTTTCTTTTTTTTTTCCTTTCTCTTTGTTAGGAAAAAAAAAGGCACCCCTCATCCCCACTTTTAAACTGCGATAACTTGCTGCATATGTTTAATATTTCTTTGAGTGTTTGGGGATAAATCCAGCATGTTAACAAAAAGACTTTCCAAACAATGTAAAATAAACAGACTGAAAAAAAAAGAAAAAGAGAGATGACAGTTTCATGTACTAATGTTAAAAATCCCCAAACTCTACATTCAACAACTGAGCAGAAACTGTTTGTTTCTGGTAATTTTAAGTGAATGTTTTTGCCTGTGTCTTCTGGCAAGTTTATGTCTTAGTATTAACATGGTGTATATGCTGAATTGCAGTAATTCAAGTTTTACCAATGATTTCAAGGTCCTTGTTATTTCTCAGATGCTCAACAAAAGAAACTCCTAAAACTGTATTTGTTTCTCCAATTTAAGCAGCAAGCACATTTATTGCATATGCTCCATCCTGATGTTCCACCACAATTGCGGATAAGGCTTCTGAGAACTCACTGTGATCCATACATGCTGACACACCTCAAGTGAAGGAACATTTGCAGGTACAAAATTTACCCAGCTAGCCCAAAAAATAAACCTTGAAGTTACCCAGAAGTGCCATTTGTATGCTCAAACTACCACTCTGCCAAGATTACAAAGGTAAACCCTATTACCCAAATTAAGCCATATTGGTACAGGCAGGCAGAGCCAGCAACAGCTCAGATGATACCAGGATCTGACAGGAATGGATGACTGCCCAAATTATTTCTACAAAAAGGGAAATGGACCCTAAGCATGACTGGTACAAAGACACAAAGCAATACCACAGTACTTTAGATTCCTAATGTTGCAAGATGAACTCAGAAAACATTTGTGGCAGACACTAAGCATCCTGGGATGCACCTGATTAAAGTCTACATGCATGCAAAACATGCCATGTTTTATCATCTACATAATAAATTGCTTAATAAAGTGCCAAAGAATACATTAAAAAAATCTAAGCAAAGCAAATTAAGTGCCTTTTATGTAGAGATAACCAAGAACTGGAAAGGCTACTGACCATATGGACCTGAGCAAGAACTAACGAAATAGAAATTACTAGCAGACTCTGTGTAACAGATGGAGAGAAACATTCCTGAGTTTGGCTCAAAACAGGGCAAACAGGATGTAGTTTGGGAAAATCAGGAGAAAGAATTTTCTTTTTGGTGGGGGGAGGGGAAGCAGGGGGGATGACATAAAGGGTTTTTTTTCACTGAGTCCAAACAAACATTATTTTGCGACTATTATTTCAAAAGAAGAAGGATCTTATTTTAAAAAAAAATTAAACTCTCTTGCATTTACCATTCCTTGCACCTGGAAAAGGAAATGAAAGGAAAGCATCACACAACACCAGCTACAGAGATCACAAAGAACCTTGACTCTGAATCAGCATTCAGCTTAAAAACATTGGTACCTACAGGCAAGCAAGGTGCACCTCTGGCATTTCCCACTAACACCTGGGAGCGACATTAACATCTGCTTCAAACACACACTCTCTGAAAAACTTAAATTAATTCTAACCCTAAATTAATTCTGCAAAACTTCAAGGGTAGTTAGGCTATTTAATATATGATACCCCATTTCAATACCATAATTTGGTGTTCAGAGGAGATGGTAAGCAGTTCTCCCATTATTTTTTATTTACTTAACAAAAGTATCTGTTTTGATTTTAGATCTACTGAATCACCTCACATCCATATTTA
Organism: Onychostruthus taczanowskii; assembly: GCF_017590055.1. Taxonomy (NCBI): domain Eukaryota; kingdom Metazoa; phylum Chordata; class Aves; order Passeriformes; family Passeridae; genus Onychostruthus; species Onychostruthus taczanowskii. Next base: position 20,001,854 of record NW_024501459.1, on the reverse strand, counting down.
AACTATTAATTGAAAGCATATTAATGTTACTACAAACTCAGTCATTTGTTCCTGACATTCTTGTGCCACAGCTGACAAAATTCAGATAAATAAAGTGGTTGAGTTTTGCTTTTGATAAACCCCTAGATTTCACATCTTGGATAGTATTCAAGAGAAGTGACATGGTATGAATAAAAGCAGTGAAAAGGCTCAAAAAAATCCCCAGATTTTCTTTTTTAAAAGTACATGTCAAATGGCTAGTAAGAAACAGATGTAGCTGGTACCTTACACAAAATTGTAAAGGGAGAATAAAAAATTCAAAAAGCAGCTAGTTAGTTTCTCTTCTGAGTAAAATAACCAAATGTGGAGAAACTAAAAAATGTGGATGAAGAGATGTGCTGCTGGTGTCAGGTCAGTTCTAACCCTTCTTACTGCGGTAGCTGACCTTGCATGCTCCATTACTTTGTTCCTGCACTTCCAACCCTTATCTCTAAGATAAGCTAAAATGCCCAGGGAAAAGTAAACTGTGTAAGAAACAGTGCTTCAATCTAAACTGGATGCTCTGATAGAAAACAGATCTCAAGTTGAAGCCTTGCAAAATGATAGCAATCTCCTAAGGGGAGAAGCAAGCATGACATTACAAGAACTGTAATATGGCTAAAAGGAAAAAAACCCCAACCAATCAAAACTTGATTAAACAAAAGCTTAGGAAGATTTATTTCAACCATAATGTGTATGCACATACCCCCAGTGCACCATTCTTCACATCAACCTAGAAGAGCAATCTAGAGTTGGGAAATACAAAATAAATGCTGTGCAAGTATTGCCAGTGTTGTCTAAGTTTGCTCATTCAGACAAACACATTGCAAGACTCTAATTACATATGTGACCACCTATTTTCTACAGGACCCATGTAAAATTCACTGTATGAACCAAATGTAAACTAAAAATTCATATCAAATCAGCTAGTTTGTAAATATTGACTTAAATCATAAAATACATTCCTGAGTAGAGCCATGACTACATTAATCACTAGCTATACCCACAGCAAGATCACAGCCTTAACTCGGTAACAGGCTCACATCTTCCACACACTTTGCTTTTGTTTTTTTCAGTTGTATATTCTGCACAGCACAGAAAATCCCCTCATCACATACAAAGCTTTTCACTTTAAAGGGGATTATGGAACATACTGCAGCAAAACAGGAGGAAAACAACACATCTTGCTCTCAGTTATCTACAGAGAGTAGCTATTCATGAGTGCCTCACTCCTGTAACTTCCTCTGCATCATGAGCAGCACGGCACAGCCTGTACTCCACACAAGCAAATCCCCTTTTCCAGCACCACAAACTCCTTACAAAACAAAAGTTGCCCTTGTGTGCCCTCCAACTGTGCATGTTCTTCCACGATTCTCACCAATATCTGGATAGAGAGGCCAGCTGTAATTGCAATTAGTCAAAACGCTGAAAGTATTGTTAATCTTCTCAGAAGAATTAGGCCTATAAAAATAAAATCAAGACTATTCCCCATTTACAACCACTTGGCAAAACATAAAAGAAATAAATTCAGCCGAATTTTGTGTTTCTGTCATCATTTGTCCCAAGACTCACTTGCTTTGTTTGCTTCTTGTATTGGTGGGTCTTGGTGGGATTTGATTTGCTGGTTCACAGGAAGTTGAAAAGATATCAAGACTGTCAAATTCAAAACCAAATAGAAAAATGCACAGAAAATTTTAAGAAATTGCAGAGTAAAAATACTATACAAATATGGAATTAAATAGCATAAATAAATAACAGAGTGTAATGGAGTGTAATAGAGTGTAAGAAAGGCTCCAGAAGCTACCAGCCTTACCAAGGAAAGTTCCCTTTGAAGAACACAGCATCATTCTGTTACCACATGGACTCCAATTAAATTGACATTTAGAAAACTGCATTTAGTGACTGCTGGGCACTCAATAAAATTAGGCTTTACCAAACAAGCATAATAGCTTTGCCATAATTACATATGTCCTAGGTTACAGAATATAACTTACACATACATGTTTGTATTTCACTACAATATTCAGTAACAAGAGTAACAAGTAACAAGCACCAAGAGAATTCTCCAATAAGTACAGAATCTTTTAAAAATAGCATGGATTAGATATGGTTTGCCAAACAAAAAGCAGAAAACAACCATGAATAGTAAAATGATCAAATGAAGTTCGATGCATTCTACCCTGGGACTATCCAACTGCTGGGAAAGTAGAACAGCTTTCCAAGAATCTGTAGAAAATGAAAGTTTGCATCAGCTGCTCTTCAACTGAAAAAGAAACTTGCTGGATCTTACAGACATGAGGATGACTCTCCAGCAGCTGACATCTTGAGGGAACAATTTAAGTCATACACCTGTTTGGCCTCCTTCTGCTCAGTGTGGATCAGCAAGCTCTGTCCTTCTGTGTTTACATCCCTGCCTTGTGAGAATGCAGCTGCCTGCTATGCTAGGTACATTAGGAGCAGACTCCTGGAGTGAACACCACTGGCAACCCAAATTTTCAGCAGCTGCAAGGATTCTGCCTCCAAAGGCTTTGCTTGTGACTTTTTTTTGTTGAATTCCTAGCTTCTCAGCCTTGAGCACAAGTCTTATTTATATCTTCAATGACCCCTTCAATCACCAGGGACCAATGTGCACAGAGAACAAATTCAAAAATCCTCACTGAGAACAGATGTTATATTTTACACCTACAGGAAGGATATAAATAAGTCCAAACAAACAAACAAAAAAGAAATCAAAACTCAAAACAACAACCCCCCCTCATTTTCTTTATTTGGAAAGCAGCAAATCAGGCAAAGAAGCATCACAAGCCTAGCACTACAAAAACAAAGTAAGAGCTAGAATACTGACCTGCTCTCCATACCATCTCCATTTAATGATGTTTTTCATTGTTATAATTACCTTTTATATCAAAATTATCAAGCACAAATAGGTGTGAAGAGACATTAGAGCTTTCAGGGTACCGTATCAGTCCTTCCAAGTCTCTGATGGATTAGAGATGGGGAGTAGCAGAGAGGGTCAAGCTCTCCCACACACAGGCATATACATACCAGAAACACAAGTCAGCCCTGGCACTGAACTGAATACATCAGGGGGCATCACAGGGAGCTCCCTCCTCCTTTCAAAGGGTGGTCATGGTAAAGGGTAACACGCAGCCAACACTCAGCTGAAGGAAAAGGGTAGGGATAGAGGATATTTATCTTACCACCATAAAACTTCTCCCTCTTATTGAGCTGACCCCTGAGGTAAACAGAGAGGAGCAAGGTCTGAAAGGAGGCAGAAGAAAGTCTCAGATTCACAGAACAGTATATGGATGCTGCTTTTCTTTGTTCCTTCCTTCTCTGAGCAACTCACCATTCAGAGCAGTATGTTCTTTGGACACTGTCTTCCATAAAAACCAATCTTAAACTCATATGCATTTAGGAACATCTCCCTTCAACAAGCTGTGGCATGCAAACAAAGCCTCATGGAGATACACTTTCAAAGTGTAAAAAATAAGATGAGTATCAACAGCATAAAGGTAGTCAAGGAAAAAAAAAAACATAAGGTAGAAATGGCAGTGACAGAGAGTAAACATATTTCTCAAGTCAGCAGGAGACAAAGCATCTTAGTACCAAAGGCAACTATGTGGATGGACTAAAGAGGAGGACTTGTAAAAATAAAAAACTCACAGTAGAATAACATAGTTATTATCATCTCAGCATGAAATTAAATCCCAAAAGTAAAATAGAAGAAAATAGTTATCTTTTCTTCTCTTTGTGAGTACAAGTTTTTCCACTGAAACACTTCCATTAACCACAACAGAAGGGGGTGGGACAACAGGGGAGAGGACTTTAAAATCTAAATGGATATGAAAAGAAAGTGAAGGGACAGTCTGGATTCAATTTCGGGGAATGCACAAAAAAAAAAAAAAAAAAAGCCACTGCAAGACACTTGTACAGGTGAGCCACAATATCTTCTGAAGAAAACTGAAACTCTGAAAAATCTTCACTAAATGTTTTTTTCATTCCCACACTTCTAATTACTATAGAATACTAAACACTGTTTTGATGTTCTGTTAAACAATCCAATATTTTTACCATTCAAATAAAAAAGAGAATAAAAAATATGTTAGTAAAAATAACACAGAAGGGGTACAACTTTTTTTGTCTCTCAACTGAGAAATTTTAGTAGTGTCACTTGAAAGGGACTGCTTTAACTACACCTGATTACATTTGCCTGTTATCTAGTACACACATTACACAGTTCCACTTATGCAATGTAAAATGCACTATAAATGCCTAAGTGATAAGAGAATGTTATCTAATAGTGTATTATACTTATTTGATAAACTCATTCTCCAATAAATGGTATATTTTTATTTCCAAAATTCAGGAAAGTCTTGCCTGTCACTTCAAACTTACAGACACCCTGAACTTTTCATCTTTGAACCTGTAAGCAGAAAAGTTCTTTTTAGGAATAGAGTGTATTTTTAAAGTTCATTATAGTATTTTAACTCCAGTGAACTACAACCAAATATTGAGCAGCCCCACAAAATGTCCTGCCAAGCATGAGTGTCCTTTCCCTAGCTGTATTTTTTGACGGTGGCAGAGTCTTCCAAAAGCTTCATAATCTACATCAGATGATACAAAAATTGTCCCAGTAGGGACATTTCCTCTTAACAGCTCCTTTCCTGGCAATTAGTTGTGTTTGGGGGAAAAAAAGAGTGTCAGGCTTAAAAAAAAAAAAAAAAAAAAAAAAAAAAAAAAAAAAAAGGAAATCCAGTACAAACTATGGTTGAGAGAATGAATGAATGAATAAGCTTTGGGGATCTTGCCTTGCTACAGGTTTCTTTGGGAGCATGCAGGAAGAACACCTGGCACACAGCAGTTTTCATAAGGATATTAATGTAGGGTTTTTCTGAGAAAGTAGTTCAGTATTGAGAATTGAAGTCATTTTCCTTCCTCAAAAGGAAAAGAGAAATTGCTGACAAAATGCAACATTTTCTCACTAGTTTTTTTTGCTATCAAGTTTGTTGTGCTCTGCAGCATACACTATATAGTCATACTGTTTTGCGTAATGTTTGGCGGTTTTAACTCTCCCCATTAAATCCTGGAGATACAGCAATTCCTTCATCATCTTCTGAATAGGAGAGAATTCCACTTCTGCAATTTATGGGCTTCTTTAATATCTAATAAAGAGTGCCTATGAGAGTCTGTGCTGGAAGAGAGACTATCTGGAACAATATAATTTTCTCTCATTTTCATTAGTCGATCCATGTTGCTCAGGAAAATGTTGTAAAAAAGGTAGCAGGCTGGAGGATGGTACAATAAAGATCATCACTTTTACAGCCTGTACATAAATTAAAATTCGCAAATGATTTTGGACTGGAACCAAGAGATACAGGCACACAGCCAGTCAGATCAGATGAATTGTTAAGGTGACATGGGTTTAGGGACATTATGAGATTCCAGACTACCTGAAAAGTGACAGCTGTGAGAATGCCAGAGCTCTCCAAGTCCAACCCTGGTAGCTCCAAGAGAAGAGGACTGCCACTTCCAGGAGAAGAGGCTTCCCAATTTCCTCCTCACCCATGTGTCCAGGATCTCACTCATGTTCAGGGAGCCTCCCTGAGGAGAGGCATGCAGCAAGGCCTGCACTCAGCCCCGTGTACACCCCACAGCCTTAGAGCTCAATAGAGGCAAACACTGAAGATCACTTAGTGCAACACTGCAAGACAGTAATGGAATAAAAAGTGGGAATCTTCTTCCAAATGTTCAGGTACTAAGTAGTTATTATTCCCCCACCCCACGAAGTACACTGTGTAAGAAAATTATCTTTCTGATTGTGAATGATTGTTAACACTGAGATCATGTATATAACTTCATGAATAATATAAATAGAAAATCTTGAAAAAACTATACCTACTTTGAAAGAAGTGCATAATATAATTTTTAGAAGCAGAACTGTGTTTTACAAGGTAATATATGCAGGCTGAATTACCTTGCAGCTACCAGTCAAGCTAAAATTTCTTCCTCTAAAATACTCTATACTACACTTCTGTGTAAGTGTAGTGGAGTTACTTAAATTATTCACTGGAAATTGTACTTGTTTCAAATTTAACTTGTCTAAAAACAGACACCAAGTTCTACAGAACAAACCCAAATGTGTGCAATTCATAACTATTTATCAAATAGTTTAAAACAATTGTTCTGTAAGTGCAGCCCAAAGATCACCTGCAGTTTGCAAAGCCTTTGTACACCCAGCTCTCAGTGGGCTTTTAATAATTTCATTTACATGAAGCTAAAGTTTCACTGGCCTGCAGGTGAATCTTGTGACGTAGCCCATACACTGATTCATACCAGTATTAACAAAACTCCTGTTTTAAGGAGTTATAAGGACAGTGCTTGATTGCTGATCTAAGCACAGAACTCTTCACCTGCAATGAACAGCTGATGGTTGATGTGACCCAGGACACACTGCAAATCACAGGGTAGCACTTCTTGCCGCCAGAGCTATGAAACTGTTTAGCAGCTTTGCTGTAAAAATGCTGCTAAAACAACTCCTTGCAAATTCAAGATTTGTGAAACATTTGGTGGAAATAGACCATCCTTATGAGACCATGACAGCTGGATTATCCAGCTCACAAGCTCTCTATCCTGTTAACTTTTGTAATGGCCTGAAAAACTCATGTGGAGGTGGAAATAATAGTGAATTTGTGGCTAAAATTTCTGCCCCAAACATATTTGGACTAAAACTAAACAAAACTAAAAGCTTCAGATACCTTATGTGGGAGACCTTAGAGGACTGAATGGAATTTTCCTTTCCTTTCTCAGGAAACTTGCACGGACAAACATTACCTACAAGTCTAATGCTTTCCAATGGTGTTTTCCAATTCCTTGTCATCTTATTGCAATTGCCTGGATTCTGGCATCCTTTCACTAACTGTTAAGCCAGTCCATTAAGTAAAATCAAAATAGTGAAGGAATAAAAAATACCACTCTATATGGGAAGGGTTAAAGGAATCTATCATTGATTGTCACTCAGAAGTACAAAGATTTGCATGACTGAAACCTAATTTTAGACACTGAAAAACAGTTACACTTCTAAAAACATAAGCTGCAGCTGCATTTGTTATTCCAAGTAGCTCTGCTAAAGTTTTCTCATGGATCGGTCTATTCACGTAGCATTTCTGGCAAGACTGAAATGGTAGCATTCTCTCAGACACTGCAGCACACCATTTCTGTTTTCCCAGAGTGTCAGCATTATAGACTAAGTAAAAGAAGAGGGGGTAAAAAATTCCCATAGTTTTGTGGAGTTACAGCCTTGGATGGTCTCTCAGATGAACTCGACTGCCCTGGATTCTGGCTGCATGTGGACAGTGCTGGGTCCCTTCTCAAGGTCTTCGAGTTTGAGCACAAATGTACATGCCTCTTAACGCCCCTTATGGAGATACAGAGCAGGTACTCAGATTGCCTGGTCCCTTCACAGCAACTGCAACCTTCTCAAAACCCCAGACTGGGAGCCCTGAAAATTTTTCTTTCCTTCTACAGAGATTGCAGATAGAGATACACAGAGGGAGACACAAACTGTCCTCAAAGAAGGATCACAAATTGCTTCCTGAAGAGGTGCATGCAACACACATATTACAAAAGAACAACTAAAACTTCCTTACATCTCTCCTGGGAATTCACTCTTTGCAAAACTCAGATTTTTGGCAAAATCACATTTGAATCCCAGAACCTGATTTCTAAAGTTCATGTTGTCCTTGAGGATATGAAACTAAGAGAAAGCCTTTTACTTTTTTTAACTTCCAGCTCCTTTGTGCTCTTTTCAGTGGGTTTTACTCTCTCCTGGTGAGTTAATACTGAATTGAACTCAAATCCTTTGAATTACAGTCAACAAATTATTTTTAAATGTTTACATTTGAAAATACGATATTTCTACATAAAGAACTGTTTTCTCTGTCATTCACCTCCTGTCAGAGCCTTCCCACAGATCTGAATCTCAAGCTAGCAGAATTCAACAATCAACCTAATAAAAACCCCCATGGTTACATAATGGATTATTTATCAGCAGTAGTCACCCACTGTTACATGATAATACAACAATTACTTAGTTTTGGCACGTGCAAATTGTTGCACAATCTACTAATGACTACTTAAACACAGTTTAGAAGAGTTGACTTTTATTGTTGTCCTCTTTACAGTAAACAATGTACAAATCCTACCCTAAATTAACATTCAAGAAATATTAATATTGCTTATAAACAGGAAAAGAGAGATAATACTGTGACCTGCTCAAGATACCATGGGGGCACAAGGCAGAGTGATGAATGGAACTTCAGAACCCCCGGGCTTAACTGATTCACTTGATTACTCTCCTTCAACTGACAAAAGTATCCTTTTGTTCTTTAGTGCACAAATGTCTAAAATCAATCTGGATTTTTCAGAGCTAAACAGTACATAGTTTCAATATTTCTTGTAGAGGTGTTTTTGTGTGCTTCACAGTCACAAGCAAATTAATGTGAAGAAATCCAAAGAGAAATATGTCATAAATTATGTGGTTCCTTTCTGTTATTTATTCTTAGAAGAAAAGTTCTTCTTTTATATTCACAATGGATTAAAAAGCCATGAAGTGTGGTAAAAGCTTAATCCTGCTTAATAATAATAATAATAATGAACAGAAGCAGATAAAAGACAACCCCTCTCTGTTTCACAGGGTATTTGCAGTATTCACATTAGACAGCCAAGGCAGAAATACTGTGGATAATGACCAGGAAATAAAGGTAAGGTGAAAACAGTTTAGCAGCAGTCACAGGGTACTCACCTAACCAACTAAAGGAAACAATCTATAAATACCAAACAAAAGTCAGATTTAAAAAGCAAAGTTGGGAGATAACAAAGTTAGAGCTTTAAGTTTGTACCATCATCCTAAATATAGAAACAAAAAGAGAGAAAGTATAAGATGCCTGAAGGAGTGGACAACAGGCAAGTAATCAAAGCTGGCATCACTGGCAGAGCAGAGACAGGAGCTGGCACCTCTCATTTAATAAACCAGATGGAGAAGGATTTTCACCATTTAGCTGTACCCTGGAGGCAATACAAAAGCATTAGTATTTGATGCAACAAGATGGACACAATAAGAGAAATGCAGGTGACTGATTGGATTTGAAGGGGAAAACAAATCTGGAGAAAAGCATTAAAGTAATTGAAATGGTTACACTTCTGAGGCACAAGACATTGTTTCTATAGGGAAGAACCCACTATTACTGTTGGCCATCAACACCAGCCTACGTCTAGAAAACAATTCTAAACAACAACTGTGGAACAATTGGCTCTGACCTCCTAAAAACACAAGTCAAAATTTGTTTCAAGGGGTTTCATCATAGAAATAGGTCTAGCTAATCATAATTAAATGTCTGACATACACTGTAGTAAAGATAACAGCAGGGTGAGGCTATCCTATAAGAAGATGGCATCTAATGAAATAACATAGAAATACCCTACCATACGGACAAGCGACAAGTAAGACTGTGGGAAGTGGAAGAAACAGCAGAAAGAAGAGGCCACCTGCCCTCTGAAAAACAGTGCAAGCATTCATGTAAAGAGAAATCATAATATGTTGGAATAAACCATACACATTTGATCACATTTTCAAGCAAACAAGGCAAAACAAAATGAGGAATTAGCATTTCCAAATCCTCTGCATGCCTGGGGTGTTGACCAGAGAGATTAACTGTGTTAACAGTTGACTAGCAATCAAATATATTTTAAAATTGGCACCTATATTTGGTTGCTAGTTTGTTTTACATAAGTAAGAAGCTATATAGCAAAATAAAATTTTATGTTGTATACACGCATATAAATCCAGCCAAAGTCCCTGCAAAAACCTATGCTCACTTTTGGAAAACAGCAGTAAACCTTAAAAAGAGTAGAAGAGTACTTCAGGAGCTTTAGAGCAGATACAACATGTTTCCTAAATAGAACTTCAACATATATAAGATGAAATCATTTTGCAATATATAGGTACATTTTAGTAACATAATTAAATTAAGAAAAATGCCAAACAGATTCAGAAAAAGTATCTTGAGTAATATAGGAAGTAGAAACAATACTCAGTGGGAAATAGGAACTGTAAAACCAGGAAAATAATGGAAAAAGACACGAAAAAATAAAATTGGATAGGCAGGTGAATCTATATAACAGACCTCTGTACAAGCTGTTTCAGCACTGTCTGGCCTAAAATTTAAAAAGTGAGGTGCTGTGTACCTTGGAAGTAAAGAAACAGAGGCTTTACTCTTTCTTTTTTTTTTTTAAATGAAAAAAAGAGAATCTTAGGTAGGCTAGGACACCCCAAACACCCAAATTCTGTAGCATTCTGGCACAAACATTTAATCTGTTAATCTGGCACAAACTATTTAATCTTTTCCAGTTGTCCAGGGCCAAATGCTCATGTGCTCTGGATATGAACACTCCAGATAAAGTTCTCAGTTACTGCACTTTTACAGAAGGAAGAGAGAGAATTACAGGGAAACAAAATAACAGTCCACATACTTCTCAGATCTTATCAGCAACTGAAAATAAATACACATATTGAGAAACACATTCACTGGCACTGTATTAGCTGGATACCTCTCTGTAGTCTCTGCCCTTGTATTGTCAGGTTTTCCTCCACGAATATGGTGACCACAGACTAGTGAGACACTTGCTGTGTAATCAAGAAAACCGAATATTGTGAGGACTTTAAAACAAACCTGAAGTTGATAGGTCAAGACATTATAATCATGTCAGAGGGTTCTGAACTGACTAACAGGTTTTCATAGGCACCACAACTTATACAGACTCAGAAGAGATTGGCAGCACTGAAGAAAGATGGAGCTGATTAGGCAGAAACAGGAAATCATGGGAAATCGCCGAAGTTCCTGGTGCTCAACCCAAAACAAGCACAGCTGTAACTCCTTACAGACCAGTACATGAAATCAAAAACTTGGAAGTTTTATACACTGAACATCTTTATATACATGAACCAGTAATGCAAAGTTGGAATAAAACTTAATCCCTTCACAATACAGCCAAACCTAATCAGTGGGTGCTCATGGTACTCAAACAAAGTCAGAGTGGTGATATGGGTGGCCATCCAGCCCCCAACTTAATGTATTACTCAGTAATGCTAGGAAAGTCCAGAAGACAAGAAAAAAAAAGTGGAATACTACATTGCTAAAGGTTTGCCTTGCGAAGTTATTGGTGAGGCAGCCAGGATTTCAATAGAGCTGTTATCCTCAGAGCATCTTTCTACAGAACAGAGTCTATCAAAAAAGATTTTACTAGCCCTTACCTCTACCAAGTTACAGAATACTGCTTGTATGACTAAATGGATGAAATTCTTCACAATTCCTGAACAGGAGGAGTCAAAATTAGGAGGAGGCAGAGAAAGCTCTTGTTAGTCTCATCACCATTTTAGTGACTTTGTAAGAAAACAAATATGCCAGGTGTATAAAATTACACAGAGATTGCAGATGTCATTTCAGGTCCCATCTACTGAAAACAAAAAAAACAACCAAAACCCAGTTATGCAGTTCAAAGCAAAAAAGAGGAAAAAAGTTTGATAAAAGCCGAAGAGAGATTGGGACAGAAGAAACATCTACAGATTTCTCACTATTTATGAAGTTACCTGAAATTTGATTCCTAATAGCAAGAACCCACTGCATAATAAAACAATCTCCTAAAACATCTGCTGCATTTTTTTCTAATGACTTCTTCTAAGTCTCTTTTTGGCAGCTAGGCTTTGCTCAAAAGTGAGCACAAAGGCTGCACTGCAGAATTCAGTCTGGCATGTTGGCCTGAAGGGAATATAGGAAGCAAAGTAAAAATTAACAAATTGTCAGTCAACAAAATTTACAGACAACCTAGAGGGAAAGCCTCTAAGTGCAGAGCAAACCCCACAGCACACCACCAATTCATATCTCTAAGGGCTGCAAGACAACATGCACAGTGTTATAAAACATAACTAGAATATTTCTACGAGCTCCCCAAACACTCATAAAATATAGGCTGCTGTTATTTTCTCTTGTTAGACCCCAAATAAGGGTTTTATCCTTGCTTCCTGCTCCCTTAGTAGAACAGGACACAATACTGCTGTATCCTATTGCCACATGATATTACTTTAGGACAGTCTCTCATTGAGATGTTTCTTATGATCAATTCTTGTTCCTAGTCTAATCCAGTAAATGAAAAGTGATCACAAATAATCAATGGCACTTCCCGATTTCTTCAGTCATGCTACATCACTACTGTTGCATCTCTACAACTATCAAACTGCTTCCTGCTGCCCTTAGGCTTTATGCATTCCCCAAGTGTTGGGAAGGATGAAAGTTTGACAAGAAAGTCTCATAGATAGGGATGCTTGGCAGAAAGATTTTTGAATGTAGAATCTGAAAAAGGAATAGAAATGAAAGCAAGTTTTGATATAGAAGAAAAGAATTGCTGAGCCAGTCTTACTGGATAACCAAGGAAACAAAGGGTATATTAGTTAGAAGGGATTTTAATGACCTAGAGCAAAGGATAAACCCAACTCAAACAAGAAGATGCTTTTACTGAGCAGAAAGATAACACAGGCAAACAAGTCAGCACATGTTGCAACTAGAAAAAAGTCTCAGAATTTTCCACTGCAAGAAAACTGAAAAACAACTTCTAGCCTAAAATGTAATGTACTAACCTTTAGTCATTGGAGAATAGTAACATGAATATGGTAATTATAGTAGTTATGATTGGCTATAGATAAAAGTTAAGGTATAGATTGGTTCTACTGTATTAAGATGCTCAGCAAAGAAAAGTATATAATGCATTTGTAACCTAAACTAAGGGTCTCCAGGCCTGCCTGCAGCTGCAGCTGACAGCTGTAGGCACAGGCTCTGTCACCCAGGACCCTGGACTGCTGTAACGCTGACCCTGGACTGCTGTAATGCCTTGGATGTAATAAACTGCATTTGGAAGAGTCCAGCATCTCTCACTTAGGCTCTTACACCCAAGCCTGTGCAAAGCTTGGGAAATGGGAAAATGTTGCCTACTCAGAGTGCACGCCTCTGCTTCCCCTCTATGGACAGCAGAACGGGTCACAAGAAGAAAGATTCCTAAGATGGCAGCAAAAAATTGGTATACTGGTATTCATAGTGGAAGGAAGGGCAGAACAGGAGAGAAAGCAGCTTTCAGGGCTCAGGACACAATAGGAAGATACAGTTTCAAAAACAGAACATTCATTTGAAGGGGCAGATGCATCTCTTCGTGATTAAAAACAAAACCAAACAACTAAACCAACCCACCAAACAAAAGCCAACCAAAAAGCAAAATAAACACTGATAAAAGTACTGTATCATCCCAGAATTCAGAAAACATGGCAGGGCAAGAAGAGGAAGCTGAATCTGTCACTACTGATGTGAATAAGCCCTTAGTTTTCTTGGACATAGAGTTTTAGGGGAAGGAAGATTATCTCCTTAGCAAGCAATTCTCATGTCTGGAACCAAAGGCAGGAGACCAAGCATTGGAAGAGATGATGTGGTAAGAAGTCCCTGTGAAAGCACCTGAGAGCTGAAAAATGCCACTAATGCACACACATCATCGGCAAGATTGAGAAGGGCATGACCTGTCTTACAAGCCATATGGAATACAATGGAAAACAATTTATATACAAAAAGGTATCCATGACTACACACGGTAGGAGAAAATAAATGAAATGAGATTACAGAAAAGGGAAATTGAGATAATGGAAATGCAATGGAAACGAAATGGTTTCCAAATTCACATACATTCCATAAGATGATGACTAGCCTTGCGCCAAATGTAATAACATGGATCATCTATGCAACCTCAGTCATAAATCTTGAGTTGCACCATGCCATTAATGACTTCAGCTTTCATCCAGACAAAGTTTTTTATTCGAGGTACTGGAGCTTCACAAGCTGGTGGTGTGTCCTGCCCACCTGTAGACTGAAGAAGGAAAAAAAACAAGTGAAGGAAAACACTTACTTCAGATAAGTATAAGACGCTGAATTTAGTCCAAAAAGAAAAGAACTTGACCAAATATGTGTCCTTGTTAAGAGTCTCTAGATTGTGTCAAAGTACTACTTCGTCTGTTTTGGCCTTGTAATATGTTCCCTGTTGAATTTCTTGCATATCAGAGAGATTACTCTGCAGCATCTAAAAAAACCATAATACTAGCACTCTTGGCATTTATCCTGAGGATTCTTGGGATTTTCCTTTTTGAGTTCTCAGAAAAGCACTCAATTTTGCTTCTTTCCTGAGCCCTTAAAGGAGTTATTATTAGATACAGTTATAAAGGAGTTATTACAAGATACAGTGTTATGACATTATCTAATCTGTGGTTCTTGAAGAACAGAAGGATTTACCGAAAGTTTTAGATACATAAGAGTACATTCACTGCAGAATAAATACTGGACCAATAGCTAAAGGACACCTTTTTATTTCCGAAATGTTTCAAAAATGTACAGATAGGAAACAAAACACCCCAAAGACTTATGGCTAGCTTATTACAGTCAAATAATTTCAGAAGCCTTACAGCTAAACACTTCACTTTTCCTATCTTCTTTCACTTTGGTTACTTAATGAACAGAACAACTGCTGTGAAAAAGCAAGCCTATGGTAGCAGAAAATAATTTTGTCATCACTATTTCTTCAGTAACACTGCCTGTTGTAGCATGGGACTGGTCATCCAGATTACTGCTCAACTTCAACCATACTTTGTAAACTGAGTATTTTCACTGTAAAAAGCATCCACTAAGAACTGGGAACACCCATCAGTTTGTTTTACACTACAGTAAGGGTATGTATCATTAATCTCAGCACAGTTAAGTTATTAAAGCAGAAAAAAAAAAAAAAGTAAGTACCCAGATTTCTACAAAAGGTCAAATACTATAGATACTGTTGAATTACTACAATAATACATATTATTTGAGAAGGTTCATTAAAAATAGTTCTGTTACCCTTAACTCCTAATATCCATGTTTAAATATTTCACCACCAAATTGCCAGTACTTCGAAAATTGTTACTGGGAAAAGGAGCCTACAAGAAAGATAGAAACTTTTTACAAGAGTCTATAGTGGTAGAACAAGGGGGAATGGCTTCAAACTGTTAGAAAAAATGGGTGCTAATTTCTTCACTTGGTGGATGGGGGTCTTCACTAATGACAGCAGAAATAGGATGTTAATGTCTTCAGGAATGACTAGGTCTGAAAGAACCAACCAGAATGGCTGTGGTGATCTTTAGGAGAAATGGGTGCTAATGTCTTAGAAATGGGTCTTAATGTCTATGAAAATCAATCCACCAAGTCTGTTGCAGAACCCAGACAATTAACTTTAGCTTAATAGGAGAAATGAGTTCACACAAATCTACTGCACAGCCCAGATGGCCTGAACTTTGATGGAAAAGGGCAAAAACCCAGACATCCTGACCTTCCCAACTTTAGGGGAGAAAATGGCAATGCATGTTTTTGGGGGAATATGTGGTAGGTGGTTTGGGAAGGCTGTATCTTCCTAGGACCTTATCAGTGTGGAAAGGAAGAGGACAACACATGGTGGGAGTTTAGGATAAAAGGCGGCTGCATCCTCCAAAACCTGAAGAGAGACCCCACGGGGGGAATGGCCTAGTGGACTCTCTCCCTTCATTAGAATAAAGTTGCAGGACTCCTCTGCCTCCTTTATGGACACTGGCATTTCACAGCATAATTTTTCTGCAAGAAACTTTAAGAGAATAGGTTTAGATTAGATATTAGGAACAAATCCTTCACTGTGATGGTGCTGAGGCACTGAAACAGGTTGCCCAGAAAAGCTGTGGATGCCCCATCCCTGGCAGTGCTCAAGGCCAGTATGGATGTGGCTTTGAGCAACTTGGTCTAGTGAAGAGTGTCCCTTACACCAATTAATTACAGTGACCTTCTCCTACTTAAAAAAAACCCCACTCTTACATGCTATCAATGAAGAGAAGAGAAATTCAAAAAAACCAAAAGAATCATTTAACACAAGAGGCAGACAATGCCATGAGACACAACTGCCATGTAACATGCAATACCTTTAACTACTGTCATCTCTTCATAGATCAAGGAAGATGTAGTTGCTAATTTTATTTCCTATTCACTTAGCAATGCTGTTCAAAATGAATGAATCAGCTCCTTGAAACTCAACAGCAAATATTTGTCACCAGTGAGTGTTGTGAGACCTTGTACAAACATATCAATAAGTTTTCCTGAGTATAATCACATTCATCCCTTCCTGCTTTTATTAAGAATTGGGATGCTTGAGTCCCCAGGGTGTTTCATTACTCCACAGTTATACTACAACACCTTAAAGAAAAATAAACTGTCCTCGGGTCAAAGATTCCATTCACACTTTTTGCCTTGACATTGTGGCCATTGTACCATTTCTGGGACAAGGAACAGCCATCAAGTTACCAGCAAAAGAACAGTGATTTAATTCATGTTGTGATTTCACCAATACCACCTTGTAAGTAAGCTTTAATAATGAGCCCTAATAAGCCTAGGATGTTAATGACAGTACCTAGTTTTAACCTATCAATATTACTCCTATTGCAAGATTACCTAGAAATCACACCACAAAGTTGGCTTACAGTGTTCCAGCAAATAGAATAACTAAATAACAATAAGCAGTTCCCTGTTGAAAATGGGTTGAAAAATTTGAAAAATAGACAAACAAAACTCCTTAAACAAAGAAATGAAACAAAAAGACCCATCCACCAAACTTGATATAGTTTAGGAAAAATTGTGAAATTACACCTTTCATTTACCTGAAACTGGGATAGTGCAGTGTGAAAAGGAAGATACTTTCTCCTAAGATGTTTCCAGTATATTTTGGAAAACTCCACAATCCCATTATCATTTATTCATATTACCAGTGAACATGTAAACACACAGGCCAAAGAAGTAAAGACTCTGGTTTAAAATGAAGCATACAAAATGCAAGAATGCAAGATTTACTTTCACAACATTTGGAAACCTTTTATTAGCTTTTTACCTTTCATCTCTCACCCTTCTAACACACTATTCCCTCCAGCAAGGCAGTATTTCCCACCAGTCAATTAAAAAGGCAAGTGACTTGAAGAAAGAGTGCCCCAGACACTGACAGATAAGAAGCACCACATCCAGCACAGTCTATCCAGCACAGCACCCTGCTAGGACAGACAAGGAGACACTCCTCTGAGGATTAGAAGAAAACATAGGAGCATGCATGGAGATAAGAAGATCCATCCTGCCTACAGCAATACCTACTTGTTAAAAATAAGATAAACAGATCTAGTCATCACTGAGTAACCAAAGAGAGGGACTGGACCTGAGTACCTTCTGTATTATAGGAAAAAATACATTAACCAGTCCATTCCATATTAAAAAAAACAAAAACTAAGTGAAGGTAAATGAAGGGAGTACAGAAAGTGCACCATTAAAAAATGCTTCATGGCAGCATCTACATTTGAAATTACTTTTGGGAATGACACCTCTGCTCCCAGTATCAATTAAGAATTCAATACTTCTAAATAAATATACATTTGGCATCTACTTCCATTCAGTTTTCAAATAGCTGTAATGCCAATTCCTTCAGTCTCCACCTCTGTTCCTCATCTCTAATATTTTAATTTCATACTAAATGTGCTTCCATAAATACTGTAGCAAACAGAAGATACAGTAGCTTTCAACTGAACAATTCTGCATAGCACCCTAACTACAGACGGGACACAGCTCATCTTCTGGTTTTCAGAAAATCAACACATTATAGATTGCAGTATTCTTTGATAATACCAGCTAAAGCTATTTCAAAACCATATATTTTTTGTAAAACTGTTTCTGAAACACATTCCACTATCTGTTCATTATTAGGAGCTTTATTAGGAAATTCCAATTATTAGAAAATACATTGTAAATATCACATCTGCTGGACACCAAGAAATACACTAGTAATAGTTTGGATAATATCTGAATTCAATTTCTTCATATTTCAGAAAGCATTTTTAGCAGGTAATTTTGACTTCTTTAGGGGAATGTGGAGCATTTTCATGGTTCAACCCCAGCTGGCAACTAAGTACCATGCAGCTGGTCACTCATTATTTCCCTGAGTGTGATGGGAAGAAGACTCAGAAAAAGAAATACAAAAATTAATGGTTTGAGGACTGTTAAGAACAGTTAAACAGTATGGAAAAAATCAGAGTGAAATATTAGAATAAAAAAAATACTTTTAATTACCAAAAAAATAAAAAACCCTAACAGCAGCAGATAAGTAAATCCAAGAAAAAGTGATGCACAATCCAATTGCTCACCACCCTCTGACTGATGCCCAGCCTGTTCCCAATAAGTAGTTGGCCAAGCTCCCTTCCTATCTCCCCTCCCTAGTTTTCATACTGAACACGACATCCTATGGTATGGGATATCCCTTTAGTCAGTGTAGGTCAGTTGTTCTGGCTGTGCTCCCTCCCAGCTTCTTGTGCAGCTCTTCATTCACAGAACATGAGACACTGGAAATCCTTGACTTAGGGTAAGTACTGCTTGGCAACACCAAAACATCAGCGTGTTATCAATGCTAGTCTCATGCCGAATCCAAACTAGAGCACTGTACCAACGGCTAAGAAGAAAATGAACTCTACCCCAGCTGAAATCAGGACAAGCATATAAAAACGCTACCAAGCAACTACAGGGGCAGCAGAGCTGTTCTCTGCATGTGTTCCAATACAGTTAGTTGGCTTTACTGACTTTTCTGACTCTCCAAAGCATTACAAATGGAGAAGCTTGCACACTTCTCATATTGCTGATGTGTGACCATTCATGTTTTCTCTGAAGAAGTGGATTCAAGCATGCCTCCAAATGCCTCCCAAGTCACTTCCCAGTTTCAGCTTCAAGAAACACCCAAAGCTAGATCATGCTTTCCACCTACCAGCCCAGACTTCTGCAGAAAGAAAACCTAGGAGCAGAGATCAAAAAGAAACCATGGTGTTACCTAAACAGAACACAAGTCCAGGTTATGTTGTGGCACACATTCAGGGACAGGTTAGCTACTGCCAATGACTCCTCTGTGGGTAAAGAGTTACTGGGCAGGCAACTAGGGGGAGAAATAAAGGATCTGTATTGCTCTAAACACGTACTTGCCAAAGAAAGAGTGTTACAAAATATAGCACCTCATGTAGAAACTGGATATCTTTCATATTTTCTTATGCAAATGATTTTATTAACAGAGCTCTACAGTTCAAGCACTCAAGATTTGTGTGTGGCATCACTTATGTCCTGCCAGTCCTGCTCAGGCTGCAGCTCAGGGACAGGATAGTGGGCAGGTAGATGGACCTGTCCTGATCCAGTCCTCAATCCAGTTCTGCTGCCTGGGCCTGCCTGACCAGAACTCCCATCACAGCCAGCAGGCTCCTACACAGAGATCACTGCAGGTATTAAGGTCACCAGTAACAGTACAAGATTTTAGAAATACTGTGTTAAAGGCGTGCATCTATCTGTCAGCCTTCCACGATATGGCTGAACCCTTCTCCATTTCCTCTCTATGCCTCAGCTAGTCTTTTTCACAATATATAAGCATTTTAAGTGTAATATTTCAGTGTTGGAAAAAACTCTCAGATAAAAAAAGAATTCTGTTACCAACCAGAAAATGAAAATATAGAATTTCAGTAACATAACACTATAGCAATAAAAAAAATAATGTATTAAGAAATTGAAAAATATTTACATTTTTGAAAAATCATAATTTCCACATACCTTACTTAAAAAGCAGTGTGAGAATTACAAGCCTTGCGGCTAAAGTGTTCTAAATAATTATGTTCAAAGCAGACTACCCCTTCATCTAGCACAAGCCAGCCTTATGCTAGGAAAATTAACAATACATTGAAAATTGTACATGTGCATTCTAGTCAAACACACAGAATGACCAGCTCATATCATCACTGACAGCCTATTGTCACCAAAGACATTTGGTTTTGGTTCTTAGAATATTTATGGCGGCCTTGAGAATGCAGAAATCTTTAAAACAAATATTATACAAAACTTGGATCAAGAACAAAAAAACAAAAAAAAAAAAAAAAAAAAAGAAAACATTCTGAAAGAATGACAAAGCACAGGGGAAAAGAACTATTGCGAAGCCAAGAGTTTCAAAACCAAACACCCACTCATAACTGGCACTGTTTAAGCTGTGGAGAACAAAAATTCCTGCCCAGAAATGATATGTCAGCTAATATTGAAATGTGAGTTGCAGGAAGAAAAGAGAAAAATGCTTACCTGTGAATAGAAAAAGAAGCAATAGACCTAATGAGGGATGCCACTGCTCCAACTTTAGCAGCTTCCACTGCTCCCTGTAACCTGTATTGCACAGTTTCACCATAACTGATGAAAGGTTCATTGTAGACGACAATCTTCCCCTTGGCCTCCTGAGCTCGTTTGTGCAGTTCATCAAATGAGGCCACAACTATGACTTCTGCTGTAATTCCTGAAAGAAAGTATTACAGGGGTTTTAGCAATGCTCTCCTATAGCTCTCCTACAGCCACTTCCAACAGACAGAAAAACATGGACTGTGCAGAACTCAGGAAATCAGCACTAGTTTTTTTCCTGAGGAAGGAAGATGATGTGAAATGCTCCATCAGAGACCAGTACTAAACAGATGTGACAGAACCCTGATAAAGTACACACACCTCTGTAAGCCATGCTATCAGGCTGGTATTAAAACAGAACTTGAAGGGTGAGAAGGATACATGGGGGGAATTTTGCTCTCTGCATAGGCTTTAATGCCTATTGTAATCATTTATAGTACAAAAACATTTGCAAAAGCTAGCTATGGGATTAATTTAAAAAAGATAGTAATCTTTTCATGGAAATGTTTTGATATGTTGCTAAACAACTTAGCTTAATATAAGACAGCTGGAAGCCCATATTTTTAGACTGTAACTCCTACAAAATGATTAACCCATAAATGAAATTAAATTAAATGCAATGTCAACAAATTTTGTGATGTGCTTAATAATAATAATAATAATATTAATTTCATATTTAGTCAGGAGAATACAACAGTTCTATTGGATCTCCTTCTGGGAGTTTTTCCAGGTAGGTTCTTATGCATTACTATTCACACATGTTAAGTTAGATCCCACCCAGATCTGTTTTTAACAGCTGGAATAGTTTTAAATTGCTGTATTATCTTACTTGAAAAAACAAAGAATGGTACAGATAAGCCAAAGAATCCTTCTAACTTTTAAGTGCATTAATTGAGGGACTATATTTCACAGCATTTGAGAAGTAACTCATCAAAATGACCACAATGCTGAAAATTCAATTTTGTTGATTGGTTACAGAGATAAGTGGAGACTGCTTAACAACATGGGCTGGTACTTTGCTTCTAAATACATAAGAAATAATGGATGTCTGAAATTTTAGTGTTGTACATTTCACCTAATAGTCACAAAATACAAAAATGGAAGCTGAAACTAATAACAAATCCGCTAGGAAGTATTTGTCAGAATAAAGTGAAATTATCATGTTTTTAAGAATAAAATTATTCTCTGTAAAAAAGTCCCTTTTTTCAGGTTGGTTGGTTGTTGTTTTTTTGTGCATGAAATGAGAATTATTTAGAGGATTTCAAAGACTTGTATTTAAAACCACAATGAATGAGAAAAACTCTCAGAAACACAGGAAGGTAATGTCTCTCAGCATAAGTGTGCCCAGGCTCATGGCTTCTTTAAGACGAAACTACACTTCAAAACCTTAAAGAAACTATTCCACAGAAGTTTGATTTCATTAGAATATACCACTATGAACAGAACAGACATTTACTGCTACAACAAAAGTGAGTTTTAGCTACAAAAATAACCTAGTGTGAGAGACATCAAAATTTTAACTATTCAGATTCTTACCTTAACCTGGCAATGTTTTAGAGAGGCAAACCAAAGAATCACCTTCACACATTACTATCTGCTGTTGGCAGGCAGGTGAGTATACTAGCAGACTCCAGCTGCTTGTAATTAATGGCAGGTTCAGCCACTTAGCTCAGGAACATCCCAGCAACAGGGTAATTTTGGCTATGGAACCATGCAACTGGAAATAAAGCCAGGTATCTGCAAAATTTCATTTTCCATGAGAGAAGTCGTGGTCTCAGTAGGCTGATGCTACTGCAATGTCTGTTTCATATTATCTCTCCCCAGTGCTCCACCTGGATCGTGCAGCAGACACTGGAGGGACACAGGTCCCTGTTTGTCAAGGGAAGCAAGGAGAATAACTCTTCTGGGCATTACTGCATACATGAACAAACACCAGCTCTGCAAAGCTTTTTAAGAAAGCTACAGACAGCTAGTATCTATAATTCCTAAGAAATATGATGGTGAAATAAATTTATGGCCCTTCCTAGATGACAGGCATCAGGAGTTTGTACAGTGAGAATTACTGGAAAATGTACTGGAAATTTGTTCTAAGGGAAAGAACACAGAGTTGCAAATTCCAGCTCAGTATCTCTACCCTCAAATGTCCTCAAAGAAGCTAAATAAAGCTCTCCTTTGATAAAATTTTAAAAAAAAAAAAAAAGTTCTCTCTGCCTCATTTACTTAATGGCAGTATGGTATACATAAAGCATGAATTACAGTGCTTTCCATAACAGTGGAAAGCTTCTGATTAATTCAATTACTCATTTGCATTTTAGTGCCATTTTATACCATTTCAGATTCTCTGACTGAAGTTACAAGAGCAATGTTTATCTTAAACAAATATGTCGATACACATGCACAAACCACCCTTAAACCTTCTGTGCAAAAGGAGAAATAAAACAAAACCCCCAACAGTTTACCCGTTTAAGGAGACTGAGTTATTCCCTTTAGAAACTGGAAATGTCTCACCTTACTGAGCCTTTAAACAAATTAATAGAAATCCACCCTAGGATCTCCTACCAATTCAGTGACTCATGGCTCTGCTTCCCATGTTGAAAGATACTGTCTCTTACACCATCATTACATTAGTGGCTGTGTGTTATTGAACAGAAATCTTCAGAAACCCCATCTAAGGAGGGAGACAGACTGCCTGCTTACTTAAGCAAGATATAAAGATTATAACACACACAGTCCAAGAGATGAATACAGAGTATATGGGTAATTAGCAAAGTAAAGGGCATGAATCATAGAAAGCAGAATTACAAACATGATAAACTTGGCTGAGTGTATAAAGCTGAAGACTATTTATTTGATCTCATCACATGAAACATATTGTTGGGTTGGGCAAATGAGCAAAAGAATCTAGGTAGTATATGGGTTTCCTCTCATTTCTCATATTAAACAGCAAATTGTACCCTATTCTTTCTGACAATCAAGGTATAGGAAGGGTGTTCATGGTGGGAACAAGCAGGAAATTTTCACCAACCAACAAATTTATATTTTACAAAGTCCTCTGTACACTGAAATGTGTGTTTCTATCTCAAAATTTGAATATGTCACAACTGTGATGATTGCACTGCCAGTTGAAATAAGTGGTGTGGTATCGGTCACAGGCAGGATGAACACAAGACTGATTATGTATATATAAACGTATATATACATATATATATTTTTAAATGTATATATAAAAATATATATATAGACACACACACACATATATATGAAAGCAGCCATAAATCAGCTGTGTGTAACACTGTTCTATAGAAGAATTCTGATTCCTGGCATGAACACTTCTGTCTGGAGAGTCGCCTCCTCACAGCTGTTTACCTGCCAGCAATGATGCAAGGAGTAGATTAGTTCAAAGGGGATTCCTCCCAAGATTAACTGCAGCTAATACTTTAGTCATTTTAGTACCTACAGACATGCATCTCTCTGTGTTAGTAACAGGTTTCAGTGGAGAGAAAGAAAAAAAAGGAAAATCCACCCTATTATCAGATTTTAAAAACTGGTGGATCTTTATTAAAACATCAATGAAATTTCATACAGAATGCATTTTTACTTATCATTATCCCAGAAACACTCTATTCACAAACACACAGAAATTCAACCAAGTTAGTTACAATCTATTACTATATTAAAAGGATTTAGTAAATCCAGAAAGAAATATTATTTGCATACTGTTTAATCTTACTGAATACAAATTTCCTCATTACTTAACTATGGCCTTACTCTGTTCTTTTTTCCCCCAGTTTCATTTTTGTCATCCAGGTAACAGAAACAGTACCTTGGAGATCCAGTTACAAAGCCAAATGCAGTCATCATTAATTTGGCAATAAATTCTTTTCAATAGCAGCAAGCAAACAACTCATTCCTATGGACCTCCTAAACTTCTTTTGCTTCACACTAAAGTAAGAATTATGATTTCTTCTACAAATCACAGTATGGAACAGTGATGCTACTGATCCAAATGCACTGAAGTTACCACTGTCAAATAAATAACCTGATGGGCAAGGCAATTTTTGCTTAAAACTACTAAAATACAGTCATTCTAAGCCTAAACAAGACAAAGCTGGAAAAGAGGTATCAACACAAAAAGTCAACATCACATCTAATTGTTCTGACAACCGTGGAAATTTTGAAACTGGAGGAGATGTATCTGAAACTGGAGGAGATGCATCCTGGCCTCGGTAGTCATGAGAGGAAGGAGACAGGATGTTACTTCCCTGTTCATCAGAACGAGGCATCAGGATATCAGGACAGGAAATCAAGACAGTTCTTCATGGCAGAGCAGGAGTAATAACACACCACAACCACGGTGCCTGGCACCCATGTGGTGATCGCAGCCCTGCCCCACAGACCAGCCACGTCAGGCCACCCTCACGCCTCACCTCCTGCAACATCCCAGATTTCTCCGTTCCTACTCCAGCTCTTCCACAAAGCTAATTTGGCCCAGAAGCTGCTTCATCAGGGCATACTGTATTCTGTGCTGACCCTGAACACATGCAAGCAGTAGCCCCAAGCTTTTCTTACCTTAGTCTGGCTATTCCCATTGTCCTTCAGACTTGATCATCTCTCCAGATTAAAAGTAACAAGCCCCTGCCTCTTTCAGACACAGCCCTCAAGCACTGTCTTGTGCCCATTTGCAAGGTAGCTTCTTCCACAGAGCCTAGAATTTTATTGCATGGGTAGGTATGTATGTCTGGAGATAAGGTAGTTGTTGGGACAGGCCAAAGCAGAGAAGGTCTTGGGGAGGGAAAATGCAAATATATGCTTCAAAGCTAAGTAAGATTAGCGACCTGGCATTAAATCCTTTTTTATGTTCAACATCCTCTAAAATCAGCTCAGAAAACATTTTCCTCCTCAACTTCTAGCATACCTCTCTTAAAAACATGTTTTCTAACACCCTCCAGGAATTTGTTCAGCTTTCCTGCAATGCTCCACAAACTTCAACTAGATTTTTAGAAAAACAGACTCAAATTCTTTATCTCTAATGACCTCATCCAATTAAGGCTTTGTGTCAGGCTGAAGCAAATGAAAGATTAATATCATCACTTTTTTTTTTCTCACTCAAAAATTATTAGCATGTACTGGACATCTGAAATATTCTAACAAAGTCAACAAATCTGAAATATCTAACACCTCGAAACACATTTGCTCTATCCACACATATAAATAAGTACTAATGTAATAATTAGAATATGAAGAAAATAAGAAATAAGAATTTAAGGCAACTGTGAAATGAAAAAGAGGGTTTTATCGGGAAGAAAAATTTTGTAAAATATGAACAATACTTCTAGAAAATGTGACATTCCTACTCTGTGGAACAGCAAAGAGAATTGCTTCATGAAAATAAAATTACATAGGACAGTTATAAAAAAGGATATGAGGCTATTCAGCTGAGATGCTTTGCACAGAGACTAAACATACTGTACCATTTCTTAAGAACACTGAGAAAAATGTACACTATATAATAGTTAAGTTTCTGAAAAATATGACTTAAAATTTCCAGCAAGTACTGGATCTCTTCTGAACAGTTTGGTTTCAATGACCTGTAGCTTACTGTGTACCACAAATCCTAGGAGAAAATGGGTTTGTCCCAACCCCCAGCATAAAGCCTTGGATGCCAAAAGAGTGGGGCAACAGGTTAGGTTCTCCCAGAAACAGCCCTGGACAGAACACAGGCTCCTATGCAATGTGTAGGGATAATCAGACACCCAAAACCAAGATCCATAAAAATAAGTTTCTGAGAACAGGGGTGCTCAAGGTAGGAAGATCTGAGGACAGCCATTCCCTCCTTAGTGAGTCAAAGGTGCCTGTCACTGCTGGCTATCCCTTGGGATGAATGGCCATCCAGCTGTGTCTGCATGCCCCTCACGTGCAGAAAATCATATTTAAATCCCACCTTCAATAGCTTCAGCCTGGCCTTAACATCCTTGAGGTAACCACCCTCAACTCAGTGACACTGCAAAAGGACAAGACCGGAAAATTCACTCCTTTACCACTGGCAATCCACACAGTTCACCTGAACATTGGTTAAAGTAGCAACTGGAACCCATATTCTCCCCAGACAGCATGTCCACCTCAAAGCCATGCAGATACTTCTACTCTCTAAATCTTTGAAATGCTACTGCACTAACTTTAGCCCAGATGCTGGGCCACTGAACACCACAGTGTCTGAAGTCCTTCACAGATGTCACCTTTTATGTTCCATGAAAAACAGTAGCATGATTACCATAACAAAAGCAGTGTTACTCTAAGTAATAATAAACAATCCAGGTACTCAATACTGAGGCTCATGGTCTCTAGATGTCCATTAATAGCTCCTCACACATGAAAGAAGAGGAATCCAGTGAAGACAGGAGGGCTTTGCTGTGCACTATGCTCTCATGCCTACAACTCTCTACAACCCCTGTTTTCAGCACTGGACCCCTCCTCAAAGGGGTACCCAAGTCCTTCCAGAAGCATCACTTTTCTTCCAGGAGATCAGTGGTCATCCAAGATGCTGGCAACTTAAGGGTAAATCCTCTGGTACACATTAAAAAAAGAACTTTTTTGTCGGCCTTTTGTTCATCTAGCTGAATTCCCTAATCCACTTCACCACTGAGGTAAAAAAGAGGATGGTCAACACTGGGGACAAAATCAACCAGAACTGGAGCCAGACCACTTCTTTCAGCAATATTCCTGGTTTAATAAAATGGTGGACCAACAGCAACAGCCCACACCAACAACTTCAAGGCAACACTCATTATGCTCATTTTATACATAACAGGCTGGAACTACTTTCATGTTATCTAATTGCAAAGCTCCTATCACCTTCCATAAGAGTGCAGCTGGACCAAATATTGACAATTAAACAAAGAAAAGACCATGACTTGAACACAAAAACTAGGAAAAAGTCTGCCAGTGCATCATTTTCATATTTATATTATTTCAGTTTTGCTGCAACCAACAGTACATAAAAAAACAGAGTGTTCCTTTTTTTTTTGAGGAGACATTTCAGGGCAGGCTGCCGTGAAGTCGGTTCTGCTTGTCAGTATTTCTTTAAAATTAAAGGGCATGGTCACTCATCAGAGTAAAAAAAATGCATTTTAGAACACATGCAAAAAAATGAACTCTTTGATACTCTATGGTCAAACATCTGCTAAACTACCACTTTCCTTCAATTACGAGATTCTCAAAGCAACAATTATATTTGGGGGATATAATCAGTACCACCAGAAATCAACACAGTCTCTCTCTATATATATCTCCATGTTTTGCCAATGTTGAAACACTGAAAATGAGACAAGGACATTGACTAAATATGGTAAATCTCCAGTTTTCCAGCTCCCAAAACTGAGCACTTTCTATCATTCAATCCTGTTTGCTACCTAGGAATCCATTTCTTCAAGGTGATGACTATTAAGAGCCCCTGCTGATTTCTGGAAATCCAGGTCACTCTGTTTCCCTGGCACTAAAGCGGGCAGTGAAGTTACTCCCTCCTTGTAAAGAGATCAAAGGAAGTGAAAACTTTCTCTTTGACCGAACACCTTCATATCCTGGAATACACTTGGGGAGGGAGAATGTTGGAGGTTTTTCCTCTTCAATAGAAAAATCTAACCTTTTCTGTACTCTCCTTTTTTGCTGTGAAAATCAGATGGAATCTGGGAACTTGACATCTTGGCATATTTCCCAGTCATGAAGAAGAAAGCAGGATTTTATCCACAAGATCACAAGGTACTGAAAAGCCTCCTGCACATCATCCAACTGTTCTGTATCTGAGCCAAAGTGGGCAAATCTCATAAAATCAAATAAATGAGAAAAGCTCTCTGCACATCCCAATAGGGTTTCAATGCCATAGGCACGAGTTAGAAGACATTCTCTGCAGGAAGAGACACTCCTGGTATCCTGGAGTCAATGGACTGGCTTGGACTTCATAGCTAAAAATACTGCTACTATTTAGGGCTTCTTGTTCCTGCCCTGAAGGATTGCGGATTTTTTCTACACTCGCATGGTGTATGCTGAAATGGAAAGTAACCAACCTCAGCATGTGCTCTAGCCATTGGGTAACTCTTCGGAAACACTGGTTTGAATTTCCATGGACAGAGGGAAATTAAACCCTGAATTTCCAACATCCAAAGCCAGGTGTCCTGGTTTAGGGCAAATTTGGGAGGAAACCTCTGAATGGGGTCCCTCTAGAAAGCAAATTCAAGTGGCCCCTCCACCAACCGGTTCAGGAAAATATTTCCTTGGAGAAAAGTGGAAGATACTGTTTATTTAACAGGCAAAGTATTCACAAGCATAAAAAAAATAAATGTATAATATTAAACAATAAAACCTCTCGCTATTCTGAAGAGATGGCAAATTCAGAAAGTCCTTGTTGTGGAGTGTGACTCAGCTCACTCAGTCTCTTACCAGTCTCTCCTGCACTGGAGAATGCTGTGTCCTGGCCCCTGATGGGCCACAGGTGTGAGCTCCCAGCATTTTTCTGGGTTTTCAGTCCAGAGCAGGTTTGAACAGTTTCAAGAAAAAGAAAAAACACAGTCCAGGGAACTTCTCTACCTCAGCTACCTAAAAAAAAAACTAAATAAAAAGCAAAGAAGAGCTCTCGTGCTGTCTGTCCATGCTGCAGACGACACTGTCCAGGAGCAGGAATGCAGAGGAGTGAGTGCAGTTTCTGAGAACAAACTGTGTGCTCTTTTTCCCCCTTTTCGCTCTCAGAACCAGTCTTAAATATCCAGCATAAACAGAACAGACAACTGGGGATACAAGCATCATAAAGTCACCCCAGGGCAGGTTTCTAATTAGGTTTCTAATTGCTGCTAGGCTATTGCCAAGATAATGAAGAGCCCTCCTAAGCACTTGCTTGGGGTTCTGAGCTTCAGGAGAGGCTCTGAGAGAACCAAAGGGCACCAAGTCCAGCACCAAGTTTTAAACTTCCGCCAACGTCTCCTATTTTCTTAGCTTCTCAGGTCACAAGCCTGGGGACAAATCATGGGAAGAGAAGAATACAGGACAAAACTGAAAAGATGAAAAAGCAAGAAATGGTCTCCTGTACCTTCTGCTGGGATGGAGGAGTCAGCCACTCTCATCTTAACCCCATTCCTAGACCTTAAAAGACAAGAAGTCCAGCTCTGTCTGTAACAGGCATCAGTAGTGTCAAGGAAGGGATCTGTTTGGGCTGTACTGAGACAGTGGTTTGTAAATGGAGGGGTCTGAAATATATCCTGACAGGAACACTGGCTTTAAACACGTAGTAACTATCAAGCTAACAGCAAACAACTTCAGGAGTCATCTGCACAGTCCACTTTAGAGGCAAAGAATCATCATAGAGCCAGCATCTGAAGGACCTTCAGCCTTTAAAACATCCCTCTGCCAAAGCTCAGCACAGGAGCAGTAGATCTCCCTAGTTTGATCCCATGTAACAACAGTACTGTAACAGGATAACTGGCATCAGGCATCTCATATTGAGTCGCATTATTTTGATTACAGGAAGAGTCATACCCCCAAAACTTCGTGCCTAGAACAAGATGTATCAGAACTGCTGATAATCCCTCAATGAGGGGAATTGTTCAACTATTTCTGATGCCATTTAGGGCAGCCTTCTATTCCTTTTTCTTAGGAATAAGGCACTGTGGCAATCCTCAGAAGTGATAACGCAGTGGTTTTAATAATAATAAACACATTTTTTTATTTCATGCTTGGTATGAGTGAGAATTTTAGAACAAGCACTTTTCCCAACATTGATTCTCTTGCCTGCAGAGGCTGGTGATGAGCAGCTCTTACGAGACATTTCCGTCAGCCAGGAGGATGGTCCAGAGATCAGAAGAACAAGAGCCAAGTGCTCACCAGGGACCAGCCACCCCACATAACCTTCCCAAGCACAAAAACCTGTCCCTGTTCACACAGAGAGAGATGAGACCAGCAGAAATCAGAACAGGCACAAACAGTAGGAGAGTCAGAAGGTAAGTAATTGAATCAAAATTATTCCATGAAGTATGAGAAATGACCCACTGTTTTGTGAGAGATCTCATTGCCATAAAGCCTTCTAGCACCAACACATATACTTCTTCAGAAACACGGCAGATCTCAGAGGAAAGTGAAATTGTGAGAAAGAATAATGTGGGGGTTTTGAACCAGCACTGGATAATACAATCACAGCTTTCAAGATATAGGATCTTTAAAGATGAAAAAGAAGGACATAATTAGGCTGAGTATTTTTAACATGTAAATTCAGTATATCACTAAAAAAAAAAAAAAAAAAAAAAAAAAAAGGCATACCTAGGAGTAAAACCAGGCAAGTGCAAATAACTACACAAGTAAGAAAGAGAAGTGAAAAACAGACTTTTCTGGATGTGAAGATGTTTGCCAAAATTAAATTGCAGCTTCTCTTTTCAGGTTCAGCAACACTTGCTAAACACCAAAAAAGACCTTTTAATTTTTGCTTACTTTTTAGGAAGCTTGGAATAGGACTGGAAAGAATACAAAATAAGTTGTAGGCTTAAAATTTGCTCTAAATTTTCTCTTATCAAAGCACTAAACCTTGCACATATCATGGGACAAACAGGTAGTAATGGTTCTAGTTGCTTTGCATTTTAGGTATGCGTTTACCTCAATATGACAGAACTATCTCAGATAAAATTCACAGCAGCAATTTTTCAAACCAAGTATAATTTATTCCAAGCATATCTTAAATTACCCAGTTTTATTTGTTGCATTTTGACGAGCTATATATTTTTTTCTAAACATAACAATTTTATATGTTGTTTCATTTCAAAGAGAAAGCTTGCTATCACAAAAATTTACAATTTATAAAAAAATTATGAGTATCATGTTACCTTTTATTTCCTAAACTAAATTTATTTTCTCATAAAGGAATACAAATGCTTTTGAAGTGGTCTAGGAATAAGTATATTGTTTTTTATGGAGAGTAGTCACAGAAGAAGGTTCTCATCTGGCTTTTAAATAACAATCCTCAAAGTCTCACATCAGTAAGTACAAATAAAGAATCTTATAAATCATTTTGTTTGTAGGCAATCTAATATTTTGGTGTTTAAAAGACCAGAATCTTGTTAAGCGCAGCTAATGGTTATTCTTTCTCCTGAGTAACATATCACACGTGATCATCTAAAAGGCAACACACAGTTCAGTGACAAGTAAGTGACAAAGTGAGCATGTAAACAATGGGAAGGGAAGGGAAGGGAAGGGAAGGGAAGGGAAGGGAAGGGAAGGGAAGGGCACACAGATACCAACTGCTATGTTTGGTGAGGGGCTTGAACTCTTCAAGCTCACCTCCTTTTCCTGCTGCCCTGTTTTTTACTGGAGTGAAGGGTGGAGCCTGGCAAAATAGGGCACATGAAGAGAAGGAGAAATCATGTGTCAATTTGACACCCCATGGAGAACTTCTTTCCTACCAACCAGAATCTTTGCAAATGACGTTCATCAGTGTTAAAAAAAAAAAGAGTATAAATTTAATGGAAAGGTCAGGAATCACCTCTAATTTTATAAGTCCTTTCAACCAAACTGTATTAATATAACTGCACCAGTCACAACCACACTATATAGAAAAGTCCCAGGAAAATAGCACCTTGTTTTGCAGAACTACTACAGCAAGAAGAAAACCACAGTTTGACCACTGAGAGAAGTTATTAGGGGTACAATACAGTTTGTGCTATAAAGCAAGTCACATGTAATTCCAAAAGGAAGAGTTACCTTCTGGAGGAGTGGCAATACTGTTCCCAAGTCCCAAAATAGCAATGCTATGATTCCTTGGTTCCAGCATCACTGCAAACTCTTCTCCTCTTTCCCAGTGTGGTACTTTCACAGGCTCTAGATGCACATTTTCCAGCCCATCTTTCTGCAGGGCAGTGAACATATATTTGATGGCTGCCTCTAAGTTTTTTGAACCACTGAGTCTAGGTCCTATGGTGTCAGCAAAAACTGCTAATCTATCATAGGATCTGTTCTGAGCCTTTCCATGAACAGCAAGATCAATAATAGCCTTAGCAATATCAGTATAGCCAGCTATCTCATTTTTAATGTCTTCAAATGACTTCAGGGAACTTCCATCTCTTCTCAAAGATTTCCCAGCATGCTGGTGTAATAAATTCATGAGAAATATTAAAAACAAGTGCTTCATTTTTTTCTCTTTCTTCTTTTCCACAGATGGCCTGTTGGAGAGGCAAAAAGGAAAAAAAAAAACAAAAAAACAAAAAAGAAAGTTAAAAAATCATACACCTATCAGCAATATTTTTAGTTATTTGAATTGGCAGACAGAAATGAAATTAAATTAGTTTATCATGAAAATGCTTCGATCAGAACTAGCAAAAAAGTAAACTCAACTTTAAGACAGAGTTATTGAAAGCAAATGAAAAAGATACTTAGACCACTGGACACAATCTTTGTGGTCTTTAGAAATATCCTTGGAATGCTGCATCTTTGTAAATAAACACATTCTTCAATGAATCAAAACCCAGGGCTGCTCCCATGCAGGAGGAGTTTTGCATCTCCTTTCTGTTACGAGCAGGACTTTTCAGAAGTGCCAAATCAAATGTCTCGACACAAAACATCCAGACAAAAACTTTTCTTATACCACATTCATGAATAAAAGTTCTTCCTGATCTCCATCTTCATAATCAGAAAAGTACTTTCTATTGTTCTAAAAAGATTTAAGATTTAGATCCAATGCCTCCAGTGTCCTAGTTTTGGCTAGGATAGAGATAATTTTCTGCTCAGTAAGTGATACAGTGCTCTGGTTTGGATTCAGCATGAGAATAGCATTGATAACACACTGATGTTTTGGTTGTTGCTAAGTAGTGCTTACCCTAAGTCAAGGACTTTCAAGTGTCTCATGCTCTGTGAATGAGGAGCTGCACAAGAAGCTGGGAGGGAGCACAGCCAGGACAACTGACCTACACTGACCAAAGGGATATTCCATACCAAGGTGAGTACACAAACTGGGGGAGTTGACTGGAAAAGCCTAATCACTTATCAGGGAAAGGCTGAGCATTGATCAGCAGGTGGTAAGCAGTTGGATTGTGCATCACTTGTTTTTCTTGGGCTTTTAATTTTTTTTTATTATTATTATCATAATTATTATTATAACCCTTTACTTATTTTCATCTACTTAACTGTTCTTATCTGAACCCATGCGTTTTTGTACCTGTATTGGTTTGGCATGGTCTGGTTTTTGGCAGTAAAAACCCACAAAGATGTCTCCTGTGGGAAGCTGCTGGAAGCTTCCCACCATGTCCAGCAGAGCCAATCCCTGATGGCTCTGAAAATGGACATGCTGCTGGCCAAACCTGGGCCAATGAGAGAAGTTGGTAATGACTTTGTGATGACATACTGAAGAAGAAAATCCAAACAGAGTCACAGGTTTTTTGCTCCTAGTCAGAGAAGGAGGTGAGAACATGTGAGGGAAACAACATGGCAACACCAAGGTCAGTGGAGAAATAGGAGGAGGAGCTGCTCCAGGCGCTGGAGCTGAGATTGCTCTGCATCGGAGCGGGTGGATGCCTGGTGGGGCTGTGATCTAGGGGGATACCTGGTGGAGAGAGCAGGCCCCTGCTCCAGGCTGGAGCAGCCTGTCTTTGTAGGACTGCACCCCGTGGAAAGAGACCCATGCCGCAGCAGTTTTGGGAGGACTGTGTGCCTGTGGGAGGGACTCAGGGTGCAGCAGGTACGGTTTGGCTGCTGCTCGTGGGAGTGCACCCACGCTGGAGAAGTTCATGGAGAGCTGTCTCCTGTGGGAGGGACCCCACGGCCTCACAGGGGAAGGACTCCTTTCCCCGAGCAGCAGAATAAAATCTCAGTGATGAACTGACCAAAACCCCCACGCCCTGTCTCCCTGTGCTGTCTGTGGGAAGGTGCAACCCACAACATTTATGAGAGATTCTGATCAGCTCCCAAAAAGGGGGGATAATCCACCAGGCATGCACCCATAAGATGCCATGTGAAATGCAGAAATAAAACACAGAAGGAGTCAAAGTAGTAACCACATTTCTAGGATCCATAAACCACCAGAATTCAGAAACAAATAAACTACAATACCCCAATACCCACAAAAAAACCACTCATGCAATAATTTTGGAGTCACCAAGCCTAGCACATATGATAACCAACACAAACTGCCAGCCTTCCATAGACCTTTATGGGTCTTTTCACAAACAGCAATTTAAGCAATAGCTTTAGCAATAGAGGAATACTAAGGTATTCTCCTTAACTATTCAAATGTCCCCTAAGCTTGAGATCAAGGAAGTAATAAGTTCTTCACAGTGAAGCATAGTTTTTGCAAAATGACAAAAAATCATCATTGATTTCATCTGTGAACAACAAATCTATCACACAGATTTCTCTGAGACAGACAAGGCAAAGGTCTTACACAACCAGGAGGAGAAGACTTGGGTTATCTCAGGACACTGCCTGAGAACTGCAAAATGCCTTTTATAGTCTGAGTTACTGTTTATTTGTGGTTATACTACACAGAGTATTGGTGTATTTTTATTGCTATGCTCTGCACTTTCTTCATGTACTTTCCCTTAACCAGTTAATTACATGCTCTTAGACATCCTCTTCTAGAGACATCAGTCATTTTCTCAGGATGACCATGCTCGTTCCCTGATTTTTGCAAAGTTCATCATGCACAAAGAAGCCAGCGAGAAAATGGTAAGTGCTGAATGGAATAAAACAATTCTGTAGACTTAGTTTCAAAAACTTAATGTTTGGGGGTCTCTTTGTTTAAGGGTTTGCAAAATCTACCAGAAAAAGCAGATACACTTAGCTGTTACACAGAAGACACAGAGGGATTATCTAAATAGCACTGGCCACCTCAAAGGGCCCCAGGCTACATACTTCATGCATTTTTTTTCAATGTACAGATGCAACTGCAGTTATCACACTTCCCTTAACTCAGAAATTGTTTCTTTGTTCTTCCTAACCTCATTCAAAACCAGCAGCATGCTCACTCCAAAGCCTGCCCCAGAGGACCTGCATTTAAGAGATACACTTCTTCCAGGAATTTCCCACTCAACACTGAGAACAGACATGTTTCCACAACTTTTGTGGATGTAACACTTCTGTGTCGCACAGCATTTCACTGCCTCCAATGCACTGTAGGAGGAATATAACTCAATTCAAACCCTGGTCAAGAACAAAAAAAAAAAAAAAAAAAAAAAAAAAAAAGAATGCAATTTATTGTGCTTTTCTTGAATACTCAAGCATAATCTGTTCAAAAGCGGCTATCTGAAATATTTCCCTGCTGGGTAAAATAACATCATACTCAGACTGCAATAGAGGAATCACTCCACTGCTAGTCCAGGGAAAGAATCACACATCTGTTTTCCTAGTCTCTGCAATTTTATCACCCCAGTGAATCATCTAGCAAAGGAGATTAGTTATTTTTCCACATCTAACTAGTTAAGACTCAGCACATGAATCTCACCATGCCAACCAAATTAATAAAAAATAACAGGGCAATCAAAATGTTTCAATGTGTTTTATTGTCCATGAAGCAGAAAGAGGGCATGCAGCCATAGTAGTACCTGGATCCATACAGAAAGAAGGGAATGCTCTGAATATAGTTCACAGAAAGAGAGATTTTTCCCTGCAAAATCCTAGCAGAACATTTAAAAGGGAAAGTCTGGAGTGAGGAAGACCAAGTTAGGTAGCACTTAAACAAATGTACATATATAAATCCATAGGGCCTCATGGCTTGCACCCACAAATATTGAAAGCTGGTATCATTGTGAGGCCACTCTGGTCATGTCACTCCTAACTTTGAGAAGGGCAAGAGATAAAATTAACTACAATAAGAACTACAGACCAGTCAGCCTCACATCAAGCTCTGGCAAGTGGACAGGAGAAAAATCCTGAAAATTACTTCCACACAAGGACAAGAAGGTGACTCAGAATAGTTAGCATGGATTTACAAAGGGGAAATTGCATAATCAACATGATGTCTGTCTAGGACAATATTGCTGGCTTGGTAGATGAGGACAGAGCAGTGGATTTGTTTCCCTTTTACATGGGTAAGGCAGCTGAGAGTCTCCATAAAAGTCTCAGGGACGTGATGAAGTATAGGCTGGATGAGCAGACAGTGAGGTGGATTGAAAATCAACTGAACATCCAAGCTCAGAGGATTCTGAGTGACATCTAGTTGACAGATGGTAGCTAGTGGTGATCCCTAAAAGTCCATCAGAACCCTTATAAATCTCCATTAATAATCTGGATGCTTGGACAGAGTGTGGCCTCCAATGACAGAAAGGTTAGCAGGAGTGGCTGTGCACTCGATGGTTGTGTGAGGAGGCAGGCAGGCAGGAACCTTATGAAGTTCAACAAGTCCTGCATCTGGGGAAGATGCACTAAGACAGCTGGGGATACCCAGCTGGAAAGGAGGTGGCAGAAAATGAGTCAACAAAATCTCCTGTTGGCAAAGACGAACAGCCTGATGGGCTGCACATCAGGAGTGTTGCCTGCAGGCGGAGCGATGTGGTCTTTCCCCTCTAGTCAGCATTAGAGAAGCCAGACCTGGATTATTTCTTCATTCCTGGGCTTCCCAGTATGAGAGAGATGTGGACGTGCTGGACAGTGTGCAACAAAGGGCCACAAAGATGATTAAGGGACTGGAGTATCCAGTATCCCTGTTAGGAGAGGCTGAGAGAGCTTTAACTGTTCAGTCTGGAGTCCAGAAGGAGAGGGAGGGATTAATCAGTGGATAGAAATACCTGATGGGAGGAAACAAAGAAGACGGAGCCAGGCTTTTTCCAGTGGTGCCCACCAACAGAACAAGAGTCAATGGAAACAAACTGAAATACATGAAATTCCACCTGAACACAAGAATGTGCTTTTTTTTTTTTTTTTTTTTTTTTTTCCCAAAGTGAGGGTAGTCAATCACTGGAAGAGGTTGCTCAGAGAGGCTGTGAAGTGTCCATACAGGGACATATTCCAAACCTGTCTAGGCATGGAATGTCATAGTTGTCCAGGGCCTGGACAACCTGCTGCAGCTGACCCTGCTTAAAAAGGCACTTTAGAGCTCAAAAGATGTCTTTCAAACTAAATGTGTGATTTGGAATATGAAAGGAGACCAGAGACACAAGCTGAAAGGCGTTTTAAAAATCAAGGGAGAAAGGTTCTAGGTATGTAGAAGAAATAGATAAACTGAAGGCAGAAAGTAAGTCTTTTCCAGCTCAAATTAGTATGAAAGAACGAAATGTACAACACAATACAATGCAGGTAGTGCAGAGGGTGTCAGAAGATACACTTATTAGTAGTTACTTTAAGGATACTTCTATTACTGTGTAGTCAACTTGTCTGTACCTAACTGCTGTCTTTGATGCTAAAGTGCAAGCTCATTGGGATTTTCATCTTTTAATGGTGCCCTTATATAAAAGAAGAGCACATCCAAACTAACTGGCATTTCCACCATTAAAAACATTACAATATAAATTACTTAAATGTTACAGATGGAAAAGATAACAGGAAGAGGAAAAAAGAATCTCTCAGATGAGAGACTGATTATTGTCTGATTGATCACTGTCTACAGCAATCAGACAACAGAAAGACGAGTAAAGGGCATAAAAATAGGATAAACAACGTTAGAGCACTGCTTCTTCTCCAATGGGGCAAGGTTTTCGCAAAATCCCAGTTGAAAATACAGACAAAAGGATACAGAGAGTTCACAGAAGTCATGGTTATGGGAAATGAGGAATGAAAACAATAAATTGAGGCTATTAACCACTTAATTGCTAGAGATCTGCTATATCTGCAGAGCATCTATCAGTTTCCTAACCACCATTTGATTTTCCTTCAGGGACTGGAGGAAATCTTGAAATCACACAGTGGTTTTGATGACATGAGAATAGACTGAAAAGCCCCAGGGTAACAAACTAACATGCTGCAGAGTGATGTCTGATACGTTTAATAGCACTGGAAAAAAGTTTGTTGTGACAGCTGTGGAGTAGGATGGCTGGGAGGCTAGGTGAACTTGCAAAATGAGGTGGAGATTTCTGCCTAAAAATAAAGTCATAGAGTTCTTCCATCACTTATAAAGATAAGGAGGAGGGGTGGGTAGGGGGTGGGGGAAATACAAGCTTTATGATCTTGAAGAGTGAAGCAGAAAAGCAGACATTCCTTAAAGACTCCTTTTTCAGAATTGTTGTAATTCCTCATCTGGGAGAACACTTAATCAGTTGGAAAATCTTGGGTTTGGGAACACACACAGTTGAAGCTATCATTTACATTACAAAGCCCTTAAAATTAGCCTTTTGAATCGTAAAACTAAGGTAAAGAAGAGTACAACACAATAAGGATATAAGGTTTTGGATAATGTTATTACTTGGACCAAAAAGTCTAAAACACCAAAGGAAACACCTGAGCTGTTTTACCAACTTCAAAAGAACTATTTTGAATTTCTACAACTGAAGATACATACTGAAATCCATGACCTATGACTATATAGGCTTTAGTAGTGATACTGACTTATGTAGACATAATAGGAAGTGAAAAGTTTTAAGAACTCTATAAAGATTAAGACTGAGAAAGTCCAAACATTCCAGGAGACACTGCAGCCACAGCTCCCCATTTGGCAGAAGTTCATACCCTATTTATAGTCAGTATGGAGGAAGTACTACAGCTTAACACAGAAAGGAAGCAGTAAGAGGAGACACTCTTCCCTCTTTCTTCACCTCCAAGCCTCAGAATAGTATCAGGCTACCTTGACATACTCTTATTCCATCGCTGCTGCTGAAATGGCAATAATCCTGGAGAATCACACCATAATAAATGTGCTGGATAGTGTATCCAGCATACTGTATCCAAATTCTGTATCAGCAAAGCCACAGCTACTCCATCGCTGCTGCTGAAATGGCAGTAATCCTGAAGAATCACACCATAATAAATGTGTGCTGGATAGTGTATCCAGCATACTGTATCCAAATTCTGTATCAGCAAAGCCACAGAAATGATCAGCCAGCTACTTCTCTAAGAAGTGGTGTGGTCCAGACAAAAATTAAGTTAAGAATAACAAAAAAAACCCCAAAAACCCACAAGCACTGAACAATGCCTCTGCCACAGAACAGCTGATATTATTCTTCTTAATAAGCATGGAAAATACAGCTCTCAAAAGGGAATACATTATCTTTTCAGAGGCAAAGATTGGAATTCAGTGGGATTTTTAGATGAGAATTGAAGAGAACAGAAATACTTAATGAATGGAAGGCAGTTAGGAAACAATGACACCAAAATACAGTGTTCTACATATTACATTACATGGCAAAATGTATAGCTAAAGCCAGCTGATAATGTTGAAAGACAGCTGAGGAGAGGGGGAGGGAATGATTTTGGACAAATAAATCAACACATACAAGAACAGGGCCACAATTATACTACCTGTAGTTTTACGCTCAGCTTCACCCAAATCCACTACTGCCCTAGTGTAAAAAGTGAGACAGGTATCTTTACTGTTTCACAAATTTCCTAAACTACTGAGACACAAACTCTTCAGAACTGCATATTTTTGTGTCAGCCTTTCCTACAGGTGAAAAGGGCTCCCTTTTTAAGGAAGCAAATTAACCACAGAAATCTTCTCTCACAACCTTATGCTTAAATTTCTTGCACCCAAAATTCTAAACTAAGTTTCTTTTTGAAAACATGTTCAACAAGACATCTTACATCCTGTATTAAGTTAAATCATTCCTGCAAATTGGATATTAAGTATTTTCCTTCTGAGTTTTTATTGAAATGCTGGCAGACTGCATCCAGCCAAATGATGAAACCTACCTCCCTAGCAGGAGGAAGCCTATGACAGAAGGTATGAGCCATGAGCAAATGATCAATCCACACCTCTGGATAGCAAGAGCTGCTAAAATTGATGGACAGACGTAACAGGAACAAACCAAGTTCTGTTAGCAACAGTCAGTACAGGGCTGGTACTGTCAAAGGTTGGTCTGTCACTCCTGTGAAAGCCAAAAGGAATCCCACTGCCATGCATCTGGCACTTGCAGGTACTTCCTGATGTGCCTTCAAGCAGCATTCCAGCAGAAGACTGTTCAGTCCCACAGAACACGTGTGTGCTCCAGATTTTGGCCAGAAAATCTAAATACTTTGAGTTTCTCCTTCCAACAATTAAATCTCAGTTTTAAAGACAACTACATATTACACTACTAAGGGTCAGGACATTTGCCAAAATGAACCACTAAATTAAGCAACCTGAGTTACTAATTATGTTATGCATTAGAGGAGTGCAACAGACTAACTTTTCTAATTAATTTTAACAAAAAATGCACCAGATATTTGCAGCTACATATATATTATATACCACCTCAGAATTAGAAACTTTTAAGTTAAATTCTTATCATTTTCATATATTACAAGAATAATATGCCTCTACAACCACACATCTACAAAGCACTTTTTGCTTTGCATATGGAACAAAACTTCTCATTTTAAGTCAGCAGGTTCAGAGAAAAGCTATGCACATTAAACACCTTAAAGAAAAAGACCAAAAAAGGGCAACACCAACATTTTCAAAAGTATGTGACCATTTTAGCTACTTCACTTCATACATCTACAACCCAGTGTACAAACTGTAAGTAGCACCATAATTCCAAATTATGTCAATAATCATTCAGTAATGCTGAATATAAGATATTTAAGAATATTAATAAACAAAATTTCCAGATGAAAATAACTGTAACTTTTTTGAGTGTTTCATTTGTCATGTTTTTGCATACAGTCTTTCTCTACAAGTCACAAGAAAAGGTAAATTCCTCATACTGCTACAACAAAAAGCAATCTAATGGTTTTGTGAAGCTGAGAAGTCTGGTCAACACATTGCTAGATTTGTTCAGAACTTTTGTTTTAGTCTTTTCCCTCCTTATTGTAGGATACACCCACTGAATCTTCCCTTTCCAAAGCAACAAAAATTTGTAAATTAAACTATACAAAAAAGTGAAGGATCAAGAATTTCTCATTACAATTGACAGAAAAATTATCTTTATGATGCACACATTTCTTTACTTATATTAAGGGTGGGAAAAGATATTAATTTCGATGAGATATATTAGGAAGTATGTCATTTATGATTTCATCATGTTCACTAGAGCATGAGGTACTCAAATATCACACTGTATTCCAACATATCAGCATCAGAAACAAGTGGCTACAGTTCAGTGGCAATGTACAATTGGAGCCACCGTCCAACTGCAGAATGCAATGAAATGTGGGGAAAAAAAAAAGAAAGAAAGAAAAAATCTCTAAAAGCTTGAATGTAACAGACTGCTAGCAAGATAAATATACTTTACTTAAAGAGCTTGAGAGAAATCTGGGTTTTAGCCAATTTTGAGAAATAAATTAGCAAAACCAGACCTCTTTCTGATGTGGAAGAAAGCTCCAGCACCACTTTTTCATCAAAGCGACACCCCAGTGCAGCACACATTTGATCATGAAGCACTACACTTACCATGCATAAGGCAGATCTGATTCTGTATTTAGCTTCTAATTACTTTTTACTACCATTTAAAAGACAAAAGTTATCAAACCATTTTGCTATTGCAGGATAAAAAAGCCAGCTAGGACAACAGACAGGACAACAGACATATATCACTATTCATTTATTTTTAATTTTTTTTTTAAATTTTGATAAATGCTCAACACACCCCTGTTATCATCAGGGTCCCCCGTGCTACTCACTGCACAGACATGCTGACAGACACACGTCTCACAACTACAGACAAAATGAACCAGCAACTGGAAGAGGAGGGACCCAGAAGTGACACCTCCAAGTGCTTCAGTTGCCACATGAAAGACATTAGCATAACCACTCAGCCCCTTTCTTCTGACACTACCAAGAACAGCTCATCAAAAGCTTGCTGCACTGAAGCAAATGGTCACATTACAAAATGTCAACTGGCAATTAAAGTGAAAAGGAAAAAACAAACAAAAACCAAAAATCACAAACAACCACCTCCCCCCAAATATACCATAGAGTAAACACACTAATTATACGAAGCAGACAGTGACAGAATGTGATCAACCCTCTGCAAATGTTAAGACATCTCCCTGACGTTACACATGATTCTGATAGTGGACCTGAACAATAATACTCAGAGATGAGATTATGCCAAGAAAGTATGGGAGGAAACAAAACAGACAGAAGTTTCCTCCTAGATCTTAAATACTTCTGCACAATTCAGACTGCACAAGGCAAAGCAAACACACAGGTGCCAGCTCCCAAACTCCAAAGTTGCCTTTGAGAAAACCAACCCATCAGCACTGACAAGAACACACCAGGCTCAGGTCAGTGACTGCACCTGAGCTCAGGAAGCACACAGAGACTTCAGCCAAAGAGAGTCCAGAGAGCCCACAGCTTCACTTCCATATCCACATTGCTCCTCCTATCCTTCTGCTACTGCAGGTGACAGCCACAAACTCCTCCTGGCTTTGCAGGACAAGTTATGGCAAAAAGTGAAACTATTTTTGACACTCTTTAAATTGATATTTATATACAGTGCTATCAAAATGAGCAGAGAGCTCAGGGAATTAAGACATCTCTGGCTTTGGTTCTCCCTCCAAAATAGCTTTCTGCAAGCACGAGCTTTGGGAACATGGCCTTAAATTGTTTCTAGTCACAAGACCAACCACTGAGGACACAAAAGCTTGAAGAAACAAAGCACTTGGAGCAGTCTACTTTGATTTAGCTATAAATGTTGGTTTTCAAACCCACACAACTGCTCAGTCATAACTACATCAAATTCAGAGGGCTTTATCCACAGCATGAAAAAAGCAACTATCAAACATTTGGGACTCTGACTGTTACTAGTGTGAGTTAA
The DNA here is from genome assembly GCF_017590055.1 of Onychostruthus taczanowskii. NCBI lineage: Eukaryota > Metazoa > Chordata > Aves > Passeriformes > Passeridae > Onychostruthus > Onychostruthus taczanowskii. The sequence goes on along the minus strand of NW_024501459.1, from coordinate 19,958,641 downwards.
AAATTAAGCCTCTGCATCCTTCAGTAAATCCAGATGTTGCAAATGTCAGTCTCTTGATTAATTAAAAGCAATTCCAAATTAAAATGGAACTGGTACTGGAGAATGACTTACACTTGGTTTCCATTTTATCACATACATCAGCTTGCAAGCAGAGGCAATTGATGAAAATAGAGTTCACATGAAGTTACTAATGCTCCTTCACTCAAAAGCATCTTTGACTTCTTCATGAAGGGCTAATCCTTTCAGGATGATGATTTCACCACATGTGACTACACTTATGTTTTGGTTCTGCTCCCCTATGACAACTTCCCAGTTATTCCCTGAAACAGATCTGATGGCAACAATAACTCTACACCCCTTAATTCACCAACAACTCATACTTATTGGGCACAAAGTACTTAAACACCTGGAGAGCAAGCAAGATCAGCAAGAAGCCTACATTTCTCAAGTTTACCATCCTATTTAATTCCTAGATTAAGGCCCTTTTTATAGCAGTTACCTTTTGCTTTCAGAAGAGCAGCTGTGTTTACACAGTTATCCACAGTTGCAGTGATGCTTGCAGCAAACAGCCCAATTGTTATTGCATCACAGCTGAAATTTTTTTCCAGGGAAAATAGTTGACTTTCATCCTTCCTATGTCACTTGCATGTAGGGACAGGCGATGGAAGACAGCATGTTTCATTTTGATCATTTGGAGAGGTAACATTAGACAGGGGCCTACTCTAATTTTTATTTATCCAGTGCACATCTATTTTTTTTTTTAATTTAGAGTTCACATACTGATAAGCTCCCAACAGTTATTTTTATGTAAGATTCTTCAAAGGAACTTTTCTATGTTCCCATTCCTGTCTTCAACTGCTCAACTGCTCTGGTCTGGATTTTCAGGAAAGTCACTAGAGAGTGATAGAATGGTTTGGGTTGGAACACATGCTCAAGGTCAGTCCAACTCCCCTGCAACAAGCAGGGTCACAGATCAGATTGCACAGAGCCCAACCCAACCTGACCTTGACTGTCCCCAGGAATGGAGCACCTACTACCTCTCTGGACAATCTGTTCTAGAGCTTCATTGCCCTCAGTATAAAAAATGTCTTTTATTTCTAGTCAAACTCTACTCTTTTAGTTTAAAACCATTACCCCTTGTCCTACCACAAGATGCCCCGTTAAAAAGTCTCTCTCAATATTTCTTATAAGCCTCTTTCATTGCCAGATTTGCTTGAACAGTCCAACCCTGTACAACTACCAAAGAGCCCAGTACAATCCATCTGTACTGGATACATTGCATTTGGCTATGCCAGGTCTTCTAACAACTGCAGAGTACACCACAGAGCACTGCAAAGCAAAATATATCTGCTGACTTGGGTGGCATATGTTGCTGGAGACAAGCACCATCTGCCCTCATTCAGTAACTCTCTGAAGGGCAGCCACAGAGACATTCCTGCTCACTACCCCTCTTTCTGCAAGATTTCTCTTCAGCTATAAACTAAGTCCAAAATGAAGAACAAATCACAGACTCCAGATGCTGGAGCAACATATATTAAAATCAGTGTTTGTGTATTTTACCAGCCTGGACTGAGTGGGACACAGATCTGGATCAGTAGTGGCTTAAGTACCTCTTGATCCCAGCTACAGTCGGTTTGCCCTTCAATTGACATTCACTTGCACCAGAACCTTGTCCACCTGATCAGCAGCTGAGAACCAATCCATAAAAAGCGATTTTGCTTTGTTTGTAGAAATTAATAATGAGCATTACTACTGGGAGGTTACTGCCAAAGAGAAGACAAAGATGTACTACTTAAAGGAAGACTGCACTGCAGAAGTCCCTGGGCTCTGAAGAACAGACAGCTCTGCTCTTTCACTGCACCTGGGTGAGAATGGCTGACCAAAGGCCACTTGGGTGGCTAGGGTGGAAAACTCTACAGCAGCTGCAGGTAAAATGCACAAGGGCAGTAACCCAGAGCCTGCATAGAATTTTCCAAGTCTATTTCTGAAACTTTTTTCACCTGAAAATCCTCTAGAGATCCCTAACTCAACAGCTATTTCAAGACAACCAAACTGAACAAGTAATTAAAACCAAGCTGACTTTGTTTTCCTTCTTGGGTATCTCACAGTCCATTGCAAAGGTAGAAATTGTCTGCTCTATGTATTTTTCAACAGCACTGAACAGATTACCTGAGATTAGTATTGCACTTGTCTGCTTTACCTAGCTGTCATAGGAGAAAATATTAATAGCCCGCTGCAGTAACATACAGAATCATTCTTAATGATTGATCATATGGTCAATCTCAAAGAAATTAGTAGCTTACAATACTTTCTGCTCCAAAGCAATAGATTTTCATTAAACTAAAACTCCAAGAAGTGTTTCATAGTCTGCCACAAAAGAGGACTTGTGTTTTGTACAGGAGAACATGACCAGAGAGAGAACTAGAAGATCAGCCTTGTGATTCAGGACAGTATAAACCAACAGAATCAGAAACACTAATCTCAAAACGTGTGCAGAGTAGAAGGGAAAACCATTTAAGACAAATCAAATTTAAGTTCTGGTCTGTAAATGTTACAGATAAAATAGTGGATGCTTTCCCAACGGAGCCTATTGGCTCAGATCATATTTTAAGACCTCAAAAAAGAACATTTATTTCTCAAATTGCTATTGGCACGTGCATAATATTATATAAGCCCCTTTTTGTGGGGCTACTTGAAACACAAAATTCCTTTTTACTCACTTGCCTTAGGTAAATTGATAGTCAAGTACCTCCTCTGAAAAAAAAAAAACTAAAAAAAAATTAAAGGCACAGTGTATCAATGTACATGTAGCAGATGAAAGCTAGAAAAGTTTGGGGAGGACAGAAGAGTGGTCTCATTCCCTTTCATACAGTGTATTCGAGCAGGAAATGTAATTTCATTACATTTAAGTAAAAGATCAATCACCTTAACCAGCAACTTGAGAAAAAGAAAGAAAGAAGAAAGCCCAAACACATAGACAACAGATTTAAACCCATGACTGTTTTCCCATATCAGTACTAAAACAGGCTTTAAAAGGGTGACAACAATTCTCAGTTGGACAAGATGTGGGGTCAGAAATCAGGTTTGGGCAAATCCTGAGCCTGCAGAAACTCTCACTGTTGTACTGAATGCAAGATGGTCACTCAGGCAAGTTTAAAATAATCTTAGTTGTTTATAACTCCTATGATGTAAGGAATGTCTATGATAGGTGACCTGAGATTAATCTCTTCTTACTATAACATAATGATCATTGATTTAAAATTTATCTTAGAGAATTGAGATAACTTTGACTGATATATTTTCTTTTTTAAAACAGCATTAGTATTTTCTTAAAGTCAGGTTGTAAGATCACAAGTCTTTTGCCATACCTCTGACTGCAGTGTGTAGTACACTAAAACACTTTGCCAAAATACATAAATTCTTAGAGATGTATTTTAATCTACATGTCTATTCACTAGACATTTCTATCAAGTCTCTCCTTGCAGCAACAGCACCAAAGGGATTTCTATATTTTTCTCTCATCCACTGTGGAGAAAATTCATAAAAGAGACCTATGTTAATTAGTCCTATTGAGTCTGATCAAATATTACTATTATTAATATCAGTACAGAAAAAAAAGAAAGAATCCAAATGAGCCAGGTGTCTGAATATTCTTCATTAAATAAAAAAATCGGCAGGTAGATGGACAGATAGATAAATAAATTAATTAAAAGTAAACCTCCCACCACTGATCCACTCTCTCTATCTCAATATCAGAAACGAAGTCTCTTGTAAGATCAACGTACCCAAATTGCCATTTTTTTTAAAAGGCTAACATTCTTTACAGGCTAACAAGGGTAGCATTTTTCTCAAGCTCACACAGAATTTTCTCTTGTACTGTAAAACTGACACAAAAAAGAGCAAAGCATTCTTCAAAGATTCTGGTAAAAATACTGACTTAATAGAGTAATTGGCATTTAAGAGATTACAAATCTGAGTTAAAACTTCACTACTGACATCACAGTGAAAATATAAGTGACTTGAGGTCAGCTGAAGGAAGAATTTACATTTATTTCACTACTTTGAGATTATTGCAGACATTTGGTAACAAAAAAGTGGAAGATTACTGCAATGCAGTTTCTGACAGATAATATTTCCTGTCGAAACAGAACAGAAAGAACTGTAGAGCTTCAAGATTGTAATCGTTTTGTACATTTCTACCCACAAAGTACTTCTTTAGGCAAAATATTTCACCCCTGCAGCTGCTACCTCTTAGATGTACTGCCACCCTTCATCTTCATCCTCCCACAACTGGGAAGAAAGGAAGAAATGACAAGGCGAAGTTTTCAACATTAAAACAAGAAAGTTTTATACAATATAGCAGGAACAGATAAAAGATTCCCATGTGCATTATGAGTTTCTGCAATTATATCAAGAGTAAGATATTGTAAGTTGCTTCCTTTCTCAAATCAGCATTAAAGACATGCAGGCATTTGCAAAATCGTGTTATAAAACAAATACAGATTTATATGAGCTTTTGCTAACAGATGTCTCCCAACAGGGGTCAATGACAGGTTGTTCTTCCCCAGCCCAGATTTGCAATCTGTTCTTATCTGATTCAGTATCTTATTGTTTTGCTGTTCAAAAGAATTATATGTATTTTAAACACCAAGAAACAAGATCAGGTAAGACAAAGGCTTTGTATGAATCTCTAAAGCTGTGGTGGCTGTGATCCAAGTTTATCTGCACAGCCTTCATCTGAAAGACAGAAGTTTGAGTAAAGCAAAACTGACTGCAAAGGACAATAGATGCTATTCAACATAGGGTGGATATGTCTTAAGGGACTTAGACAAAATTTATAAAGAAACAAGGGATGTAAGAACTCTCATGCACATGGTAGGCTTTGTGGGGTTTCTTTGAGGAAATAAGGGTTTGAGATTTTATTAAAAATAATAATCCAACAGAAGGAGCAGCAGACAAGACTAGAAGGTGACTTTAATGACTGACAGGTAAGCATGAGAAAGACTTCTAATAAAAGTTTTCATCCCTGCAAAAAATTACCCAGAACAAAATCAAGGCCAGCTAACTTAAATCTTATGAATTTTCACAAGCTAAAAGAGAGATACATTACAGATAGATGAAGATACAAGCAGTTATTCAATTTCTACACAGGAAGTCTGCTCTACAGCCACCCCAAGTATTGCTTTGTAAGAAGAGACACTCGTACATTCCCTTTTAATCAACAGATTACAACACTCCTACAACAGTTCTAGAGAGCTATCTCCACAAACAATTAGTAAAAACTAGTAAAACAAAAAATTAGTAAAAACTAGTCTCATTTTGAATAGAGCAAAAACAACAGACAGGCAAATTTTGAAAATTAAGGCTCACTTAACAAGACATTACGATTTTAGGTGCCTTTGTGCATGGCACTATCTGAGCAGGCACTTTTGGTGCAGCACTTAGGAAAGTCAGGTCCTCAAAATATTGCAATTTGGAGGAAAAAACCAAGTACTTAATACACAAACTGAATTCTTGTGCTTGTATCTTGAATTTTTTCTTTTGCAGTTTTGAGCACCTATACAACTTGGCAGATATAACCACTACATTCAAAAGGTTCTTTTGCATCTAATGCTTCCTTAGTCAAATCTGATTCAGCCCACAGAACTTACATATTTTTCATGCTTCTTTATATGTTTCTTAAATATTTTTATATATTATTTTCAAAACATTTATATATTTTTTAGCTTTTGGTCAGTGCTGTCATTTTTGCTTACTTCAGGATCACAGCCGAGCATCATGCTTTGCCTACCAGTGACCATGCATCCCCAAGCACTGTGTGACTGCCAACTTTGAGTCCATATTTGTCTTTATATTAAGAGGAACAAGTAGGTGAGCAGGACTTTGTTTCACAGAATCACAAAATCAATTAGGCTGGCAAGGACCTCTGAGATCTTGGAGTCCAGTCTCTGACTGAACATCACCACATCAACTAGACCCTGGCACAAAGTGCCACGTCCAGTCTTTCCTTAAACACCTCCAGGGATGGTGATTCCACCACTTCCTAGGCAGTCCATTCCAATGTCTAATCACTCTTTCTGTGACATTCCACCAAATACCCAGCTTAAAACTCCCCTGACACAGTTTAGGCTATGTTCACTTGCCCTGTTACTTGTTACATGGGAAAAAAGACTGACTCCCATGTGGCTACAATCTCCTTTCAGGTAGTTGTAGAGAATGATAAGGTCCCCATGTGTCTTTTCTCCAGGCTAAACACCTCCAGCTCCCTCAGCCTCTCCTCACAGGACTTGTGCTCCAGACCCTTCTCCAGCTCTGCTGTCCTTCTCTGGACACGCCCTAGCCCCTCAATGTCTTTCTTGCACTGAAGGGCCCAGAACTGGATGCAGTACTTGATGTGCACCCTAAGCAGAGCCCCGGGGGACAATCCCTGCCCTGCTCCTGCTGGCCACACTATTGCTGATACAGGCCAGGATGCCATTGGCTTTCCTGGCCACCTGGGCTCACTGCTGGCTCATGTTCGAGCTGTCGACAAGCACCTCCGGATCCTTTTCCGCTGCTGTCACGCGATGGAACGTCCACGCTCCTGAAGTACGAGCATGCCGGTGTCGGACACCCCTCCAGCCAAGGGCGAAGAGCAGATACAGCGAGGCGGTGCCGACCCCCGCTGCCAGGCTGGGGCTCCAGCGCACCGACCCGGGCAGGGCCGCCAGCACCGGGGCCGCGGCCCAGCGGGCGAAGGCCCCATTGCAGGGTGGGGAAAGGCAGCACACGCCGCACAAAGGCTCTAACGCAACACAAGGAGCCGGGCTGAGCCCAGCCGGGCGCCGGGAATGGCGGCGAGGTGCCCCTCCTTCGGAGCAGAAACCTCCCGAAAAAGCGCTACAGCCCGGCGGAGGAGCGCCGGGAGCCCGGGCGGACGCCCTGTGCGGAGGAAGAGGAGGAGGAGGAGGAGGAAAAGGAGGAGGATGAGGCGGTGGGCACAGCAAACACGCACCTTCCCAGTGCAGATCGGGCAGCGGAGGCACAGCCCGGACCCCGGGCGGCTGCGGACGGGGAAGGAGGAGCCGCCGTGGGCTGGGAGGGGCCGGGCCGCTCCTGGGAGCCGCCGGCGCCCCCGGCCCCGTGGCCTCGTGGCCCGCTCCGAGGTCAGGCGGGCTGGGCCCTGCCGCTGTCGCCCAGCCCCGGCGGCCTGAAAAACATCGTCCGTCACCACCGGGCTTTCCAGGGGACTGAGACCTTCCCCGCGAGGGGCTGTGAGGGTGGTGAGGTGTTGGACGAAGCTGCCTCCCAAAGAAGTTGTGGCTGCCCTATCTCTGGAATATTCAACGCCAGCTGGGATGGGGCGCTGGGTGATCTACTGGAAGGTGTCCTTATCCGTGGCAGGAGATTGGAACGAGACAGTTTTTAAGGTCTCTTCCAACCCAAACCATTCTGTGATGCTGTGATGATCCTATGATTGCATTTTTATAGGGAGTGTGTGATAGTGGTGCAAGGGCACATGGAAAATGGATGAAGCATGAGGAGCCTTTCCTGCTGGCTGCACAGTCGCAGCATCCTTCTGAGTATTTCAGAGCATGGCAATTCTTGCTTGTGTAGTTCATTGATGTTTTCCAGCTAAGAGCCTTTCCTGCCTTCGTGCTCCTGGGAACTGAGGCAGGGCCACTGCTCCTTAGATGGTGGCTGCTTGCAGAAGTAACATTGCACTCATTTAAATAAAGGTGTGTTTATAAAACACTTAGGTAAATGAGTGCAATTTCTTCTGTAGATAAGATCTTAAAATACAAACATGGGTCTTAATCTGCAAACACTTGAATTAAAGCTCTCATTTTATTCTGTTTAAGTCAATGGGACTACCCAGGTGCTTAGAGGTAAGGGTTTTAGGATCAAAGCCCTTGGTGCATTTCCAAAAAGCTGCTGTAGCAGGAAGACATTGAAGAATTTCCCTCTAATATTCAACACTGTATTCCAATATTAATGAACTTTCTGCCTCAGTGAAATGACTGTTACACTAATGAGCTTCATGGGTGTGTACCTTGAGGAGGGGTTTGAAACACATTATTGTAAGATAATGGCTGTTCCTGCCAACCTGACTCCTCCACCTCTGTATTTGAGGTGACTCATTTGTATTTTTTCACTTGTATTTTTCAGTACAGCATCTGAACAGTATGTTTTTGCAGCTGGAACTTTGTCCTCAGATCAGGAAGCACGCTGGTGGGATGAAACAACATATTTCTCAAACTGCCACAGTCCTTAAGAGTCTCGTTCCATTGAGGGTAACGAAACAACTGCTTCAACAAAAATGTTACACAAGGAAAAGGCTGTCAGATATTTTCCTGTCTGGCTCCTTCTTTGCTGCACATTCTGGATATTCTTTACATATAGTACCCTATAAGTTGTCAGCATCCATCTAGTACTGTACCTCTGGAAAGAGATTTTATGTGATAAATATGTCACTGAAAGTCATGCAAGAAAATATTCTATCTTCAAAGTTTGGCTGTAACACCCTTGAATGTAACTGCCAATGTACAGCCTTCCTTTTCACTTTCAGCAAGAGAGAACATAGGACATGTCTTCTTGAACAAGCTCATGTAAAACTGTACTTGTAGTATATAAATTTAGGATTTTGGTTGATTCATGAGAGTGATTTCTTTTCATTTGCTCCCTTAGAAATTAAATCACTTCACCCAACTGGTTTCCCATTATTTTTTCCTTAATTAGCTTCCTTTGTTAATCCTTCTATACCAAGAAGTTGAGAGTCAGGCCATCTCTTTTTTCTCCTTCATCAAATAGAAGGGTGGAGATATCTTGGTGTAGCTGTCATTAGTCCCAGGTCAGAGGATAGAGAACTCACTGCTTTAGTCTTCTGTCCTTGCCAGAGGAATGACAAAAGCAAGTTAAGAGGCATAACAGCAAAACCTAGAGCTCCACCCCTCTTCAGCCAGCAACATGCATAAATCTGTTTACAGGTTTGAAACACATCAATACCCATTTAGCCTCGGGAAAGGTATTTCCCTTATACCCACCTCTTGGTGATTTTCTCTATTTTGCATTATTCGCTAAATACATAGATTTGTTTACAAGCTCAGGACTTTCAGATTGCTTGGTTTTCCCTACTCAGGACTGTAATTGTAAATCTGGGAGAGGCTGGAGCTGAGGAGTCTTGTTATCAGTTTCACAAACTTTATAGGCTACTATGCTGGGGAAAATCCCAGCCCCACCATCCAGAAATCATCTTTGTCATCCATCTTACATACTCTTGAACTCATAAAATGCCTATCGGGTGCTTGAAGGTTTCTGTATGGATGCATCTTTACAAGACTGCTGTGATTATACTGGTAGAAACAGTGTCAGAGTCAAGAACTTACTATTAAAGAAAGAGATTGGATGTATATGAATGTCAATAATAACCAGAATTATCTGATTACCTAGCTCCTGGAAAGGGGAATTCGACCTAAAATGAGGACATAGGACACTACTTACTGTTGGATTTTTTCACCTCCTGTTATACAGCATATGAAGCAACTGGTGGAGTGTGCTGTTAGGCACAAAACACTCACTGCCTGAGTGGCTCCTGAATCTCTTCTGATGGAAATTGCTTGGTACAAGGTTTCTCCCTGCAAAGAAGGGGGAGTGACAAAGTGATGCTACCTTGCTGTACTTTGGTTTTCCACTCCATTTAGACTGCATGGCTTTTGGAGCAAGAACTGCTTTGGTTGTCCTCCAAACTTTATTGAAGTCTCTAAAATGTGACCGTATTAAAATAATAAGAAGAAATCACAAGCATATTCACATACTAATTATTATGCAAAGTAGGGAGGGGGAGGGAAGAAATTATGAGATTCCTTTGAAAAGCTGCCAGCACAGGACCAAATACAAAAGGTGTTTGAAGTGGGAGCACACTGTACCAGACTAAAGAATTACCAACATACCAGTTATCCTTGTTTAGGGGTATTATCATTTTATGACATCTATTTACTTTAGCATAGCATTTTTTATTTTTTGACTCAGTCTCCCAAAAGTCTCCTCTAAGTCCACAATGTATTTTAGTATCACTACAAGATGTTTTCTTCATTTAAAGCTTTTCTCTGTTGCTTTGCACTGTAGGCAGGTAAAAATTGACTGCTAATTAATGCAAACTTCAGCTTTTGTTTCCTTTTTTTTTTTCCAGTTAAAGGTGTTGAAAATAATAATAACTTACTCGTAAGTTTCAAATAATAATTTTTCTTCAGTTCTTTGTAGAAGGAAGTATTTCAGCTTGATCCTAACTTATATGTCTCCATTTATGCAGCCTAGCAGCAAATATATCCTAGTAATGCACAGAACGGAGAAAAAAAGCAGGGACATTGTGAAAGAAAAATAGCAAGTACCTCAAAACATGTATTTTTCTACAACAGGTCTGTTTGTTTTTATGCTGCTGTGTCAGAGACTTGCTTATTTCAGGTATCAAGATCAGATCATCCGGCGAGAGCATCTGCCAGCAGTGGCTTGGTAGGGGCTCCTTGCTTGGGACACATCGTAGCTGCATCCTGGCCAGTGCAGTGCAGGTTCCCAGTTGGAAGTTAGCCTTAGTTGCCTCAAATTTCTCTGCATTGCTGATATAAGCCAACAAAAGCTGATACAAGCCAACAAAATGAACCTTCTCCTGCCAAAGTGAAGTCTCCTCTCTGAATAACACCAGCCAAAAGAGCCAGCAGCAAAATGCCACTGTATTTGTGCTCCTGGCAACTGCAAGCCCCTCTGCTGTTGCAGCCTCTTGCAGGGAGGGCACACAGCATCTCCAAAAAGCCATGGTCAACACACATGCTCCAGGGACATAAAAATGTCTGCAACTCATGGCCCCACAAAAGTTCTGGCAGCAAAACTTGCTACTAAAGACACAGTCTGGCAGGGTGATTTCTCCTGCAGACTACTACATGTTTTCTTACAGGGGCAATGGGTTTGCCATACCACAGACAGGATTTTGGTAAAAATTGGTGGAACATGTTCCCACTTGAATCTCCTTATAAACTGACTTGTGACTTGTGCTGCCATGGAGGGAAAACAGAGCATGGGCACCTGATAGAAAACCAGATGTGCAAGGAGCCCTGTTCATTCCTGTGGATTTTCAGTTTTCAGGTAGCAATTGGTCCAGCAATATACAAAGGTATTTGAATGTCAGACATCAGTTATCATATATTTGCATTAAAAATACATTAAATACTGCTCTAAAGAGTTTTCCTTACAATGCAGCAATTAAATTATAGTTTCTCTCAAGAACTCTCTTCCCTAGAGCTAGGTACCTTCATTCTTCTCAGTATTTTAGTGAGGATAAAAGCCAGGTTCAAATTACTCAAAATCCAGATTTGACTTATTCCACCCATATTTGTTCCAGACATGTTTAAATCCATGGATAGTTTTAAAAATGCAGATAAAATACATGGTTTATTTCTGGACTTGGCATGAATTGAACTGTATTGAACAGACCCCCATGTCCCTCACTGGAGGTGTTTAAGGCCAGGATGGGGCTCTGAGTAACCTGGTCTAGTGGAAGGGGGGTCCCTTCCCAGGGCAAGGGGGTTGGAACTAGATAATCTTTAAGGTCCCTTCTAACCCAAACCATCCCATGATTCTATGAACACATTACAGTGTTCATACAGGATGTGAACATAAGCCTCCATCTAACAGGCAGATGGGAGGCTGAGTAGAAGTGTGACTTCTCTCAGTAAGCTTCAGCCAGCCATTTTACTGGGAAGGGAAATGTTCTTGGAGTGGCAGATACTAGACAGATGGACAGAAACTCAGTGCTAAAATAGCTTGTTATCATCTGAACAGGCCCAAAAGTGATGGTACTTTATTTTGTAACAGGTTTTGAGCACAAACCCAACTCAATGTGTGGATTCATGCCTTGAGACCTAGCTTCACCAGTATCTCATTCTAGGTTTAACTACAAGACTCTGAACAGGCTGTTCAAGTCACGCATTAATCATTTAAACTTAAAAAAAAAAAGTGACTCTGCAAGAGAGTTAATGTGTTACTTCCAAAACTAACTAAAATTTTGGAGTCCTGATCCTCTATGGTATATATTTAGAAGAGGGCGTGATTCCTATTCAAATTTGCAAAGTCTGTCTGATCATGGTTTGAAAGTTTTGATAAACATGCTGAAAAGTGCAAAGTTTATAAACTGAGAGATTGTCTAAAAGAACATATTGCTTCTTCAAGAACAGGTACAGCATTTCTTAGAAGACACAGAGGTGAACAAGTCTATGGAATTTCAGAATCTACATTAAAAGTCCCATTAGGAAAGGCTGAAGTAAAATTCTGCTTGGCTTTTAGTGGCTGAAAGTGTGTGATAAAAAGCACAGACTGGACAAGAAAAAGTTATGATTTCTACTGCTAGAGCTGTTACAAAAATCAAACCATGAACTGGGAGAAGTCACATGGCTGGGCAGCTGTAACCGATTTTTGAGATGATAAAAGAAAACTTTAGACACTTTGACAGCTCTTCTGTGGGTATAATTTTTTTCAGGGTTCTTTTTTTTTTATAAAACCACTTAGAAGCTGAAAAAGAGGAAAGAAAGCTTGTACTTCTCCTGCTTATGATAAAAAGAGAAGACAGATTGAGAGTTGCTGGTTCTAAAGTATTAACAGACATTGTGATTGGAATTACTCAATTCAGTAACTAGCAGAAATGCTTCTGTGTAATAAATAATTACAATAATTGCACAATTTGCTTTATAGTCAAAATAATTTTGCTTATCTTTGTTCTGATGGGCCTAATGTATTTTATTTTGTAAGAAGTGCTAATTTCATGCATTCATAATGAATTCTCAATTTACATTGAAAAGCAAGTTGAAACAAATAAAAGCTATAAACTGAATTAGCTGGTAAATAAATATTTACCATTTTAACATAACAGGATGGAAAAAGTAAAATATAAAAAATTAGAAGTTAAACTTTATAACGGTTAAGTATGAAAATAGTCTGTACTACTGCAGAGTGAAATTTAGTGTAAAGATTAAATAAACTGTGAGTTAACAAGCCATCTCGTTTACCAGCCAATAAAAATTAATTTTCTTTAAGAAAATATCTGCAAATATTTTGCATTTGCAAAACAGGGTGAAAGCTGATGATTTAAAGACAAGTTTCTAGCTGCTACTTTGACTGTAGTCAGTAATTTAAGTTTACAGTGATTCTCAGGGAAGGTTTTCCTGCAGGATGGAGCTCAGTTAATGAAGATTCACTAGAACTCCTCCTGAAATGTTGGCTCACCAGCATAGAATTGGCACAGCTGCCAGCCTGGCAGTAAGGCAATACAGCAAGGCAGCGTCCTTCTTTCAGGCTTTTTGGTCTGAGCAGGAGTGAGCCATTCCCTCTGCCATCTGAAACTTGTTCCCAAGTCAGCATTAACTCATCTGGCACTGTGGGCTGGTCCAGAAGAAAGCACATGCTCTGCTTCTGCTCCTTTCATAAGAGACTCTTGTGTTAGTTCTGTGGTATTGAAAATTACAGGGATGAATGATGAAAACTGCACTTTGGGCTGTTTTACATTCTTTCAGTACCATTTAGTGTGATGGTTGTTGACTTCTCCTTGCTGCTATACTTAGAAAGGGGAGTAGGAAGGAGATGAGTGTTAGTATTATGGGTTATGACACAAAAACATCAAAAAGAAAGTCTGTTCTCATTTCTCTTTGGTATCCTTTGGGGACCTGCAGTGTTTAGAAAAAGCTCCTATTCCACCACAGGAACTTAGGAAAATGGGTAACAAACTTTGTTTACACTCCAGGACTACATATGGCCATACAAGGTGGGTGGGTAACTAGGACACAGAGCTTTTTCCTCCACTGAGCTTAGTTTCCCACCACTAGATAAACTTCAAGTAGGTTGCCTGGTGGAATTATTGTTCATTATACGTCAGGCTTGGATTAAACATAGAAAAATATCAGAAGCTTCCTCTGCATTCATCAAATAAAAATCCATGGGAAAAAAAACTGCATAATGCCCCAGAAGAAATCTAAATTAATTAAAGTCACCCCCTACAGAGAACTTGGGCTCTGTTTATTTTCAACAAACTATTACAGGTTTTGCAATATTTTTCTGGAAGTTTTTCACAAACATTCCTACTTCCTCTCATTTCAGGCCAGGGCTGAACTGCCAGGATGGAGGAATTCTTTGGACCTGACCTTTAGTCATGAGAGACAGAGGCGCTCAGCCCCAGTAGAACTACAGCATTTTACAGATCTATTACAGATACAGATTTAAAACTGCAATGTGAATTAAAAAACGAAAGAGTTGTGCAAGCTATGCCACCAAAAGATGTATCAAAAGAGTCTGATGTAGTGAGAGTATGACACGTTCCAAGCATGGAAAAGAAATGGCAGGTTGCTTCAATAGGCAACAGCATGTCTCGATGGCAAAGCCCCTGTTGCACATCTCATCCCTTTCTTCCCACCTCCCACGGACAAGACAACCCAGAGCCTTCCATGTGCAGCGCAGCACCCCAGCCATGGCCTCGTGTCAGCCTCCCAGCACCTCGTGTGGGCAGCAGGATATGCACAGGGTCAACCCTGCAGGTCCTTCACCTGCTTTGCTGTAGCCAGAATTCCAGGGTAGAGCAACCAGCAGAAGCTGTGATAGGCAACATCTGCTGTGCTGGGAAGCTGCGTGCATCCAGGAGCGTCTCTCGGGGTGTGACACCAGCACCTGCTCGCTCTCCTGCCTACAGATTCTCTCTGTGAAGGACAACTTCAGTGCAATGGTAACAACTCAAGAAAACAAAATGCCTTGTAACTTTCAGTGGAAAACGGGCTGTCAGGACAGTTTCTCTTCCTGCCTTGTCTCCACTCACCCCCAATTAATGTCTGCAGTTCTAAAGGAGTCCTGTCCCCTCCTCCTCATTCCCACTATAAAGTAAACTCAGATACTGCAAGCACACAGAGGGATTTTCAGATTTCCACCCACACAAGCAGCTACTTGGCACATCTGATGCACATGTGAAATTGGTTCACAGGGGCCAGGGCAGGCACCCACATCTCCATTTCTAGCTCTACTGAGCTTAAATGTTATAATTTATTTGATTTCAAAGCAAAAAATACACAACTTACTTTACTTCACAGAGGCAAAAACCTCAGCAAAGCATCTTTTTTTCCCCTGGCAGGGTTGCGTTACAACTCCCCCACTCCCACCCACACAGCTGAACCCAGTGCCTGGTCAGCCTGAGAGCTGTGAGGAAATCAAATGCACATGTCAGCATCCCACTCTCCTGCTCCAGCCACGAACCATCCCAGAACCAGAACACATGCCAGGGAGTGGTGTACTAGCTGTGTCTTTTCTCAGATAAACTGTACAGCAAAGTCGTGTTCGCTCAGCCTGATGAAAGTTTTGGAAAGGCAATACTCTAAAGGTTCCCAGCACGGAGCTTTCGTACCAAAGTTCAGAGCTCTGGGATACACAGCCAAGATCTTAAGTGTAACAAAATTAATATTAATGCTCCTTAAAAGTGGACAAGTATTTCCTTAAAGGAAATTATGCCAGTCTGATTAAGCAAGTGCTAATTAACAAATATAACTGACTGCAAGTGTAAAAACAATTGCTATATTATTTCCATCTACAAGAATAATAGTTTCCACAGAGAGCTTTCCTCTTTGGATTCCTCCTCCCTTGCTTACTTAAGCAAAATACATAAATACCCAGCAAAATACATAATCTGTCTCACTCCACTAGCTTTAATATTTATCTGGGTACTTGCTTCCTTACAAAAGTTTCCTGTATTCCATATGTTGCTGTATCTGTCATCTAAGACTTCACTTCACCATCATTTCCATACATAGCTTTAAGTAAAAAAAAAAAGGAACAACTAGTCAAAGTTACAAATATGCTACTCTCTTGTTAGGAGATGCAAGAGAACAATTTTTATTTTAATTTATCCTATTTCAGTGAAGTGCAATGCTCAAAGTGAAGAAAAAACTAGCTAAGCAGCTTGTAAACATGAGCTACAATTCACTCATAAAGCTGGCAAGCAGAGGAACCATGTACCCAACTTCTGAAGTTATTCTGCCATGAATAAAGCAAAGGCAAAAGCCTTCTTTCACATAAGCTTTACACTAGTTGTATTTGGCTTCTTTTACTAAGAATCTAAGAGGAAGTAACAATTTATAACCCAGGGTAAATCAAAGCAAAATGACATTTTGATGAACACTAGAGCTTATCAATCGCAAGGAGACACTGTATCAGATTGCTGAGGAATTCCAGAGCTGCTAGAGCGGCTCCAGCAGAGCAGAGCCAAGGGTCTCCAGCAAAAGCCATCGCTAGCTGAGGGCAGGTGGCGCAGCACCACAGCCTGGCACCAACACTGCCAGCTGCCCAGCAACATCCACCAGTAGCCAGAGTATTGCTAGAAACACATCCAGGAAGCAGAGAACAAAAGGCAAAGGAAACCCAAGACCAACTCGTGCTAGGAAGCCTCAGCATAAGAGAAACACACTGGGTTGCCAATTTCTTCTGAACAGCATCGCTGGGAGTCGAGCGTCTGCATCAGACTGGTTTTCAGACTGATGAAAACTGAAGTTATGTTTATAACCAAGATGATAGAATTCTCTGTTAGAATTTTTCCCTAATAGTATGGTTTGGCACTGAAAACAGAAAGACAAAGAGATCATGAGATGATAAATCCTATTAACACACCTACTGCATGTTCAAAAGTTTCAGGTTTTTGTTAGGGAGGGTGGGAAGACTGCAACGTTTCAGTTCCACACGCACAGCTGAAGCATTAAACCTTTTCTGCATAGAACAGAGTGGATAATGAATGTGCGGGGGAAAAAAAAGGCCAATGGTGAAATAAAGCTGAAAATTTACCTTTGCTTCTGTTTGTAAACAGATGCAGGAGGAACCAGACAAGCATAATATTTGGTAGTCTGCATAATTACAACAGATGTCTATGTTGGATAAAGTGGCCTGTACAGTAGATATAGAGGCAGTCTAACATACATAAATAAAATCAAAACAGCTACTTATTATCAATTTGCTTATGAAGAAGAAGACAGCTTATCTTGTGTTTAATATTTATAGCTATACTTAAGGCAATATTCATTGCACCCTTGAAAGAAATTCAGATCTACTACCTTAAGCAAAGTGGGCTTCAAAAAACTGGATGTCAGACTATACAAATAAAGTATTAGTTTAGGCATAGTAGACTTTATTTTGGCACTTTAACAAATGCTTTATTTTACAGCAGTGGCACAGCATTTGCCAGAAATTTTCTTTTCTTGGCACAGTTATTTCAAGCAGTTATTTTACTAATTGAAGTTCACTAAATATTGCACAAGATATACCTGTTAAATTTTTACCCTGTTTTTACTTGCTGAACTTGTATGGCTTTGAAAAACTTGCCAGTTAAGTATAAGTAAAAAGCAATATATTAAATATTTTAGCACAGGATAGCATTCGTTGGTTCCTAAATGACCACTGAACTTGGGACAGCAACAAATACAAGTTGCACAACTCTTATCTGAAGAGCTACCAGATCTTATTTACAATACATTGCCATTTCTGAAAAGCACTTCAGCTTGACATCCTGAACACCTGTATTTTGTGAATCTCAAAAATAAAAGAACCAGGAGGTCAGCAGAGCAGAAGACGAAGCCATTTGTCTGTTACAAAGCATAATATAAGGAGGCAGACTGTCGTCTTCTCCCTGTGTCCCTCTATCCAGCACCTATCTGAGGTCTAAGCAACAGACACTTCTCTCTTCTACTCAGAATATTTCTTTCTTCTCTTATGAAGATATTCCACTTGTCTCAACTCTTCTGCTGGAGTCTGAGCAGAATAAACCAAAATTCTTCAAAGGGACAGGGAAAAAACAAATGCGAGCAACAAATCAAAACCAAATACACACAGTAAATGAACTGGGGTGCTCCTCTGAATTTTACAGTAGGGAAAACAACATTTGCAGGAAGAACAGGCCTGTGTCAACACTGCCATTAAACATAATGCAAAAGTCAAATGTCTCACAGCTAATACACCAGATGCAAGACTTAAACATTCCCACTTCTCTCTGCCACCTTAGCATTAAATCTGGAGTGAGGATCACCCTCATCAACAGCCTTTCTTTTTTGGTCTGGATTTTTAAGATCTACTAGATGTACTCTGTGACATTAAAACATAAGCAAACAGACATAAAATGAAAAACATACAAAAGTATATCACAATAGAATTCTCAGTATTAGGCCACATGATTTATTCAGTAGTGTTTATGTTCCCAAATTACAATTATGTCTATCCATGTAAGACTACAAAAGTTACCATTAGAATCGTCTGTGCTTATAAAATACCAACATTTTCTTTTACTGTTATATACTCATTAACACCAGTCTGCAACGAGTCACATATAATCATAGGCACTTCAAAGGCTTTAAAGACGTTTACAACTTAAATGCATTTTTAAAGAACAAAAATTTAAACCTCTACTTGTACCTTCAAATTGCAAATAATTAACAAATACAGTGGCCATAGAAATCTGCAGCAACTTCTCAAAATACTGTTAGAGTCTTTGGGTTTGCTTAGGTTCGTCAGTAGCTTACTACAAATCTTCCTTACAGGAGATTTGTTTAGTAAGAATATGACTATACAGTTTGTAGTAATAATCCAATTTTACACATTAATTTGCTGTTACAAATCTCACTGAAGCTACAGGTACGCTGAGAAACAATGCAAAGTGTAAAATTCATATTCTGACACTTAAATTTATACAAAGTGGAGGTTGAAGTTTACATAGCTGAAAAATTACATTTACACTAAAAGTTACTGTTATCTGAATTATCTGAAGACAAATTGCACCATGACAACTACAAAAAGGCATTTTTTGGAAACAGATAAATTAATGAAATAAAAACTAACTTGTAAGATCAATCTGAGACATGCTGACCAAAATTAAACAACTTTCATTGAACCATAGGATAAAACAATAATTTTCATTATTTTATATTTATGCATAAAGTTTTAAAAATCATTCAGTGAACATCAATGGTTTTATAAAATAATGCTTTGCCACTGTTATTCACAGAACACTGCAAATGTTAAGTTTTAATTTTACATTTTTAAACGAATATGTGAAAAGTTTTAAATACAATGGGGTTTTATCATAAAGGTGCCATAACGGCTCTTTAATGAAAAAAAAACTTCATTATTCTATGCAAAAGCTTTATTTAAAAAAGTTCAGTGATCTCATAAATAGAGACACTAAATAGGAATTTTATGCATAAAACTCCTTAGTTGGTGCCTTCTGATAGGCAGCACAGGATGGTTTACGTTCACCAAGGTCGTAACTGCCTTCATCCTTCTTTCTCATGCGATACACCAGCAGCAGGATAAGGAAGATTGCAAAAAGAAAACCAATAACTCCGCCAGCAATAACAGCTGTAATCAAAGAAACAGAGATTCACAATATGCCAGTAAAACAAGCTTAGGACCATACTTCTTTTTCATCTCACACAATAAGTTTGCTATTATTTTCAAATTGCAGGAAAGGGCTCCCATTATGCAACTGTCTTCATTATTAGTATCCTGAAATATACTGTCAGAAAGCTTGTTTGCATTCATGAAGGCAATCATTTAAAATTACATTCCACTTACAAGTCAGAGATCCAACAACCCAGTTTTAAAAAAGTTATTAAAGTTTTTTCAAAACCTCAACTAAGACCACCACTAGTACTGCCAGAGGAGCAAGCTGTCTTTCAAACTCACTTTTCAACAGTAACATTTTTGACATTAAAAGATTTTGTCACGCTAGCTAAGAAATGGGCTTTTACTTTTCTCTGTCAGTTTTTACTCTGACTCTACGCTGAAATAAACTTCCTATTGTTCAATAATAGAAGAGAACACTTCACACATTTGTGGGTGTGTGAGAAGTATCAACTCCCAATCAGACTTCAAGAGGAAACCCACATACTTCCACTGATGGGGATTTAAGGTTATTTCACATTTTGATGCTCATAGGAAGATGTGGTCCAAAACTATGTGAATTTCATGGCTCCCAACTTCCTTTCCAAATACATGGGGGGAAAGTGCACCTGTAAACACTGTCTTTAGGCAAAAAAAAATCTCACAGGTAGTGAAAACATTGGTGGCCAGTTTGTGCATCCCTGAGTTATGCATAGAAATAGACCCTCTTTATCTTAAGGGATTTCTGTACCCTAATGGATTGTGCCTATCTGTCCCCTTCCATCCACCCATGCCTGCCATGAGTTCCTCCCAAGCAGCATTCATCTGCACCACATCAATCAGACAGCAGTGTGCTCCTGGGAGGCGAGAAACACATTTATTCTACAAGCATGAATCAAATTCCCACTCCTCTTCTGAGCTGTGAAAGCTCCAGATACTCAGCCGGCAATGCTCAACTTGTGGGCATCAAATCAATTAGCAACGGACTTCACTATTAAGTATTTCCCCAAGATGCCCAATTTATTCTCATCAAATCAACCACTGCTACCCACTACGAATGTGCTTAGTACTAATGTGTTTAATAGTACAAATCTGCCAAGAAAACTCAAATGTTGAGCTAGCATTATTTGATACGGATCCTCTCTCTTTTCTGTTTTATTTCTGGTGAGATAGACCTTGGCAAACACTGCCTCACCTGCCAGAACTTCTGTTCTCTGGAAGAGGTTTTCTGAATGCTTCTGAGTCAACACGTCAGTGTCATCCCCTGGCTCATCGCTCTTTTTCTTGGCATCCACCTCAGGCCTTTCCTCTTTATCAATTTCTTCAGGTGACTGTGGCACAAAAAAGAAAACTGAGCATTGCTTACAGAGTGGGCAGACCACAAGCTGGCACTGTCACTGCCTGCCATGGGCAGTCACAGCTGTGGCTCCATGCA
Organism: Onychostruthus taczanowskii; assembly: GCF_017590055.1. Lineage (NCBI taxonomy): Eukaryota > Metazoa > Chordata > Aves > Passeriformes > Passeridae > Onychostruthus > Onychostruthus taczanowskii. The sequence goes on along the minus strand of NW_024501459.1, from coordinate 19,937,793 downwards.
CATACTGCACAATACCAACACAACACACAGGAAGCTTTTAGAGCACAGAAAGCTGGTCTAGACATTGTCATTGGATCTATTTGTCGTCATCATGTCAGAATGAAAAACACTGCCCGTAAGTTTAAAAACTCCAAAAGTACATTTAGCAAACAGCTCTTAATATTGCCTGTGTTTATCAGAATAGCAGCCTCTGAAAAAAATAACAACTCTGAAATTAACAAATCAGATATGTTATATGCAGAACACCTTTGAGAGTAACTTAGACAGTATCATCTATGGTGGTAGAAGGAAATACTAAAATACTAAATGGAACCTGCAGAGTGTTCAAACTACAGCCAAACCATACAGCATTCTCCTTTGAGAAGGAAAGTTTTACAGACAATTTTTGAGTAACTCTTCGAGAAATATAAAAAAACATACAGCTCAGACTCAAAGGTATCATGATACATTATTTTGCATCTCTCTTTTCTTTCATGTGAAATCCAGACGTTGCCATACAGACTTTCTAGTAGGAATGAAAACAAACAGCTCTGTAGTCATTTAGCAGGCTGTAGTAGTAGGTAAAGTTTAGGGGTGCTTTTTAATCCATATAAATAGAAGACAACATCAAACCGTCAAGAATGTACAGTGGAATTATTTTAAATGGTCTTGCTCTCCAGCCACGCACCTTTGTTTGCGCAGGCACCTTGGTCTGCATTTTCACTGTGGTGGTCTCAGCCCTGGATGCATCACTAGTTGTCGGTAACTTTGGAACTGTTCTGGATGTTGTTATCACTGCACTATCCTCGTCTTCCTCAGCACCTGGAGACAAAATGTAACACTTCATTGACCTGTGAAATTCTTTCAGACTAATTACATTTTTTGATTATGACACCACCAAGGCAGAGATGGTTGCACAGCCCAGCCTAGGAAGGGGCCTTAGGTGACAATGCCTACTAAGATGTGTGTGCAGACTGCACCCAAACTGTCAGGGGGATACTTGCCCCAAGTGATCCCATGAAAAAGGGAGTGCATCAGCTGGTGTAAGCAGCAACCAGGAAATTACCATTACACTTTTCAAACAGAAGAACCCTTCCTGAAAAGAGGCATGAGGAAAGCTTTAACACTTGCAACAGGGGCAGAAAGTCTGGAGTGAAAGCAGCAGCCATCAGGCCTGTGTGACATGGGCAGAGCCCAGTGCCAAGGGCTCTGATGAGGTCCCACAGCATCAGGGGCTCTGCTAGAGCTCTGGCAGTGCCACACCCCACCTGTGGTTACCCTCAGCAGCTAACTTCAGCTTCCCCAGAGCCACCACGGGCACCCCCAGAACCCATACCCTGGCGTGCAGAGTCTCCTCCTGGGCATGGCAGGAGGTGCTGGTGGGGCCCCAGGCTCATATGGGGGTCCCCAAGTCTCCAACAGCGAGGGTGTGTGGACAGAGGGTCCTGTACACTCAGATAAGGGGAGCTTCCACACCCATGGCCTGTGAGACGCGTGGCTGTGTGTCGTGATCACACACTGCACGAGTTACAGAAAGGGATTTAGAAATTTATAGTTGCTTGTTACCATTTTATAAATGGTAGGTATTGTGGTTGTCTGCTGTACTGTTGATATTAAGCCTAAAAGTATAGTTCAGCAATTGCTAGTTAATTACATACCATAAATAAATCAATACACTTCTTTATCCTTACTTAAACCATATGAACTGAACAGTTTTTGCCTGTCACATACTGCTTAAACAGAATTTCTCTTCTACAGCACATCTGTTGAATTCTAAAAATCTAAGCAGTTTCTATCTACAGGAAGATTACTACTACTTTATGTTTCAGTCACTAGGAATTCACATGGTTTTAAACGCCACATAATTCAGAAGGCCTTTTCTTTTGAACTGAGTAAGAGGACAAAAAAACTCCCTAAAGATTACCTTAAATTTAATTTCCTCCACATTCAAAGCCCTGCTGGAGTATGAAGGCTCCTTTAGAATAAGGTAATGGACATGTCTAATAAATATCCTTTAGTGATAGTGAAAGGAAGAAGACACAGGAAAGAGACTAAATTATTAGCAAAGCTTGAAAGAGGAAAAAAGAATTGACCCATTCTTGGACCACTCCTTAGGAATCTCAATATGTTCTGCTCGTTACAGGCACCGGTTACCCAAGTAACCCTTGGGTAATAAATCTAGCAAATGTGCATAAGAATAGTTCCTAACAAATAAAACGCTCCTAACAGCAGAATAGTATGACTCACTCATTCCAAACTGATTTTTTAATTTGTTTTTTTAAAGAAAGAAGACAGGCTGAAAATATGAGCACAATAATGATGTTTTGAAGTCATGATCAAGAATTACATACATTTGGCATTTAAAGTAGGGGCATTAACAAGACAACAACTAAAACGATCTCTGTATGGTAGAAAAGAAAATTTAGAGTCATTAAAAAAAGACATTGGCACAGAACAGTACTGGGAAAAAAAACTTTCAGAGATACCAAAATTACAACACAACTTCTAGAATGAAGACCTCACAACAAGAATCAGGCATTTTCCTGAAGTGCAACTCAAAGATCAAAAAATCAACATCCTGCTTCAAAACAGAGGTGTGGAAAGGCATCCAACAGGAAAATGTTTCTGGCTCTGATTCAAAAGTTTTCCTTGAGAAATAATGGCTCAGTGGATAGCTCAACCTACCTTACCTTCTGAAGTTCCTCCATATTACACAAAGTTTTCACAGGCAAGGAAATTAAAATTGATTATCAGATTAGAGATCTGATAAAACACATCTTCAGAGTACAGAAATGTATTTTCTTCTTTTTGTGAAATGAAAATCCTACTTAATCACAACTGCTCCTCCAAATCCTTAAATGCCACCTTTGCTTCAGACAATAGTTGTGTTTGCCAGACATAATGGAGAGCATTACAGTCTGAACCTCTCTGGCTAAGGAGGATGCAGATCCACGTTCTCTCAACAAACGGGCAACTAATCTGATCCCTGGACTAGTCACTAGATTTGCACCACAGGTACCCAGGTCTTATCCCATACAGCCTCAGGGGAATTCTGACAATCACCAAAAAGCTGAAGCAACTATCATTTAGGCCTGATTTGGGTACAGGCTAAGACATATCCCTCACAGTTCCTTCTTTCTAATTAGCTTTATCTAAACAGGTCTCTGCTTGGCATGGGATAGATCTAAACAAGGAAAAGACACTTCCCTTGCTTAACTGACAGTAGTATTTTTGGAATTACCTGTAAATAGGACTGAGGGACCAAAAAAAACCCACTCACTAGTCCTCTCCAGAACACAGCAACAGGATTTCACACAGTATCATGTTCCCTAAAAAGCACAAGAAAGAGCATCACCAAATCCAAGTAAGATTGGAAAGAAAAAGCCTACAGTGTCATGAGTGTGACTTCCAAGCAGGCTGTTAAGAGGAATACTGTGAAACTGTTGGAGTATAAGAACTTACTTCTTCCTCTGGAAAATATCACTGTTTCTAAAGCTGGTTTCTGGATTTGGTCAGCTTTGGTTTTGGTGCTGGCTATTCACTGCCTTGAGTCCCTCTTATTGAGGGCACCACAAAAACTCTGCAGTAATTAAATCCATAATCCATAAACTCTGTGGTACAGCTGAAGGCTCTCGACCATCACACACCATCTTTTATCCACTGTAACTTCTTCAGGATGTCCAACTGCTGTCTTCATAGCGATCAAAATAGCTCAAAACTGTGCTGTAGTATTGGAAATACCTAATATAACCCTCAATGATGTGTCTATTAGCCACCCTTGGATGACAGCAATGTGAATGCTTTTTAACACCCTTAGTGCTTGAGGAAACTTGTCAGGAAATCAAGATTGTGCCACCTTCAATTACTGCACAGAAAGCAGAAATTACTGTATAGTTAGTAGTATTTTTGTAGTAAAAAACTCACAGTAGTTTCCACTCTGACTTGCAAAGCAGGCAGTGATTAACACCTCCTATCAAAAAAATCTAATCACTTCACCCTATCTTTTGGCATCTTATTTGTTTGCTGCTGCACATCACACCCTGGGAGTACCACCACCACAAGTAAATTTGTGATAAGGTGGGCACACACATAACCACCATCTCTTTCACACCTTCCATCTCTATCACCAATGTGACACACACAAAAATTACATATTTTTAGCTGACTTATCTCACCTCCATTCACTGAACAGTCCTCAAAGCAACCCTTAAACAACACAGTGTTAGGCACCCAGAGATGACATTGTAAACATAATTCTATGCCCTGCCAGGGAATTGCAACTGAAATAAACTGAGACAGTGCAAGGATGTCACATCTCTGATAGCTCTCACACAAGGAAGAAAAAACCAAGAAACCAACAAAATTTGGATTAAAAGGAATAGTCCTAACTATACTGAAGTATAAGATTCTGTCCTGCACATCAAAAATACACTTTCAAACAGTATCACAGTAGATTTCTATGTCAGAAGACCTGGAGAGCCAGGCAGTCAGTGTCGTGAAGCATGCTTGGGGCTAGTTTAGCAGGGGGAGAAAAGTTCTTGCTCCAAGACAATCTGAAAGGCACTTATGAGTGGGACCACAGCAAATGGAAGATGAATCCTTGCTGTGTTGCCTGCATCACGGCAGGGGAAGCACACCAGGAGAGGTGAGCCTGCTGGGCATGCTGCCATAGAGCACCCAGGGGCAGGAGCACCCAGGGGCAGCCCTGGACCCGTGCTGGCTCCTGGGCAGCACCCGGGAGAGCGCCCGTGTCCCGCAGCTTCCCCAGCACCATGACACACGGTCCCCCAGCCACCCCCAGCCACACCACCCCTGTCCCCAAGCCCCACAGCCCGCTCCCACTGGACTCCCAAACTGTCTGCTGGCCTTGGAGTGCAGCATCAGCTTCCCTCTTGGTCAAGAGCCAAAGCAGATCTGCTCTTGTGCTTCTCGAAAAAGCTCCAACCCCACCACAACCTTTCTCCCAGAACAGTCCCCAGTCACAATGTCAGAAGACACACAGCTCATCCTGAGCCAATGTTCTCAACTCAAGCTGCTATTGACTGAGAAATGTTAGGTTGGGGAAGAGAAGAAGGGGAAGGAAAAGTTTGCTTGATTTTCTGATATGTATTACCGTGAGTCATTTTAGAGAAGACACAAGAACAAGACAGAAAGTTTTTCAAAGAACTTGTAGATAAATCTGACACAGGTGATATCTTTCCTTCACGTAATGGGTAGTCATGCTGCTTAGCAGCTACTTTCATTTATCTCCAAGACCAAGGCTCTATTAAAATCTTTTATGCCAGATGAAAAAGTAGCAATAGTTATAAAAGCATTTCAAGTTGTATATAGGCTGGAAAACTATTTCTACTTTTTATTATTATGTTACATAAAACACCAATGCAAAAAAGAGTGATGATAGACTGAAGCATTTCCTCAGAAATGGAGGCTACAAGAAGGAAACAATAGACTAATTAAATCACTATGGATATTCTACTGTTCATACAGGACAATCAGAAGGCAGACATGGCTTCTCTGGAAATTGCTGACCCATGGATTCAGATTCAACACTTGGGCAAATGCACAACACTAGTTGAATGTACACAAAAAAAAAAAAAAAAAAAAAAGGTTATGGAAGGGAAAGAAAAGAAAAAACAGAACACCACCACCTTTGCTACTACTTACAAAAAGCCCTCAGTCAATTTCTAGTTTGAAATGTGTCATGCCTACAGTGACATTTGTCCATGTTAATGCTGTTTGAAGACCTGCAAGGGCATTAATGGTGGTGCTGACAATTCCTGTTTATCTCCATAGGCCTGGTGGCAGCTAGCAATTTTCACAGCAAAGAAAGGAGTCAGCAATGTTGTCATCTTGGATCTGTTTGCTTGGACTATACTTGCTACATAGCAAGAAAACCACTTGAGTGGGAAGGCTCTTCCTGCTAGAAACATTACATTACATCACTGAGTATCAAGTAAAAGAGAGACTGAACATAAAATGAGAAACATTAATCAATGGTACATCTGCAGGACACTTTCTACAGAAAACAGAGAGCAGTAAGTATAGGTGGAGTAGGGTGGAAAGGATGCTACTTTGCCTCCCTGAACTAAAGACTTTTTCCTTAGTTCAAAAGTATTAGATCTGGGTATACTGTCACATGAGCTCTTTGCAGGGGCATCCAGCTTATCCCAGTCTACAAGGACACGTTCCCTGTTTTCTTGTAGGAAAGAAATGGAGACTGCCAAAGACAGCAGAAGTGCACTCCAACTTCCACCCATGGCTCAAAGCTGAGCACAGGAAAAGCAAGAAGAAAAACAAGGTGTTACTGTTGGTGAAGTCTAGAGGTAGTTTCTGTCTTTTTGGATTCACTTTTACCACAGAATAACAGAACTGTTAGGCTTGGAAAGGATCTCGGGAGATCATCCAGTCCAACCCCTCTGCCAAGGCAGGGTAACCTATAGCAAACTACAAAGGAATGTGTCCATGTGGGATTTGAATCTCTCCAGGGAGGGACACTCTACAACCTCCCTGGGCAGCCTGTGCCAGTGCTCTGCTTCCCTCAGTGTCAAGAAGTTCTTCCTCCTGTTGAGGTGTTCCAGTTGATGGCCACTGCTCCTTGTCCTGTCACTGGGCAGCACTGAAAAGAGCCTGGCGCTGTCATCTTGGCACCTGCCTTTGAGGTATGAGAAGGGATCTCATCAACACCTACAGCTGATGAGATCCCTTCTCAGACAGCCCCCCCAGTCTCTCCTCACATGCTCCAGACCCCCATCACCTTTGTGCCCCTCTGCTGACCCTCTCCAGTAGCTCTTTGTCTTTCTTGTACTGAGGAGCCCAGCACTGGACACAGCTCTCAAATGTGGCTTCACTAGGGCCGAGCAGAGAGGCAGGACCACCTCCCTTGTCCTGCTGGCCACACTTTTCCTGACACACCCCACGATACCACTGGCACTCCTGGCCACAGGGGCACTGCCAGCTCATGGTCAGCTTGTCACCCACCAAAACTCCCTGGTCCTTCTCTGCAGAGCTGGATCAACCCCCAGCCTGTGCTGGCCCTTGGGGTCATTCTTCCCCTGGTGCAGGATCCTACACTTAATCCTGGGTTAATAAGATCTGAAGCCAGTTCTTGTGTAGTCTTTTTCACTTCAAAAAGCAGGTCTGAATTTTGAATATTCCGTATTAGAAACAGCCAGACACCACAGAGGGATGGAAAAAAAACTACACTAGACCATTCCTCATACAAGTATTTATTGTCAACCTATTTCCTTTTCTGAAGCTTACAAAGTCATCAGTATCTGAAGACATGACAGAATGGGATGTTGACTGAAAGCACATTTTTGTGGAGATCAGAATAGCTCTTAGACAGTCCTGGGAACTGAATGAAACCACTGATTCACTAATATATTTTCTTCAAATGAAATATTAAATTTCTCCTTGAACAGGTCTACATCAAGGAGGTCAAATTAAGCCTCTGATCATCCTGGGATGTCAAATGTCCCAAAAGAGGACTCCCAAAACACAGGACATCATCCAGGTATGAATGATGATGGGCCTGGATTTGCCTAGCAACAGATGTCTGCAGAAAAGAAGAACAAAAATCCATCTGAAAAATCTCACGTGTTCCTTACAGGCAACACAGACAAGGCACCAGAAGAAGGGCTCATCCTTTGAAACGACACAAATTATATATAAGCATCAAGACATAGTTTAAAAAAAAAAAAAAAAAAAAAAAAAAAAAAAAAAAAGTACAATAACAAACATGTAGGCAACACACTGGGAAAATAAATGGGATTTCCACAACAGCTCAGCAAATACAACAGTAAGGAAATGTCTTTTCCAGAACTACCATAAAATCCTGCATTTAGCTTCTAACATTTGGAGTCTCCAAGCAAATCCAGAAGATACTCCTCAAAGAGACTTTTAAGAGAAATTATAAAGGCAGTTTCACTGACACTTTTTTGGAAAAATTTTGAGCTAGCTGCATGTCTCTAATGAGTGTTTAAGTCTGAGAACTCAGGATGTTGTATTTAAGAATTTCTTTATTCATTATGTGGATGTAATTTCCTCAGAGAAAACTCACATTTTTGGCAGTATCTAGACTTCTAAGTGTAAAAGAACAACAACAAAAGAGCAATGGACACCATGTTTATGTGAACCTGACTGCATGTAAGAGAAAACAAGAACGCTGCTGCTATGTTTTCTTACAGAGTGCTAAATTAGTATAATGTCATGGGAGAACTAAGCCTTCTCTAATCCTTATTTCTCAACTCCAGGGAGATCTACACAGAAGTCAGAGAGAATGGAGAGAGCCAGCAGAGAGAAAATAATGCAGGGAAACGATGCAACTCAAGAGTAAGAGAAAAGAGCAGAAAGTTAATACTTAAAACCCGGCCCACAGGAGTGCCCAGCGCTCTGTAGATAGCAAAGCACTCACAATATTCACTGCAAGTATCATCTCCAGCTTATAAAGCAAAACTGCACAGATTTCCCTCAAATAATTGCATTACTTCTTACACTTTTAAGAATCAATTTGTGACATGTTGTCTCACCTGAACCTGACCCAGAAGAATAATCATCATCATCAATTGGATAGACGCCTGATGCTTCTTCAACAGAGCTGTTGTCAAGGTATAAATCTTTATCAGAGGTCAAATCTGCTCTCTGGAAAACAGATAAGAGGGAATGGTTAAAAAGATACCAGTTCTCCAGTGCAGCAGTCTCTTCATCTTCAGTTCTGTTTTCTAAGTTGATGGTGGCACACTGAAGTTTGTACTTTCAGTTTATGCCACGCATTCATCTAAGTTGTTAAAGAAATTTAACGGTGCAAAAAAAAAAAAAAAAATCCAAGGCTGCACAATGAAAACCACACTTCATCTCATTAAATGCATGAATGAATAAATAGGATTTGCAAATATACTCTGCAGAGCTTCTGTAACAAGAAGCAGATCCGAGGACTAAAGCCCTCTTTCAGGATTTCAAATATACAAATCTATAGGCTGTCACATGAAGTCTGTCAATTTGATCTCAAATGAGAAGGAACAACAGCATGTATCAAAAGCTATCTCAGAGTTTAATCAATCCAAACCTCACTAAACTCTCTAGTCATAGTTAGAATGAATGACTACAAATGTTTCTAAGACAGTGCTACTGATTAAGGATTATGATTTTTCCAACCAGATCAAACAGCATCATGCTCCAATTCCTAAATGAACACATCTCTCCTAAAATTTAACTGCATCTTCAAGAGGGTAAAAATCACGTTTCTTGTGGCTATCACCACATTTCTACATCTGCAGGTATTTCCCCACTAAAGAGAGATTCTCTTAAAATTAGCTCAAAATAAAACAAGGTATCAGTCACCTTTTAAATTGACAATTCAGGCTTAGAAAGACTAAGAACTGTCTTCCTCCACCTCAGCTTGCACTTTCTTAACAGAGAATAAACTTTCTTGGGAGAGCCAGGTATCATGGATGGCTAAGAAGGTACCTGCCACTATTGTACTCCTATTACTTTAACCAGCACTTCTGTCAACGCCTGTTTGTAATGAATTTTGAAGAAAATAAGAGAGTTATAAATGGAACTTCGAGTAAAAAAACCCTAAATAATAAAATGCAATACCAAAATTCATCTCTTCAGTATCTCATATAAGCACTTGATTCTGCTCCTCCAAGTCCCAAAGTTTTCCCATTTACTTATTACTGCATGGCACTGACTGTCCCTTTAATTCCACCCAACATGTATTGTAACTTTCCTAAAGAAGTACCAAACTGTGACTGGTAACTCCTGCATGCAAAGACTCATATCTGACTTTACAAGGTAATTTCTTCCTCAGAGGTCTTCCCCAGACATCTAAAATTATTGTTGAAGACATTCTTGATTTCGTTTTACGATTTTTTTCTGGCAACAGATTCCTGTCTAAAGCTTCTTCATGGCAAAACACTGCTCTTCAGTCTCATCTACAATAAAAAATATTCTTTATGAAAAGCAGAATGGTCATCCTGATTATTACTGTATTTCAGAGTAAAAGATCTTTGCATGGGGGATACCTAACACTTCTCTGAACAGCTCTGAACTAACACAGTATTACCTCTGTAGTTTACCTCTACAGAGGAAAAGAAAACCCACGTGATTCTTGGTCAAGTCTACTCCTCCTATGGCCACTCTTACATGGGGGATATATGGGGGGAAAAAAGTGTCCTTATTAAGATCAGCTTACAAAGACCTGCTCTGATTCTGCTGCTGTTAGTTCACATGGTGTGACTGGAACTGGCTGCAGTCCAAAGCAGAAATTCAAGATGATGTCTGGTCACCATCAAACAATTTCTTTACAAAATTACACAAATTTAATTCCTTTAAAAGATGTCTCCAAGGGAAGTCATGAAGTACCTTAGTAGATGTATAGGTGGTATTGTAATTAAGACACAGCTGAGACTGCTTCCGTATAGGAAAACAACTCCCTGTCACAGGACAAATATCCTGCTCTTGATCCAGCTGCCACAATGGACCAAGCCACTTCACCCTATTTTGCTTTCAGACACAATCGTGGTTCAAAACAGACCACTCCTCAATATCAAGCAGGAAAAAACAAAACTTTTTTAAAAGGACATGCAGGTGGCTGGTTGTGAGTATACAAAAGGCATACTATATTCAAAACGTATCAGAGGCAGTGAATATTACCCAATGCTACGCTGGGGAAAAAAAAATAATATTTACATGCAGGAATTTTGTAACAATAGAAGTTGCTTTTGATAAGAGGTGAGAAACAGCTTGAGTTTGCAAAAGGCAGTCTTCACGAAAACAGAAGCATCACACAACCATGCCCAGAATTTTTAGTGTTCAGTAAAAATATGAACTTAACAATAAATTTATTCCCTAGACCATTTCCAACTTCTGACTGTACCAGAAGCAAGCCGTATCAGTATTCAAAAAAAAAACCACCCACTTTTCCTTCCCCACTCAAAACAACCACCCTGCTTTCTTGCTCTTCCCAGCCTCAGAAAACCCAGAAAAGACAGAAATTACTCGTGACAGTTCTTCTAACAACTCAGTTTCTGTAAGACAGATGAGCAGCTAACCCAACCCAGCCCAAGCTGCAAGTTCCTGGTCAGCCAGGCTCCTCACCACCATATTCACTCCCTTTCTTTCAATGAATTATGTCTCTTCGGCTGCCAAAAGCTTTCATTTCTCACTATGTTGAGATGTTCTCAGGATTTAAACCAGCTGAACACAGAGGAACAGAGATGGAAGAGAAGCTTGGGCAGCTTTCAGCAGGAATTTGAGTATCTGTTGTATTTTATTCTGAGGATGCAAAGAATACAATGTGAAACATTTAATATCTAGTACTGTGGATGGCACAACTCCATCAGAATGAGCCAACTGTTGCCCACGGTCTTATAGAACCAGCACAATATTTACTACAGGGAGAAATACATGGTACAGTGAATTGCAAATGCATTCAGATCAGCCATCAGGCTCCACTTGAGGAAGACGCTTTGCAGCCTCTCTGACCAAAGCCTCTTGCCTCAGTTCAGCCTGTTTCAGTACGAATTATTCTTGTCTGGTGGAACTCAGGCAGAACACATGCATACTCTCAAATCAAAGGCAAAGGAAGCATATTCTAGCTTAAAAATCTACAAGCATCTGCACAGATAAATGCATTCATTGCACTGTCTTTGCAAGCTGGCCTGTAGACTCAGGGTAGAAGCACCCCCTCTACACCCACAGCTTGCACCTTTTATCCCAGTTGCTCAGAAACACATAGATGCCTTAGGCCACTTGGAATAAAAACTGCCTTAAGGTTCAAAATAAAAAGAAAAGCCCAACAGTTAACAAAAAACCCCACAGCCATTAAAAGAATTCTGTGAAGATTAAGCATAGAAAAATGAGAGAAAAATACTGAAAATAAAAGAATACTTTATGGTGTTTAAGTCAGTACCAAGCACTGAAGCCTTTACACTTTACAATTCTACGTTAAGCTATGTTAAAATAAACTTGATTTAGTATTTGCTCTAGAAATGTTTTCTCACTTGTCAGCTGGGAATCCATGGGGGTCCATGGACAACTTCCAGGATGTTCACAAAAGACAAGTTGGAAAAACAAATCTGTTGTCAGTAGGCTTGGACACAGAAAGGTCTGTACCAGCAGTTCAATATATTTAGGAGGAAGATTTTAAAAAAAGTTGGTAAATTTAGGAGGAAAATTTTTAAAAAGTTGGTAAATTATAGTTCCATAAAAGTATTTTTAGTATTTATTACAAAGACCAAATATTTCAGTGACTATTTCCTGTGGCTAACAATTGAAATGAGAGTACTCATGTCACTTTTATGTAACAGCCTTATTTTCAGACCTATTAAAATGGCAGGAACACCAGGCAAGGATGTCTCTGTTATCAGCCCTTTCATCTGGCCCTGAAGCCACAAAACTGCTCGTTACCTTTTGACAGAGATTGCATTCTCATCTATCTTTGTTAACCCACTTACATTTTTATTCCAAGAATATAAAGCTGCAAAATCCTGTGACCTAAATACTTCACATGCTACATTCCAATGATCACTGATTCCTGCCTGGTTATTGGCTACATTGGCATAAATCTAAATCTCATGGAAGTAGTGTAGATTAGCACCCATTTAGTACTAGATAAAAGATATTTCCATACCAAAAATATGTTGCATTTGGAATCTCAATGTCTTTATTTTACTGTATTTTACATTTACAGTGATTTTTAATTTAATAAACTGGGATCATCCAGGACATATTTTAAAAAGAAAAAAACCAAACAAAACCAACCAAACCCCAAACCTCTCATTTTGACATTGAGAGAGGAAACAAAGCAAAAAAACCCCTTCTTCCTGTCTCATCATCTCATAAAAGATATAAATCATCTATCAAAACTATAATGACAAAAAATTGAAAACAATCATCAGGCAATGGGAGGTTTGGGAATGGATAGCATATTTCGTCTGAAAAAATACAAAGTGCCTTGTCACAGCCATTCCCTTTTCCTGATGTTACTGTCAGTCCTCCCATTCCATGGGGGTGGTTTAGGAGTAAGACATTAAAGACTTTTATGCCATGTGGATGAAGCCAAGAGAGCCGGTGTGAGCAGCAATGAAGGAGTAATGTCTACCATGGCTGTCGTAGCTGTTGAAACTCAGACACTGGAGCCATGAGTAGCTGACACGTGGAAGGAAACACTTTATTATTTACAGATGAACTCAAATTTTTGTTCTCTATCTTTGGATATATGCATGGGACAGAGAATTTGAGGTTTGCAGCTGTGTTACTAATGATTCTTTGCCTCCCTTTTTCCCCAGCTGGAATTCTTTTAGATGTAACCCACTCAGTATGCAGAGAACCAGAGACTAATACTTTAAGAGTGATGTCGTATTACAAATATCCAAGCCAGAAGTCTCTGAAAACTTGCAAGCATTACAGCTGTTGATTAGGCAGAGTTCTTCCATGTAAGAAGGAGAAAGAAAACAGATTTTCTCTTGTATTAACACACAGTGCAGTTTCATGTATGCCTATATAAAAGCATGCTCAGCTGGTGAGTCTGAGTTCACTAAAGTGCTGTACACTAGATGTGTGAATGCTAACTATATGAATGCATTCATCCAAAGCCTGAGACTCATTGCAGAGGTTCCCACCAAAGGCTGGAGAAAAGGCATTGTGTGAAGAAGATATATTTCCCTCTAGACTTCCTGCAAAAGGAACTATCATCTGCCACGCAACAGGATTTAGTACTAACAGATCTCAGCACTGCTGACTTTGAAGCTGGCAGGTGTATTCCTATCATTGCTTGCCCATTCTTTGCTTTCCTTCATCACACTAGGAAAGGTGAAACTGTCCCATTAAGAGTTTGTTAACTTTGTCCAGGAATGAGAGGCATGATTTTAAACAAAAAACAATAACAAAACCCAAACAAACCAAAAAATAACCTACAAAAAACCCCACCAAACCCAAAAAAAAAAAAAAAAAAAAAAAGAAGTACTAAACTTCAAAATCAGATTTTCACGTCAAAACATCATGTTCTTCCAGAGAAACATGCCAACAAGAAGAGCATCCACTTCCACTTCTCATTGTGTTACTGGTTCTCAGAGATGAGCCTCTCCTGGCTCCTTCAGTCTGCAATTTCCTATGCTGCCCACACGTATCCAGCTACATACATGTAATTTTGATGGAGGATTTTGTGTCATAAGGTATGTTTACCACTAGCTGTCTTCATACAGATGTCTGCCTTTCCTTTCACTGACATGCCCTATGGCTGGCCACAGCAGAAAAGGAGAGAATTAATCCCCATTGTTTCCTTCCAAGGTGACATCACCCACTTTTAAAGACTCACAGGACAAAGTCTTCCCAGCAAATCCCACCTCAGGTGCACTGTGCCAACCACAGTGGAGCCTTCAGTGGAAGTGCTGGTGGGGGATGTATGGTTGTGGGATTTTCTGGGAAGTAAAGATACCAATAATTGGCGACATTCTTTAAGCACAACACTCTAAGGACTCCCAACTTTCTTCCCTGGAGGAACCATCCTGCTTGCACAATGCTGATATTAGTGGAGCAGTTACTGGCTGGAGGAGAGCTGACCTGCACCTCAGTCTGGGAAATTGTGATCACAGCCAAAATATCCTTTCCATAACGCCAGGCCCCAGACTGAATTTTACAAGTTTGAGAGCAATGATTTTATACAAAAGACAATGTATTGCTCATTTCCCCCAAATCATTCCAACAGTTACCATCTCCCAGTTTTACCTCAAAATGGCTTTAAATCCTTGGCAATCCTTGTGCCTATCTGCACGCCCAGTGTGAAACCTTGCAACGGGAACTGCCTGGATTTGCAAAAGCCACCCCCTTCTCCACTGCTGCCTTTGGCCAATTAAATAACAAGCCTTGACTGCCCTGACTCATTCTGGAGAGCTCATTTCCACAGGTATTTTTAAAATCTTAGAGGACGTTTTCTGTCCTCGCTCAGGTAAGAGTGGAAGAGCAAACTGTCTTTGTATGGGTGTCCCTGTGGTGCAGTGCTTGCCGCTAGCGCTGGTGTTGGTGCCCGCAGTGGCACTGTCATCCTGTGCGGTGCACAGCAGAGCCACTACTACGGCTGGAGCACCTGCCAGAAAGATTATTCACGCTCCTTGTACCTCATGTATAACTTCCTGATCCTGCACAAAACTATAGCCTTAGGCCTCCACTCTCTCATGACTGATAAAGAAAGGGTTTGACCGTTCATGGCTGTTGAGGAAAGGCAGAAAGCCCAAAATAAACACAAGTACTACAAACTACTTCTACTACTGCTAGTGCTCAACAATACAGAAGTCTACCATAAGAGCTGATTTACAGAGATTGCCTCATGTCAGAGCCAAGAGTCTAAATATGCTGGCTTTTAGGATGCACACAATCTGTTACGCCAGACTAATTACCAAAACAGAGGCGTGTTTGACAGGGATGGCATTAATAAAACAACTCTTGCTGGTGTCAGGAATTTCAGCAGTCTATGTCATGGCTCACACTGAAAAAAAACACATCGCATGCAAGGAGACACCAACAAGCCAGCTACTGTTCACTTACGGCCATACACCGAAGAAATTACAGTGCTGCAGTTGATAGGTTTGAGTTCACACTCTTCACGAAGCCACAGAAACTCATGTGCCTGTTTTCTAACAGTCATCTGTGCCTTTAGAAATATTCCCTAATGTGCAATTACATGCCGTATGGTACACAGTGTGGTAACAGAACTTAAAATGGCAACAGGAAATCTCGTTTAACCTTAAATGTTTTTCTTCCCATTATAAAGACTCACCAATCTGTGCAGTGGGTCTTTGGCCTGCTTACAGATTTGGAGCTGAAGTCTGTCCTATCTTAAGGAGAAAGATAAATGTCCTCTGAAGTTTTGGACTGTTTGTGATAAATTCCAATGGGAAAAGCCTCTCTTTCCATTTATTTTCACAGTGTCTGACTTCCAGCTGTGTATGATTTATCTGCTCGATGCACAATGAGACCAAACTTTAGTCCTCACCCAGAAATTGTCTTGCCCATGGTGGGACAGAGGTTGCTGTATGAAGATGGAGGAAGGAGATGAGCAAGAATAGCAGCAAGACAAGGCGGAGCTTTCTCTCCTTACTCAAGTACCAACAGCATCATCTGTGATGAAGGACAGATCAAACTTCCTCCATGGTCTACACATCAGTTGCCCTACAGCCTGCCTAGGCTATTAAATTAGGCCCAAGCTCATGAGTAGTGTTAAAGGACTGCTAGCTGAATGAGACCATAGTTACACCACTCCAAAGATATATTCATCATCTACCCTGAGAAAGCGACCAGTATCTTCATTCAGTTATAAAAACTTTCTGCAAAAACCAACCTTTACCTTTGTGGATCTTTGCCACCATGATAGTACACTGAAGAGCAGCTCTGCACAGGTTACAGGTTACAACCAAGAGACCTTCCTAATTCCATGACCACATTAAACTTACCCCAACCTCAAAATGGTTACTTAGAAATTACAGAGGGGCCCACCAAATCTGATGTCAACAGTGAGAGTCTGATGTCTGAGTCAAACAGTACTGCTGTGCTGTTTCTGTGACCCCCCCCAGCTTGATGTTCTCTAACTCCACACCATATGGTCTTTTCTTGTATGTGAAACCCAAAAATGAATGCTGCAGTTGTCTCCTTCACCTTGAAAACCTTAAGACTGCTTAACAGTTAATTAGAGTACACGTGAATTCCATTTCCCATGTAGAAGAAGAAGCCTAGTATCCAAGTTTCTCTGGGTATCCCCAAATTACAAGATTCAAAGCCCTTCCAAGCTTTCATGCCAAGTTATCAATCGGTGCAAAGAACAGTTTATTCTTCAACTCTGCCTCTGATGTAGGCACAATGCAACAGGGAAACTATTTTAAAGGGGCTACAGCTGGATCAGCTTCCAAAGTGCTACACCACACTGAAATATTAAAGGGCAATATACAGGCAAAACAGCATCAGAAGCAGCAATGTGCATCACAGATTGATTAATCTCAATTAGCACAGCAATTTCCTGCACATTTTCCAAGAAGCATCCATTGGTTTCCCTAAAAATAGGATCAAAATCACCATGCAAATTGTTGTCACAGCTCAAAATGCTAATCAGTTTTTTAAGGACACATCAGCCCATGTGCAGACAGGTTAAATTTAAGGCACAGCTATGACTGAGAAGCTAAATGCACTCCTTTGAAAATGCTGAATGCAGAGGTCAGCCTGTCTTTGAATCACCAGTCACAAGTCTGACAGTAACAGCAGAAGCAGGTAGCTTTTGGCATAGAGGTTGTAACTGCAAGTACCTGCCCCAGTCAGTGCTTTCAAGTCTAATGCACACTGGCTCTTCCACGCACACCTCCTCTCTCCTTTCATGCTTTACTGATCCTTTTTGCTAATCAATCAGAAGAACTAACACTTACATTTTCCTCCCTCCTCTTGAGAGTGTGGATGAATGACTAAAGCTGCCAGGGTAACCTCTTTGGCATGCATGCCAATAACTCCCCACCTAATAGCCTTTCCTCTGCCTCACTGCCCTGGCCCACTGGTGATTACTGCAATCCCTTGAAGTGGTCAAATTGCAGGGCAGACCCCATGGAAACCTATTTGGAGTTGTTCTGGTTCATACCAAAGAATAATGTTTTTAATACAGATTGTTCTTTTTAAAGCTCTACAAAGCAGCTGTAATCAATCGTAGTCGGAGCACTGCAAACCTCCACCAGGTTTCGGAAGCCCCATATTGATTCCTTTCCAATCCACCGATTTCAGCAAAATAAGCCCACATGAGGAGCTGAGAGTCAACTAACATGTAATCACTTAATTTAAGATCTCTCTGCCATTGGTAGCAAGAACTGGCAATAAACTGTCTCAATCAGTTACATTCCTTCTGCATAAATCGGAAAGTTATATATAAAACAACTGTATCATTATGGTTACATTAATCAGCAATTAAATACTGCTAGCAAATGTTATGTACAGCAACTGAAATTTGCCAGAGATGAGGAGGAATCAGACTTCACAGTTCAAGGAGTGAGCATTTCCAGTTCTGTACTGCATAATCTGTTATTCAACAGGACCTTACTCACTGAACAACAAGATCAGTGACTACCCCAGTGGACACTCCTGTTTGTCACCTGCAGCCATCAGCATTACTGGTCACATCCCACCACAGATGCCCACAAGCAGAAAAATGACTGCTGGTAGATCTACAATCTGCTTGATGTTTCTAAAATTGTGTGCAGTTGTAGCAATTAGCTGCAGGAACTTCCCTCCCTCCCACAAACACATGCAACCTATTTCAGAAGGTTAACTCCACTAAATTAAGAGAAATCCCGGATTTCTCTTAGAACGGAGAGGAATGCTGGTGGTAGCACATTTATATCATCCCAGGCTCTCCAGATTCTTAGTTAAGGAAACTAGAGCTCAAAATAAACTCTAAGTATGCTTAAACGGAATGCCTTTGTACCAGGTCTCTCAGGTTCACTGCAACAGAACATGTAGACTGGGCACTCAACACAAGAACAATTAATCACTCTATAAACAAATATACAAAAACCACCCAAATCATCATCTTTGTATTACTTTGGGTGCTAGTAGGGAAGATAATGTGCTCGAAAGTGGTACTGTATAATGATGCAAAATGCAAACTGAACTGCAGATCAATGTGAATTTTGCATTAGCCAGAACATGCTGGACATGCTGACTTCTTTCTCCACTCCAGGAAAACAATCACTTTATTTATTCAGGTAACTACTTCCAGCTTGTTCAGTGGTGGCTGGAAGCACAGAGCTAGAGGATTAGCTTGTCCTAGGTCAAAAGCACTGGTAAATTCAAAACTTGGTTAAATTAGGCCACAGTCTCTGTTGCCAGATGGGTAAATGGTATCACTGCTACTCCTTCAAATGGTATAGGTTTCTCAGACACCAACAGCAAACACAGACAGCATTGAGACACCAGGTACATTCGTGTGAGATACCTCTTTGTATTCCAGATCCCCAAACAGAAAGACAAAAAAGATTATTTTATTGCTATTTCCAGGTGTCAACTCATCTCACTGGTTTCCAAGATTAAATTGCTGGATTCGGCACTCTAATCCCGTCTTACTTAACTGAATTTTTGCTACAAAGGCTTGGTTTTCATATCCTCTTTGATGCCTACAAAGATAAGAAGTGAGTTTACTTCACACAGGATAAAACATCATTCTAATAACTTCCACTATAAAAGCAGTTGAGTGAAATCAGAGATGGGGTGGCTTGTACAAGATATGCTGCTTCAGAAGCAGTCTTCTGTCTGGTGTGGTGCCCTTCAGGCACGACTCCCCTCCTTCCACCACCAGGGAGAAGGAACCGGCGCAGCACCGGCACAAGCCTGCCTGGCTCCCCAGCCAAAGACGGCAGACAGGTTGTGCTGGGGGGGACACAGCATCCTGCCAGCAATGCCAGACAAACTCCTAGCCAGCTGGGGCTGAGGCAAGAAGGAAGGATTGATTGTCTCTCCTACCCTCCCTTGACTTTGAGTTTCCTGCGGGCTCTCTGGGGCTGGCAGCGCAGCATCAGACTGGACAAGGGAACAATGGGGACAATTTCTTCTGAAGACATACACAGCCCAGAGCTGCGTTAGAAACTAGATGGATATACTGAGCAGAACCACTACAAGCGAATTTTAACTGTACAGTTAGGAATGTCTCCCCACACGGTTGCCCATATCAGCTGCACAGCAAGACAAACCAAGGCAGAGCCTTGGTGAGGCAGTCTGCTGGGAGCCTCCATACTGCACTTCCACACTGGAACAGTTAACAAGCATTCTTATTCCTGAGAAGAACCATCAAACATGTCTGCTCTTAAAAAACCCCACTAATGTATATGGACATTGGGATCATCAGGCTGAAACTGTGCTACAAAAGGTACACTGAAACAAAAGGGCTGCTCCACAAGCAGTGGAAGGGCTGACAACAGATTTCCAAGACAGCTTCCCCTTTCCTGCTTCTTTCTTTCTTTGCTACTGCCTCCCTGTGAGTTGTGCACATGGCAGAACATGGATCAAAAAACTCTGAAGATATAGGAATTTCTCAAAACTCAAGTTTCAACTGGAATTACATAAGGGACTATTTTCAAACAGCACATATTTTTTTTGGTTTAAAGCATGGTTAATAAAGATGTTGATTTAATTGAAGTTTTATTGATAACCATCTCTCCCAGTTCTCAAAAGCAACTACTTTTAATAGAACTAAAATAAGCTTTATATTTATTACCTTCAGCTGATGTTTTAAAAATAATGCTATATATAAAATGAGCACCAAAAGAATTAATACATATGTAATGAAGCTAAGGATAAATTACACTGTATTTGACAAATCTACTTCCCTTGATTCAATGGAAAGCAAGCCAAGTAAGTTGTTTGACAGCATTTTTAACAGTCATAGATCTGACTGAAGAGTAAAATACAACAAAGACTCTGTAACAGTATTAAGTATCTTCTAACAAAGAAGAATTCTATCTTTCTTTCTAGCATTCATACTTTAAATCAGAGTTCTGCTGGAGGGAACAAAGATTTCTGTATTTCTATAGCCAAATCTCAAATCTTCGTATATCTGTCCCAGCACCATCAATACAAGGTTAGCACCACTCTACAATCTTTACTGCCTTATCAACAGTCTACAGCTTTTAAAAATCTATATGCCTACAAAACCTCCGGGAGCTGTTACACATTGAGGATTTCACAGCATTATTGACCTGGGCAGCCTCTTTATCCTCAGTAAGTTATTTTAAGCAACTTTCTGCCAGCAAGCAAGTCTCTTTGTTAGGCTTTGTCTGTACAATTGCTAAAGCACAGCTTACAATACAGCACAAAACAGGGAGCAACTAAGCAGAAACCAGAGTGAGGTCTGTCAAATTCTCTTTTTATTTCTTTTTTTCCTCCACTTTCCTGTTATGCTTTCTAATACCCTACAGATCACTGCCCTGCTGCCAGGAATTCTTCCATGCACCTGAGCCACATCCTAAAGGGAATGCACAGCAGACAAAAAAGACTGAATCCATGTGGTTTTGGGACCATGCTCTCTAACTTGCACACTTTCTTTTGACTTCTTTGTGTATATATATATATATATATATATATATATATACATACACACAGTGGAGAAACAGAACCTGGCAAGTGTATTTACTTACTGAGTAAGTAAATACATTACCTGGCTGGGGGGCTGAGGAAGAGAACTATAAAGAGAGGTAAATTTCTCATACTTGGAACTCAAACCCTGAACACTCTGCTCAATTCTTAAATCCCTCATGAGATAAAGGTCTCCAGCCTGAGGATCAGAATTCTTTGGCATGGTAGGAAAAGCAAATCTCAACCTGATACATATCGGCATACATCAAAAAGCAATCTCATGGTCTTCTGCAGGCTCGTGCCTGGAGGTATCAACAGAGAAGGCCAGTGCCAGCACAGCAGTCTTCCCTGGATGTAACTCATGAACAGCCACAGTCGAGCAGTCAAATCTATGCTGCTTCTAGTTTTCTACCGACAAAAATATTTATGAGGCGATTCTGTTTGAGGGAGCAGCTCTTGCTTGTCCTTTTACTCTGAAGCTTCGTATCTTGAAAGCTTGTGTGCCCAGCAACCCATACTATCCCTTGGTGTCATCAGAACTACTAGGACCTAAATTGTTTTACTTCAAGGGCACATCATAAAATCTACTAACCTGACGGCCCACACAGGCACAGAGAAGATTTAGATGTGATACCAATTTCTGTATCACACTCGATGAGTAGACTCTCAGCTGAGGACCAAGATACAAAGTGGAAGCTGCCCAGGGAGAAAGGTAAAAGAAAGAGATTTAAACTTTAATCCACAAAGTCTTTGCTAGTGTTTATTTTATTTCTGGGTATTAGATCAACTTTCCTGTTTCCTTGTTAAACCTGTACCTTGTGGAGAGAATGGAAAGAATGGATGTGTTATAAGTTATGAATTCTGTAATGCTTGCAAGTACCATAAAAACAGCTTTTAACCAATGTCCTAATGGAACTAAGTAATTCAGCACTGACATCTTTCTGCTACTTAACATGGTTAAAGGTTGGCAAAAATAGCAGACAAAATGAATAAGTAACCTGTCAATCCTGTGTTATTCTAGATAAAGTGCAGATGTATTCCAATTATCTGCACCTTATTTCCAACAGTTCTGCTTCAAGAATACAGCACATAATCTGCTCCATATAGCTGTCAATCAAATGGACAAATTCCCTTAAGTTTTCATTGCAGATATGTCTAAAGCAATTGCACTTTGCAAGGGTATCCCAAGATTAATAACAAAACTTTAATTCAAATCACACATTTTTCTCTGCAAGCAATAAAAAAGGTAGCTACACTGATGGCATTAGAAAGCTTCTTAGCTCCTGTTTCTGTTTGCTTCAGGAAAAGGGTCACTCAGCACTTAGAAACGGAACAAAGGAAAAGGGGTTTCATCAGTCTAAGTGTTATGGATGTCAGCTGCTTAAGAGACCTGACCTTGCACAAACCTGCTCACCTCCCCAGATCCTATGAGCTTAAAAAAAAATCCAAGGACAAAGAGGGAAGGTGTAAAAACTCTGCTTAGGGAGACCATACAGCAAGACATTCAGACCACTCCAAGACAATGCACAATAGTTCTGCAACGTTCCTAGTGCAAACTTGCATGTGTACATCTAAGAAAACAGAGGTCAAGAAGTGCATTTCAAATGACAGCAATGCAACTTGAAACAGCCTTTAAACAGAATCATCTATGCAGCTAGAACTACAGAATGCTCATGTAATGTTATTTTAGTAGAAAACGTACAGGAGTGATCAAGAATAAACCACTCCTCAAAGGGTAGGGCAAGAAGCGTGTAAATCAGGTTTCCTCATAAACATACATGAGCAAGTTAGATCAAGAAGTTATCAATAAATACAATTCTTCAAACAACACAAATGGAAGGAGCTTTTTATGGCAAGATGAGGAAGAACATAAGGAGGCAATTGCCACATGTCACATCATGGAAGGCAGCATTTGATTATTTGCTTTGACAAGACAGAAAAGATCAGAATAACACTTTCTTATGTCTTTCTCAGGGACAACAACTGAAGAAGGACAGATGATGACCAAGCAGCATTTGAGAACTGAGAATGTAAAGATCATTTCTGCTGAAAATTAAAGTCATGTCACTTCATTCCACTTCATAATGACATTATAAACAAGGACCCTAGGCAGAGGAACAGAATAGCTACAGTTATTTGATAAAGGAGAGTCATCAAGCCATTTAATTTAAGAAACATGAGTCTGTACTGGACACATCCCACATAAAGTAATGATACTTGTCCAGTGAAATACATAGCTGCACTTCACTTGCAGAAAAAATTGTCTTATCAAGACATGCTGACACCTCCTGAGTTTGCTGTCACCTCACAGCCTGACAGAGCACGGGCCCCTCTGGAGACCGAAGCCCCAGCCCAGCTCCTGACAGGGACTGTCCTCCCTCCACTAATTACATGTGCACACACACAGGCCCACGCAGCAATCCCCTGGGAAGCCTCTAATGGGCTGGGAGAGCCGATTACCAATGGCTTACAGCTCAGATGTGTGCAACTGAAAGGCTTAACAAGCCTCCATTTCATTCTTTTTAAGTTAGTCTGAAGGGGGGAAAATGAATGGTTATGAAGAACATCACCAAAAAAGTGACATAAAACACAGCGGAAAGCAGTGGGATAATGCCCCAGGTCTCGCTTTCTGGAATGAGGTCTGTGTCAGAAGCCTCAATGCCTCCCAGAAAGGCAGAACTTGCTCTTTATTTTCTCCCCAAACACCATGTCCTTCATGAAGTGGTTTACAATTTTAAAAAGACCAAGCCATGCTCTGCAGGTCTAATATTATCAAAATCTGCTTTGGAGGTTGCTCCCTTTTCTATGACAGGCCATGGGGCAGAAAGGAGAAGAAAAGGTCCATCCCACCTGACCCCTGCCCACAGTGCCAGCAGCTACTGGCCATACCACAGCAACACTTCTGCTCCTCACATGCACCATCTCAGCAGCCACCGGATTCAGGCAGGCAGCAAATGGCACCAGGAGCCAAAGCTGTCCCTTTGGGCAAGCTGCAGCCTGCTCTTACAGAAAATTTCAGCAGCATTTTCTTCATTACTTTCCCAGCAGGGCCAGTTTGAAGTGGCCCAACATTTGCATTCAGAGAGAAAAAAACCCAAAACTTATTTTGTCATCAGAAAGCTGTGGAGAGATTTCCAGCGAGCTATCTTCAGGCACATGCCCACTGGACACGAATTTGTCCCCACTCGCTTTGTGGCAGCTCCAACGCAAGCCCAGCAAGTCATTGGCCAGCCACCAGGACTTGCTTTTTTGAAACCCCACTTTGAGAGGATGGGAGAGGGCTGTGCTGTTCCCCTCTCTGCATTCATTACTCTCTGTGCCACATTTCAGAGGTAACAAAAAATGGAAAGCACTTGGGTTGCGAACAGCCAAAAGCAGTCCTTTGGCACTTGCTGAATAAAAGGATAAAAGTGGCACTTAAAGATCCGACCACAAAACCTCAGTACATACAGACCACATATAGAGGGAGCAACAGTACTCATTTTTTTGTCTGTTCTCTTTTTAAATCAATACATGAGATTTAAATAAAGGTATAATTTAGAATATCTCACCTCATTGCTCTATCTTACAATATTTTAGGAAACTAACTTAATATCCATTATTGATGTATAAACAAGATATATAATATCCTATATATCTTGGGATATCCCATTATCAATTTATAATCAGCTCTATCAGCTATAAATTAAAGTTCATGTCAGTGAAAGAGTCACTAAAAGGAGCGAGCTTCTCCCTGACTTTCAAGCCTCTCCTACTGAATCACACAGCTGAAGGTTCCATTTTGTTGGAGAAGGCTGTCATTCATGACATTATGCAGCACTGAAGGAGCCAAACAGATTAAATGGACATCTGCATTTCCAATCTGCTATAAAAGTGGTTTAATACCAAGCAGTGTTTAAACAGTAAAACTGTCTACAATTTCTGCTCTATAATCTGTGAGTAATCAATCAGTCTCAATGCTGAGCTTCCATTACTGCTTCTCTGCAAGTAGATGGAAAAATTTCCAGGGCACATACTTCTTATTTATACCCCAACACTGAAGAGGAATTAAACACAGATTCAGTCTGCATTCACAGTGATCCTGGCACACATCAAGTCTCAGGCTTGTGTTTTCAAAGCAAAGCACAGAAAGTACCGTGAAACATCCAGTTATGGCAGCTATTTGGCATTTTACTTCCTCTCTGAATGCACCATTGCAATAAATACCCTGAGGACTTGCCAAAACAAAACAGAGTAACCCATCAGAGCCCTCATCCTCCTGCTCTCTGAAAACTCAGCACCTCAGAAGAGAGGTGCTCAGCGAAAGCACAGGATGCAGCTGTGGTCCCATGACACCAACGGAGTCTGGTTGCTTCCAGCTTGGGAAGCCATCCCAAGCAACAGCATCAATCTCAACATCTTTCTCAGACTTGTTGCTTGATACTGTAATGACTGCGGGATTAAGACTGTGATGCTGGGGATTTACTTCTTTTAACAATGCAATCTCTGTTGACACATTTTGCTTATCATGTAAGTGTCCCTTGCTCTAGGAAGCAGACACTACCCAGAAAAGCTATGCAGATCAGCAGCTGATGTCCCTGCTCAAGAAAACTGAAGGTGTTTCCATTTAAGCAGAGGAAGACCAAGAAGGAGACATGGGGACTCTGACCCAGGTTGGAGTGAGGCCAGAGCTAAAGACAGGTAGTTCCCAGAGGCTCCATGTACCTTGTGACAGGGTCACACCTGGATTACACTGCTGCCTCAGCTGGACATGAGCAGGCCCAGGCCATCCCTCTTATGCAAGAGATGGCCTCCAGAGTGGATTAATGCTCAGCCTTTCACCTTCCTTAATTCTACTGTGCACAGGTTGTTGCAGGTCTGACAAGGTATATAAAGCATAACTAACATAACCACTTGTTCACCCCTTTGATACCAAAAAGGTGACACCTTCACCACTGCTACAATGCCAGGCTTCATGTGACAGAGACCCTTGCTTTTATTGAAGAGGTCATGCAGGTTGTCCCACAAACACACTAGGTTACACCGTTCAATTCAATGTGGCAAAAGTCAAACAGTTCTCCCTAACAGGGGTATCAGTGGCTGAATTCACATGTCTCAGCTGACAACTACTTTAAAAGCACTCCCTTCCCCATGAACTTATTAATCAATACATTCTGAGAGTATAGCAAATGCCCAGCGTGCTGGGCTGGACCAGGAGCTCAGAAGATGAGCACTGCTCCTCACTCAGGCAGCACCAAACCTCAATGGTGTCTCCTACATGGGATGGGGGTTTCAGCCAGCCCCACAGGAAGTTCCACAGCCTGAAACATAACATAAGCCTTGGATGAAACCTAATGTATTTTTCCAATGTTATCTGCATATACTCCTACTCACTGTGTCCCTCTGCTTGGCACAGGGAGACAAAGGATCAAAGCAAGTCCTTGAAGAGTCACATACACATGCCTTTCCCTCTCAATACCTATGTACAATTAAGTTTATTCACTACAGATAGAGTTCACTTGAGATTTTGAATCCACTGGCCTCATGCTGGTTTATCCAGTTCAGAGCTTTGGCATTCTCAGATGAGACTGAGGAGGCGGAGAGACAAGGCATTTCAAGCACCTGATTTTACTTCTATGCAGAGCAGCTAAATTTAAGACCAAAAGGTCCTTTTACACATCAATGGAGAGAGGCATATTCCAGCAGGGTGCTCACAGTCCTGATTTTATGTTTGAATTCAGACTCCTCAGCTAACAGTTGAACAGTCTTTCCAGCACATGGCAAGCAAGGGAACC
Organism: Onychostruthus taczanowskii; assembly: GCF_017590055.1. Taxonomy (NCBI): domain Eukaryota; kingdom Metazoa; phylum Chordata; class Aves; order Passeriformes; family Passeridae; genus Onychostruthus; species Onychostruthus taczanowskii. Next base: position 19,910,944 of record NW_024501459.1, on the reverse strand, counting down.
AAACTGACTGAAATAGCATGTATGACATCAGGTTCCAGTAGGTCTGAGCAAGTTTTGGAATATTGGTAAGAGAGGCACATTACAAAACCAGCATATTATCTGCATCTTCCAAGGGAACAATTACTGTGACAGCAGCACATTTACAAAACTCTGAAAAACCCTCAGTATCTCAGAGCTGCCATGAGACGTGCTGAATAAAAACCCAAACCCCATGACTCGGGGCTCCAGACACATACTTGCGCAACTGATGGTTTCAGTAAGAGACCTCTGTTCATTTGCAATGACACAGTATAACCCAACCAAGTAGGTGACTTGTCCCAGGGCTGGAACAGCAAGTACTCATTTCTCTGGACAGTTTATAAGGAAGGGAAAAAATAGCAACCACAGCATAATTCCAGATTGCATAGCTCTTTCAGCTAGAAGCAGCTGTATTTCTCTGGCCATGTACAACAGCAGCTATTCCAGCTATACAAGCACCTGGATTTCACTGTCATGAAATGTGCAGACTTGGCTGTATAGAAAACCAATTCTGCTGGATAATTAGCACAGCATTACATGCCAAAAAATTCTTCCAGGTAAACTTTTTACCTTTCCCTCTGCTTCTTATAGTCACTTGTTGACAGATATGAAAATTATGTTGTTCCACACTTGGAGAACTATAACTCTCCTACACTTCTTAATTTTACCCTGTACAGTCATGAAATCAATAGTAACACAGATCCCTTCTAAATGCCATCCAGCATGTAGAGGAGAATGCACACTGAAAATAATGCTTTAGAAACAAGATTTTTCATGTGCCACATTGAGGAAAGGAAACCGAAGGAGTAGCTGCGTTGTGATACAGTCATTCAAATCCTCAAGACACACTCAAGACAGATTTGTGCTATCCCAGAAGGATGCAATGGTTTGTAAAACCTGCACACTGTGTATTTTACTGTACTGTCTCATGCACAATGAGAATGAAGTATAATCTACTAAGGCTTAAAATTAAACATCCTTTATCTAGCATGCCATGGGACAGAAACCAGTCAAACCAGCTCAAAATTCACCCTTCTCTTCTATGTAAAAGACCTTGTATACCTATCAGTTACAGAATAGCAGAAAAGCCAACCTCTAAAAGGGAGTTGTGATTGTGTTAAAGAGTGATTGAAGTTTCTTGTAATTATGCACACCTATTCTACCTGCAGACAGTAAGAACTTACTCCCTTAGTGTAAGACAGCATTCCGGTTCCTATTCCTGTGCCACCTTCTTCACTTTAGACGCAGGCTACTGATAAATGCCCACACAGTACGAAAACCCCCAAAGGACACCTGCAAGTAATGCATTTACAAACAATGGTGTCCTGGTCAGCACAGATGAAATTACCTTACAGTGGCTTAGAAAACCTTCCAGAAGGGACAAACTGTCCTAATGTAATAGGAGGCTGTGGGAACAAACAAGGCAAGAACAAAACAAGACAATTTATACAAAAGCAACTTCCCAACAAATGTCTGAGAGGCAATGACAGGATACTGGTGTGCTTCCTGGCCCCAAGCTGAAGTACCATTGCTGTTCATCAGCGACAGGGAAAAAGGAAAAGAGAAAAAGCACAAACAAGCATGGAGAATTTAAAATCCATTCCTAGAGAGCCCAAATTGCCCACAGGGCCAGGCTTGAAGTGGGGCATTCAGCTTCGAGACACCTACTTTTAGGCAGGTATTTGTATTGAGCTCTATGTTCAAAATCCTATTTTAATCACTGGAAATCTTGTAGCTGTGGCCAAGGGAGTCCTGTTGAGCTTCCTAAACACAGGCACCTAGCACAGCTTGAGATGCCTCAGGCACACTGCCCTGTTCCCAGTTCCTGCTTCAGATGGACAAGTGCCTCCTGCAGGTCCCATCACAGCTTCCAGGACTAGACCGTGCAAGCCTCCCAGCGGCAGAAGCTATCTCAAGTGTCACAAAAAGGTTAAGATTATTTGTCTTCTGTGTCCTGTGCTGGGAGGGCTGGATTAGTAGGCAGAAGGAGGAAGCTCTCTCTGAACTGGGGACTGGACTATGGCATACAAGACAAAAGACCTGAATGAAGCTGTGCAGATGTCTGAAACACTTCTGGAATGCTCAGCTTTGCAACACAAAGTTCAGCTTATCACTGTCCAGTGGCAGGACCCCAGCACTGTAAGGCAAGCTCTGGAGAGCCAAATCCCCACCTACTCCTCACAGCAGCAGACATTCACCTAAAGTTCTGCATCCCATGTGTGCAAGATGATTACACAGAATACAAGATCTACGCTCAGAAATTTTCTTCCCCCATCGTGTGGTTCTTTTAACTAAAAATGCCAGGCACAGAAAGTTTCCAAACCTTCAAAGCTAATTTAAGTAACCTACTGCTTCAAGAAGTGAAAAGAACATGAATGTCTTTGTAACACAAATCTATTAAACAATTTCTTTAACAACCAGAAAACCAAGAAACCAAATCTTCGCCCTCCACCCTACAACTTTGATTTGCTTAAACTGGTGATCCTTGCTTCTGTGAGATTCTGCAAGAGAGCCCTGAAAATCTGCAATAGCTCCCTGCGCCAGTGAAGGGACACATGTGAGCTCTCCTAATGGAGCTTTCCTAGAGATCATTAAGGTCTCTTCATCCCTTGTTGCATCCAACACATCCATGTCAGAGGTTGTGGGAGTGCAGGCTGCTGCATCAGCTACAGCTTCTTGTAGAAGGAACAATCTTCCTCCCCTTTGCCATAATGAAAAATATGTTAGGAAGGACTTGAAGGCTGCAATCCTGAACAGGGTCTTATATAAAATGAGCAGCTGAAGACAGCACAGTGAAGCCTGTATTAAAACACAGGCAGATCTACTTCCAGAGTCTCCCATTGTACAGATCATCAGCCATACTTACATCAGCAAAAATTCTCGGTGAACATCTCATTCTTTCTTCAAGGCCAGAAAGACAGGTCCAGGCAGAATTTGCCCAGACTGTTACTGGTGTTTCTGTCTTGGCTGGATTAAGCCAGAACTGGCCAGACAGGGGAGTCGATAGTAGCTCTCCCTTCCTCATCAAGGTGGTGATGAAAGCTCCAAATAAGGCTTCCAAAATAAATCCTACTACGACATTTTTAGGGCGTAGGCACACCCCAAAACCACACAAACCAACAAGAGGGCTTTTGTTCTCTTGACTGAAATCCAAGCATTTCAGAGGACTCCACTGAAGACCAACCAGAAAGGCTACCTATTTCCTTCCTTCCCAGGCTCTCAGAAACACTAGCAATGGTATTTTTCTTCAACCATAAATCAGGCTGTCTACTAACACACTGCAGCATGGTATGTAGAATTTAATTTGTCCAGGCAGTCAGAAGAAAAAAAAAAAAAAAAAAAAAAGACTGTATACCATACCTCATTCACTTCTATTAAAAAATAGGTATTTTGTTTTATTGCAATAATTCCAAAGGGGATAAAAGAACAATTTTAGATTAAAAAAAAACCAAAAAACACAAAAACCTGTATACACACATACACACAAAAGAAACACATTCAAAACCCCATTCACAAAGTCCAGCTATCACCAGAAAAGGACAAGTCCCAGATTTTAATTCCCTGACAGGCTTGAATTCTGTGATTAAATTAAACATATGAGCAATTAACTTTTGTGCAAGTATCACATCAGCTTTACTGCATATACAATTAGGAAGCCTGGACAGCTTCCTTCAGAACAGCCATTCCCAGAGGGGCTTTTAATTTCTTTTCAATACAAGTACCTCTTGTGATGAACAAAAAACAATACACAAACTCCTCACAACTGCCTGAGGATCACAGCACAGGCTGGGGCATGGGGGAAGGAACAGAGGAATTTTTTTAAGTCTTTATTTAGAAATTTAGAAAACTTGCTATACTTGTAAATTTCTTTGATTTTGCCAAGAAGTGTGGTTGCTGCAGAAATAGTCCCAGGTATCCAGAAGTCGTAAGCAAGCTGCTTGCTCTATGTTCTGTCCTTCATAGGCAGAAAACACATTCCAAGTTTAAACTTGCTCAATGAACTCTATTATCTGGGCCTAAAATTTTTCCTGTGCAAAGCAAGACATCATCTAAATGTTTCTACTGTTTTAAAATACACAGCAAGTCTTCCTGATATTGCTTTGAACCAGCAACATTAAATCAAATGTCTCTTACTTAAGGAAGGAATGAGCATTATTTGCAAAATTGATCCAGCATAACTACTACACATAAATTTAGATTTAGTTATTTGGGATAACTTTCTTAAACAGCAAAGTCCTAAGGCCACTTCTGGCAACAGGAAGAAAAAAACACCTTCATTTTGTTGGAACTATTGACTGAGAGATGTCGCCTCTTCAGCACCTGTAATAAAACCCTCTGTGCTGGTTTTGGCTGGGATAGAACTTGTTTTCCTCACCGTGGTTAGTATGGGACTGTGTTTTGAGTTTGTGCTGAACTCAGGGCTGACAATATAGCTATATAGTTTTAACAATCTCGTTTTTGTTATTGTGGAGCAGGGCTTAAACACAGCCAAGGCCTTTTCTGCTTTTCGCACTGCCACAGTGACAGGGGCCTGGGGTTATACGGGAGGGGACACAGCCAGGACAGGTGACCCAAACTGACCAAGAGCTCTTCCACAACACCACATCAGGCTCAGTAAATAAAGTGGGGAGAAGGAGGAAAAGGGAAATGTTTGGAATGATGGTGTTTGTCTTCCGAAGTCACCGTCACACCTGATGGAGCCCTGCTCTCCTGGGGATGGCTGCCCATGGGAAGTAGTGAATTAATTCCTTGATTAGCTTTGCTTGTGTGCACAACTTTTGTTTCCCTATTAAACTGTCATCATTCCAAGCCACGAGTTTTCCAGCTTTTACCCTTCAGCTTCTCTTCACTCCCTGATCTCACTTGGTGGCTGGTTGCTGGATGGGGTTAAACCATGACACTCCACCTTGTGTTTGCTGAATCCAAAGCACAGATAATATTACTGCTCTTGGAGAGGAAGCCTTAAATTATGGGAACTTGTTCCTGACAACCACTGACAAGAGAAAAAAAAGGAAAGTTCAGGCTTTAGCATATTCTTCTAAGGTTATGGGTTGTGGAAACACTGAAGTCAAACCTGAAGGATTTTTTTTTCCTTCAGAAATAATTAAATCACATTAGAAAAAAAAATAGAGCAGAGGTAGCATACAAACCTATCTTTTATATCAGACACTAATGGAAAAGGATACAAAACCAAATAAGTTTAGGAAAACATTAACCTTAATTATACTGTGAAAATCCATAGCCAGTAAAACAATCATCCACATCTAATACCTACTTATTATGTGCCTTAAGTAAAACTGAGTGCCTAGCTCAAGAGAACCCCTGCTTAAAAATTAAACATAAATAAACTGAAGAACAATAAGCCTCCACATTTTAAAGGCAGTGCTCTTAAGAACAGTCATGAAACAGTAGTACTACAGCATCTCATCTGAGATTGTATTTAGAAAGAGATGCCATTAGAGGAACACATTTATTAGAAGAGAATGCAGCAATTCCTGCCAAGCTGTTTGATAGAAACCAGGCACCTATATAACCTAATCTGAACAACTTCCCATTACCAATACCACTTCCTAAAAGGAAGGCATTAAGGTTGAAGGGCTCTCACAGCAGCTACCACAATTCACTACACAAAGCAATCTAGCAGAATTCCTTTTCTAAAAAGTAAAATGGTCATCCTGAGATGTCTTTCCAAATCAGAATTACTTAATGCTTCTTAACAGAGAAGGACTTGTAGCATGCTATAGAATTTGCAAGTAATTTAGTTGTTTACTTTTTACAGGCACTCAAATGGAACTTGTTATCCAGCCCTCCTCCTTCTACCTTAGCTCTTGGTCATGCTGAAGGCAACAGTGCTGTCACTTATGGTTTAGATAAAGAGACCTCAGTGCTCACTCAGTGCTGTGGCGAGAAATACTCTTGACACAGCGTGGATCTGTATTTTTATCTCTTTGCAATCTCATTGAAGACTACAGCTTTCTTTTACACAGCTGAAGTATCAAGTTCTAGCAAGGAGACTGTAACACTGAGCTCTCAGTACTCACCTCTCTTGAAACTCAGATTACCAGGAAAAAAATGCTCCCCTCTTATTAGCCTTTTATAATGAAATAGCTATTCATGGATTCCTGAAATACCTGCAATTCTTTTCACTCACTAGGAAGAAACTCATATAAAGCTTAATAAATTGCAGAAACATTATACACTAACAAAGGCAAGATGCTTCAAGAAACAAGAGGAATGCTCATTCAGCATTGCACAACACCGAAAAAGTTATAGAAAGAAGCAATGTTAAAAAAGGTATATTTTATAAAAAGTTCCCACAAAATATATGTGAGGAACCTAGAAGCAGAAAACTGATTTATAATGCATACACTTTCTAAAATTGAGTAGTCTGAATTATTGGAAGAGAATTAAAAATAGGAGACAATGGTAAAATATTGTTTCCATGTAAACCTGTAATAAACTATAAATTGTACCTTCCTTGTCAATTTCTTCAAAAGGCCACTAAAGCAGAGTAGGGTGACATGCTGACAGAAATCCCACAGTAAAGATTACACTGTGCTCTCAAACTCACACAACACTTTTTTTTGAGGTATTCCCATGGCATAATTGAGAAGATAGAGGTCCAAAGCTGAAGCTTCACTTGGAAAAACTTCCTCTGCCTATTTTGCTTTTCTCAGCATTATTCCAGCAGGTGTCACAGACTCTGAAGGACAAACAGAGGTCATACCAATAGTTGCCACCAGCAAAGTCACCACACCAATGCAGTTTGGAGACCTGCTTCCCCAAGAGTCACACCAGAAGCATGGCTGCTGGAATTCCTCAAATAAAGCAGATCTGCCAAAAACAAAAATCATTTTGCCACATAGCCTACACCAGTTACTTCTACTTCCAAGACACTACCCTCCCTGCATTGCTGGTGAGGCAGCCTCACGAGCAGCCCAGCCCTCCATAGGCAAGGACAGACCCACCCATAGGAGCAGCAGGCATGCCAAGGAGAGAAGCTGAGAGACAAGGAAGGAAGAAAAGGATATACTAGGGCAATAGTGAAATAAAGGGGTAATTCCCCAGTATAGCTTCTCTTCAATAGAGTACCTTAAATTTTACAGTAGCAAAAGCAACCCAGTAGCAAAGATGAATGATAAAAAGGTTGAGCAACTGCAAAAACAAAATATGATGAATCGAACAGTGACTGCAGAAAGGCAGCGTTTCACCGCTAATACACCCCAAGAGGATAAATCACGGTGAAAGTCCTATTACATGAAAATTCAGCCACCTGGGAATTCAAACAGTTAGCAGCCAGATCTTTTTTTAATCACATTAATCTGTCATCAGTCCTAACAGCAGAGAGGGAAGGATTTGACAAAGCCAAATCCTCTGAAACAGAGCAGAACTGACGAGAGGCTTCAGAGGTACAACCTTACTGCACTCACTGCGTGTGTGTATGTATGTGCCTACAAATCCTGCCAGCTCCCCAGGCCAGGGGCAAAACATCCAGCTCCAGAGCAACACATGCGTGAACACAGCTTCAAGCAAACTCTTGACTTCAATAAACTAGAACTCATCTGTGCCTGATCTATGTGGGACAAGGCACCAAAGCTTCTCCGGTAGGAAACAGGAGAACCAGAAACATCTACCAGCTTTCAGGGACAGTGAGTATGTAAGAGCAGAATGAGGGTCTCAGTCCCTGTGTCACATGTGACACAGATTTGGAGGACCCACTCTGCAACGCTGCTGAGGTTCACCTACAGCTGGTGTGAGCTGCCCAGCTCAATGCTTGACCTGAGTCTTCAGCTGCAGATTCCCAGGTGCCACAGTGAGACTCCAGCCCTTGCAAACATCCACTGATCTTGCCCTGAAGAGTATCCTTAAACAAGAGCAAGGCAGTGGCCATCCAAAAGCCTGGGCTTCAGCCAGGTCTGTGCAGCAGTACCAGAGACAGGAGAGGCCATGGGTTTATCCCTACTTGCTCAGTAATCTGAGTTTGGGGCAGGGGTGAGGATGTGCAAAGAGAGAAGAGCAGACAATTGCCAGTTACCAAGTAAGAAAAGTATGACTGCTTTACAAATACTTAGCTAGGAGAGCTTGGAATGGAAAGTACTACTTAACTGAAATGGGAACATGACACATGTTTTAGTTCAGTCACACATAGGAATGATGAGTTAACAGAATTAGAGAGGCAATCATAACCACTGGTTTCCTTCACGCGAAGCACAGAAGAAACATCCTTTCTTCCAGTGAAGATTTGTTAAGACTCACGAACTTCTGTCATTTTGATTTCCCCTCTCAAGGGCTGACCAAAGTAAATGAGCCACTTGTACAGCACTTTCCTCTGGAGTTACTCATCTTTTCCACTGAGATAATTCCAAGTTTGTCTGCAGTGATCTGCATCCCCCATCTCAGCTGCATTCCTAACTTTTATGGCCAAACACAGCACGTAAACTGCCTTCGGTACACAAAATTTACTTTTTATAGGAAGCAACAGTTCCTAGGACAAACTTGCAAGCAGCCAGCTGCCTGTTCTCTGCATTTTTCAGCTCCTCCTACTCAGCCTGCTCCTCTCAACACAACACTTTGTGACTTCACCTTACTTCCATCTTTTCACTGACACAACACTGAATAAAGCAAGCAGTGCAGTGTTAGTCTAAGTGTTTACACCATTCCATACTTATACTGAATTTTGTACCATTCTCTCTTCCCTCCAGAGCACTAAAATTGCTTATATTATTTTGTAAGTTCATAAATAAACTAAGCAGCAAACAACAGCATGCTCTGGCCTTTCTTGGATCAATCCAAAACTGTGAAAACACTTCGTGGAGCAACAGAGCCAACAAACCCTCCAAGGAACATATCTGGTCAGTTTTGGCCCTGTACCCTGCTATCACTTCTGGATTTTGCACCTGTGACTCTGAACTTGGACCTTTATCAGATGCCTGCACTCATGTCTCCCTTTATGCACAACAAGGAGTCCCACAAGGGACTCCATCTGGGCTTGCTCAATATGCTTAACTTAAGAGCATGTGCTTAAGTCATGGATTTCATCTGATTTTTTTTTAAATTTTAATTCATGCTGAAATAAACTGCTCTGAAAATACAAGTTCTCTGTATTTTTTCTTTTATTTACAACTCCAAAATACTTTAGAACACCATAAAAGTAAGTGCTTGCACTTTAAACCCCTAAGATCTTTTTATTTAGCATCATCAACAATTGAGCAGTCCTAAAAATGAGATACATGCAAGAGAAACAAAAGAAAAACGTCTGGGGTCCATATAACCTGAACATCACCACTAGCCTCTCCAGACAGTACCTACTACACACATTCAACATGAGGCCCAGCAGAAGCCCACCTGTCACAACACGAACGCAATCACAGTTACACAAAGTTTTACTTAAAGGTCAACAATCATCAGAAGCTGAAGAGATAAAAGTGAGGTGATGGATCAACCAATATTTAGTGCTATGCAACCAGAAGACTTTTTTTCAGCAGTATCTTGTCATAGAGACTGGGATTTTCCTAAATCCCAGCAAAATAAAGACCATCATCCAGCAGAGCAAAGCTTGTGCACTAATACATGTGGACTCATGCACAAGGAATCACTGCCATTTCAGCCTCTCTCCCTTGATGACTGAAATCCTCAAGCATTCTAATTTATCTTAGCTTCTGTTACTGATGTCCCATGGCCAAGCCACAGCCCCTGGGCCCACATGGCCACCACATGCCAATGGCAGGGCCACCCAGACCCCCTGGCATGGGAGGAGGAAAGGCTCAGGGATCAAGGGGCACTGTGGGGCTCCCAGCCACATGCCCAGCTCACCTGCTCCCCTGCAAGAACACAGCTGGCAGCAGATCCATGAGCCTCCAAGCCACCCCATCCCTCCTCCACCTCTGCAGAGGTGACAAAGGGGCTTGGGGCATGATCCCCAGGGGAAGCTGGTGGCAAGGCTCAGGCAAGAGGGCTGTCCATCCCACTGTGGGCACTAGGGATGTACTTGGGAAATTAGGGTGGTCGCAATTCTCTGAATGCCCTTTTGCCAGTTCAGGCACCAACTTAATGTGGGGGTTAATTTCATTTAGCCATAACCATGAAACAGTCAATACTTGTTTGCCTCTAACAAAGTTATCAATGGATACACAGCATAACCAAAGCACTTTCCTTTCACATAAGTATAAAGTTCTGCTAAATCTACATCCTGTGTGCATGCAGAGATATAGCTATAGAAAATGGCTTGGAAGAAAAGTGAAGACAGCTGTGAGCATGTAAAGAATTTTTTTTTAAGAATCACTTTGGTGAAGCCTATTTAAAATAAATCTCTTTTGAAAGGCACTGTAATGAAGTTCTGTGTGCTTGTCACCATGCACTTTTACAGGACATACTTCAAAGCATTTCCTTTCTTTGCTGAGATGCCACCTAAACTTCTATCTTTTTCTGTCACGCCATATTTATTTTTGTTGCTCAATGTTTATTCCTCTATAAATCAAAGTAGTAGAGAAATAGATGTGCATGTATTTATTATCAAAACAAGTAACAGGTCAGCTCTATCTTTGTCATGCTTTCCATTCTAAGAAAAACAACACTGTTCCATACACTGCTTCCTACCTGAGGTTATTCCATCCTTCAGTATCTCTAAAAGAAAAGAAGTTCTAGTTTTTTGGTTTTTTTTTTCTTTTTCCCCTCTGGAATAAGATCTACAAATCCTACAACACAAACTTCACTGAAGTCAATGGCATTTGCTCAGGTACAACCAACACTAAAAGCAATACTAAATATCCCAATGGAAATCAGTAAATGCTCCAGTAAATTTTGCTCAGAAGCAGACAAGGTGAAAGATGCTATTAACAAGAGCTACTTTATGCTGCACTGCTCTAATATTCAACAATGAGGACCATCTTGATCCCAATTCTTCAGTAAACAGACTAACACTGATGTGATGGAGGGGGAGAAACAAATACTGGTTTGTGGGAAGGAGGAAAGGAAGAAAAAAGTCATCATATAGCAATATATACCTTACAAAACTGCTTTTTCCTATACAGATTCAGAACAAAATCATATTTTACAAAGCCCAAACGGATACATTTTCATCCAGAGGATATCATAAAGTTGAAGTTTATTCATTTCTACAACTCTTCTCTTTGCATTCAACCAAGACATCAGGTTAGGTTTCCCCACAACTGGGGAAACTGGCTGCAAGGTTGGCTGGTAAGTCCCCAGAAGCAGAGGAGTTCCTGACTGCCCAGGTGACCCTGCCAGGCTGCCCATTTCATCCTTGGGCACCTTTTTCACCGTGCACGAGACAGAAGAGTCTGGGAACAGGCACAAGCCACAGGCACCACAGCCCCAGTGCTGCTGTTCACCCACAGCATGCTCAAGAAGGAGCCACTGAGTTTGCTGCATTGCATGAATGCCTGCAAGCTCCAGATGAATTATGCATTTGGGATAGCACCGGTTTCTATTTTCGTGGTGCTGAGATGGCCATGTGCAGCTGGAGGTCTGGACTCTATTTTTTTCCAAGCAGAAGACTTAAAATACTTCAAGTTTGCTGCCTGAGGGTGGGAAAGCAGCTTATGCTATAAAACAAGAACCTTCTCACATTGTTATGAGAGGTTCTAATTTAATGTAACTGGGGTACAATTTTAAGCGGGTGGTTTGGTTTAAATATTAACTCTGGTGGTACATAAGGCTTTATTCAAAAGGTAAGTTCAGCTGCAAAGGGACAGTCACAGTTTACAAACCAAGTGTAAAGCAGTAGAGAACTGCCTTGTAATTAGGTGTTGTTATTGAGTAAGAAATTATACAGATTTATTAGAAGGTTGATTGGTATAATAATATGTTTTATATTTAGAATTAGACTCTTGAAAGTTACTTTTAATCCTCAAAGTTTCACATGCTGTGGTTTCTTTAAAAAAAAATAAAACCTCACACGGAACACACTAACTGAAAAGGAAATTAATAAAATAAGGAGCATAGACTTTTTTATATGGTAAAAGTATATAACTAAATCCATCTCCATAATCTAGGCAGATAACACTGATGCATAGAAATCCCTGAACTGCTGGGCAACAGGAACTGTACATTTGAAAAAGTAAAGTCCCTACTTTATTTTGACTCCTCAAGGCAAGTCTGCAGCAAACTGCCACTTAATGCATAAGCAAAATACCACTTAGTAATCATTTCATTTCAAAGACCCAGCAACACATCCCAAGCAGTTGTTTGAGGCTAAATTGCTACGCCTTTGCTGATCAAGGTAAAATCAGTTCAAATTTTGAGGCTGATCTTTTCTTTTGCTTTGTTTGTACCTAGTCTGTTGGTTTTTTAAGAAACAAACCACTGTAATTCTGGGCAATTCCCTTTGGTTCCCCTTTGTTCTGCCTTATAAATGGAGTTTTGCTTTTGCCATCCAATAGCCATAATGCATACAACATATGAATTACTGTTTACCTGTCCTGAAGAAAATCCTGCCTGCTCCAGCCTCAACTCTATATACATTCACACATTTTGGATGTTCTGGATAATGGTATCTGTAGAACACCCAGACATCCTCTAACACTAAAGCTGAACAGCAATCCAAAATAGATTAATGCTTCATTTCAGTACTGCTTTCCTACTTCCCTCTCCACAAATACTCTCTGGTCCTAAAAAAACCTGTCAATTCTGGATGCTTAAACTTCAGAGGTGAATCTACTGACATTTAAAAACAGATTTTAAAAAGAGAAATGTGTTCAGAAACTCAGCTGTGTGACACGCATAATATTCACCTAAATTCATCAGTAAAAACCACAGCATTGCTTGAGTGGATGATCCATTTCAATCCTCCCTCAGAAACAAACAAATTTGTATCTCTAAAAGGATTTGTCTTGAAGAAATAGCCCCTTTCTGAGTGCTGGGAAGTGCCAGATACCCACATCTCCATCCAGATCCACTGACAAGCACTGAAAAGGGACACTCCATCTGCAAGCAAAAAGCAGCAGGTGGGAGACATTGCCTCATGTAGATCTGGGCAGGGAGGGCAGAAGAAAGATGCCTTCCCAGCTGAAGCTGCCTCCTGGAGAACCTCATTCATCAGGCACGAATGACTGATATTTAGCAGCTAATAAATATTTATTAGCTAAGAGCTAAGTAAGTTTTAATATCCCATTTTAAATATTAGCTGATTTTCACCATGTAAGTAAGAATTTATAACCATGTGCACTGTAACGCATAGACTTCAACGTGGTTAATTCATATGTTGAAAGCCCTGAATAACATAGATTTTCAAAGATAAAACTGATAAGATACAGGTAGTGCACTTCTTACATGAGCATAACAAAGTAATAACTGATTTGCTGTTGCTGAAGAAGGAGCTAGAAATTCCTTAGATTATGCTTAAGTATTACCATGACAGCCATATCAGTTCAGATGTTGAATACCACAACGAGTATTTGTGTTTTTTTCCACCCAAGCAGTCAGCTCCAGCTTCCCAGTCTGTCTCATTTCTTCTCGTACTGAAGGTGGTCCTCTGTTTTCACCAGAGCTACACAAGAACATCCCCACTTCCCTGGGTCATCCTCTGAAGTGTCACAAACAAATCCACCACTACCACTGCTCTCATCTCTCTCGTTACCTGCAACACTATCATGCTTCCCTGCTGAAGGAAGGGTTTGGAGGAGGTGAGCAGCCCAGGGACTGGTGAGAAGTCAGCTTTCACCTTCTGGCACTTCTACTGGGAATGACAATGCCATGTACCCACTCACTTTCCACCAGTGCTTCACTTGGCCCTTGGATGGAGTGAGGAAATTACTGTAGTCACATCCTCCATGCAACAAAAACAAACAAACAAGCAAAAAAACAAAACAAAACAAAAACACACCAAAGAAAAAAACCCAACAAAAAACCCAACAAAAACAAAAGTAGAAGGAATCAAAAGTTACATTACATGGATTTTCTTTAAGGTTTTCCTTACTTTTCAGGCAAAGCTGCCTCTCTCCCATCTACTGTTGCAGCCACTTTCAAAACATGCATAATCTTCTGCAATGACATTAATTAACAGTTGTGAGCAGTCACAGAATGGTTTTCAGCATGTAAAGCCACACCGTGGCTCTTATCTTTCTTTGTGTCTCTCCATCTGACTTTCTCAGTGCCCTCTGTACACACAAGAGATCAGCAGCAGTAGCACAGCATTACACCATCTCCTCTACAAAACCTTCAGCAGAGTTCCACACTTTTTATTAGCTGAGGGAAGATCTCTTCATATTGGAAATGCAGACACCCAAACCAGCTCTGTTGGCAGGAGTCAGCTGAGAGGTAAAAGTGAACAGAAGCTGATACCTTTTCTCACAGAAGTGCTGAGACACCATCACTGGAGTTCCAGGCTACTTCACCCCTAACTTACTCTAATTTTACTAGAAATCCAGTGTATTTAATTATTGCACATCAATCCATCCATTAACATAAAATTTAAAAGTAATTTAAAATTAATGAAATATGGAGGAAAAATACTTGGATTTGACATATGTGGTATTTCCAAGACTGCCTGGAATTGCAATCACAGTGAGAAGGGTATGACATAGTAACTACATATTTACTTGTTTGACCATGATGCTGCCAAGAGACACACTGTCCTTTTGGAAAATGTCATCCATTTCACAACTTTCCCAAAAATACACTTTATTATGCTTTTGTGAACACCCTAGCATACAAACACAAGCATCAAAAATACAAGAAAACTAAGAGTCACATACTGCCAAGTCTCTTAATCACAGGCTTCTTCTCCCAGCATTAGAAAAAAATTAATACTGCTCTGCTTGGCATACCACTGTATTATTTTAAATAAGTAGAAGGGCTCAAAGACAGTATCCCTTCATTTCCCAAACTCCAAGAGAAAATGGAGGAGTTATTTCCAGAGCATGTACTCAATGACTATTAAGTGAAGCCTATTCATTTTGGTCAAGTCATCATAGGTCCTGCACCACACCTAATGAACACACTGCCTTCTTCTGATGCATCTTACATTACCTGAAGGAGAGGATTAAAAATAATTATGGGAAAAAAAAACCAGCCTTAAAAATCTTATTAAAACAACTCTAATTTCCTTGGTTTGTTCCTCCTCCATTGGACGATGTCTCCTCATGCAATAAGTCAGTCTTACAGTTTCAGATTCTGCTTGTATTTTAAAGCAAAAAAAAAAAAAATCTCAAGAATTTGGACAGTAGGGACATGTGGGGTCTCTGCTGCACAAGCAGGGACTTGGCACACCCCAGCCATCCTCCTGCACAGGTTAAAGAGTTCCCCAGGACAGTCTGGATGCATCACCCAGTCTTCTGCTGATGGGGAATTTGCTACTGGGGAGCCTTGTGCTCCAGATCTTCTATGAGCAAAAATATGAGGTACCAAACTTGTTTGTCAGATTTTCATGCTCTCTCCCTATTGAGCAGTTTCTCCACTTCAAAATGAATGTCTTCCAAGAGTCTCTGCAGAGCACAGGTTTCATTCAAGTTAGGTGACTGAGCAAAGATAAAAGGATAAACTAGGTGCTTTGAAACAGCTGAGCAGCTGAAACCCAGAAAACACCAAGTTCATGCTCTGCCAATAACTTAACTCTCATCCCTTCTCTTTGCCCTGACTGGATTATCAGTGCTGCTCAGTGCATACTGTAAACTCTGGAAACATTTCATGTAATTGACCATAAATGAAGTAACACAGATGTGCTTTTCTGTAAGCTGGAGGCTCTTTGGCCAAGGGGAGGTGGGTTTTCAGTCACACTGGCAGTGCAGAGGACCAGGGGGCTGCATGGAGGGAGCAAGGAAGGGACAAACTGCAGCTGGAGGCTGTCCAGCTTCCCTCTTGTTACAGCCAGCTATTAAAATATACTCAGCGAAACTCCTAGTGCACTTTTTCAGACCTGTGTGAGTCAAGTTTGACTCAAGATGATTTTCTCAGAGTCCTTTACTCCTTCTTCTTGCCTTTCCTAACCCGAGAGGGGATGTGGCAGTTGGATATAACAGCTAAAGCTATGCAGTGCAGTTGAATAGAACAGCTAGAGCTATGCAGCGCAGCTCAGCAATTACAAGATTATTCTTTGCTTTACCCCCTGCAATTTTTAAGTCTCTTACTCCTGCTGTCTCTACAGATTCAGGCTTCCCAGTTCAATCTCCCTTCTTCTCATGCAGACCCTTTCTCAGGTGCCACAGAAAGGGCTCCTCCACCTCAAAGGAAACCACAGCTTACAGCCCTCTGACTGCTCTCAGAATAAGCCTCTGGCAGGCCAAACACCAATTCTTTCTGAAGGAGTGAATATTAAGAAGAAGCTTTGTACCAGATGATTATTCCCAAAACTTTACTCCAAGGCCCACAATAAAGCCCAGGACCAACATATTCTAATAGTCTCACTTATCCTATTCTTTCACATACAATCCTTCCCTACACAGGTCTGCCCTTCATTACTGGAAATAAACTGCACCCAAACCTCAGCAAGGTATTTTTGTGGATTTTTTTTCCCTGTGGCTAAGACACCCACAGGAGTTTTTCTTTAAAATAAAACAAACTGGTATTATTCAAAGGGAGGTAAAAAAAGAGCTCAGAGAGAACTCTCCTAGCCAGCTCCTCAAACAAGGCTTCTCCTGTACAGCACATCAAGGCTATTTCAAGAAGCACCTCCCATTTTTCACCCCTGAGTACGTCAAAGTGTGTCAGCTTAAGAAGCCAAAGAAAGAAATGGTTACTTAAGGGCAAGTGCAAATACCTTGAAGGGGTGGGAGGGAGACAGGGTTGGGTTAAGAGGTTGCTCACCACAGGGTATGGAGAGGTGTGCATCCACACAGCAGTTGCTGAGCCACAGATAATCCCAGCCCTCCCTGTGCCAGGCTCAGCATCTCCAGAGAGAGCAGAAGCACCCGGGGAGAAACCAGTTCCCTCCCTGCACTGCAGGCCTTGAGTATGGTCATTAGCTCACACGCACGTTCGCACTCTTGGGGTAGCAACACTCAACATTTTCCCCTCTGGTATCCATGGAGAGAGATTAGCACTCCTATATTTCATTAGCCAGGAGTGCTAAGTAATCCACCAACTTGTGGAAAGAGTAAAAACACTGAGGTTAATGCATTTGGTGAGGCTCTGTTGAATGGTTGGGGTATTTTGTTTCAGTATAGCATAAGGAAAGCAGCTGTCACCTTGATTATAGTGCCCTCGGTAATCTGACACTTCAGCTAGTCCCAACTTCAGACGGCTCCCCCTCCATCTGAGCAAACACAGTTTCTGATCACTTAAACAGACAAATGGCCATTTGCACAAAATAAGTTTTGAAGTGAGGCTGTAGATCAGAGGAGGAGCAATTTGCACCCATCATTCCCATCCTTCCTCAGTCAGCAGGGAGAACACAGAAGTCTTCCAAGAAAATCCAAAGAACAGAGAGAAATGCCAAGCTGCAACATTTGGCTCCACACACTCACTTTCCAAAAAGTAAAGGGGATGAGGGATGCAGTGCTCAAATGATCCATGTCTGTTTAAACGCTTGGTTTGCTGCTCCAGTGCCGTCAAATGGACACTGCTGATGAGTCAAAGATGGAATTAGCATCCCTGATACATCAACTCTTTTCCAGCCCAAACCAGTCACCTCCAGGCTTCTCCTTTAATTAAGGTCTGGCCAAGACATGTCAGCAGTCCAGCATCCCCTTCCTGCCAACAGCTCTGCCAATACTTTGGTCACTCACAAGCAACTCCTCCCCACTCCCTCTTTTCATTGCTGCGAGCTGAGTGAGCAGAAGGATTCCTGAGAGTGGGCAAAGGCCCAGAGCCGGCCCAGATTTTCATCTACCTTTTCTTCTGCTCTTGGATCTTGTACTTGCAACATGAGACTGAAGAGCAGGGCCAATGCTAACAGTTACCTTTTGTGCCTGATAGCACAAAAGCAGCAGGAGGGAAAGAAAAAAATCAGTCTAATGAGGTTGGATGCACGAGAGATTGCAAAGAAAAAGGGCAAATAAATAACTTAAGGTATAAATTACAATTAAGTGCACTACAGTTACCATGTACTGTGCAGTATTGTTCAGAAATATCATCGGCACAAGTTAAAACACCCCACGCTGAACAAAAAGCAGCGTTTCTGGTAGGAAACAGTTAGTCTTACACCACCACTGTGGTGATAATAACATGAGAAATTGTACAAGTGACAGGTCAGACAGAATTTAAAAGCCTTCAGTTTGTGTTGCTCTGTTAGTTTTTATCTTCTGACAGAAACAGTCTAAACCAATAACACAGAGCACTGCCCATCCCTGCAGTACATTCTATTTTGCCGCTGTTGAAAAATAAACTTGTTTTCTTCCCATTTTATTTTGAAGACAAAAGTCCATTAAGACATGTCTTACATCTGTCTTGATTTATTCAGAGGAAAGTCAAAGCACTTATACTTTATGCTTTAACTGATAAATTGACATACCTACATGGACAATGCCTTATAATTTTATTATTTCCCTTGAAAAGAAAGCAAACTTTTTTTATAAGCTGTTTTACATTTTAGAGGTTTTCACTAAAATAGAAGTTCAGCATAATACAAAGCCTTTACTCACAGGTACAGAGCCAGCACTGAACTTCAATTAATCACAAAAAATAAAAAATTAATCTAGCAAATAAAAAGAAGTCTTAAGGAAAGCTAACTGACAACTGCAAAACATTGGAGGACATGTCTCTGATAAACTGAGTGTCTTTTCTGTTAAGCTGAGCACTATATTTACCACCTGGCCTGCAAGGGCTGCTTTTATTCAAAAGCTCCACAGTAAAATATATGCACATGTAGAGGATGAAGACTTTATCACTGAAACCTTCTGCAAGAAATTAGGGGAATGAGAAAGACTCACACACTTCTGCAGCAAAATTAGGTCAGGACGCCTTTGAACGGCTCCATTTGAAGGCCGTGCCAGACTTCAGATCAAATACTTTTTAGTGCATTAGACCCAACGGCTTAAGAGATGAACTTCTATACTGCTGATAATTATTACTGGTATTATGCATTGCTGCTTCCCTCTCCACCTGTGGATAATTATAAATAGCCTAGATTTTCCAGTCCCTGACATATGCCACTTGGTTAACAGCACTTCCAAAACCTATCCTTTATAACTACTGGTCACACGTTTCAAATATGACAACCACGTAACTCCACAGAGATTGCTAAATCATGACTTGCCCCACACAATGCTCTTATCTAAATGCTCCCTGAATATAGAGAGATGGCTAAATGGCATTAGCATCACAGTAATTAATGATGTGAAGCTGTAAGTGCCAAGCTGGTGATTCAAATGCAAACCTGCCTCTGCCCTCCTGTGCCTAGGTACAGCCCTGGACTGTGCAGCCAGGGAACATCATTGCCAATGGCTCCATCACCTCCTGATGGGGCTGGTGCCCTCCTCCATGCCAGCTCTTCCTCTTGATGGCCTTCAGGGCTATCTGCAAATACAACACAGTCCAGTAGCCAATCTGGGAGGGAAAAGGCCATGGAAATGTCCCCATATATATAAAGCACTTAATTATACACCTCTTCCCTGCTCAGCTTTACTGTTCACACTCTGAGGAATAGGCAGTAGAGCTCACCAGACCCATATCCAGTCATGTTTGTGTAAATTTTCATTTTAAAAAATCAATCTATAAATAACCTACAACAATGCCTAAACCTCAAAACTATTTCATCGCGTCATTCAGAATTTTAAGTCTTTGAAAATTCAGACTTTTCATCAGTTTTTTTAAGCTCTTAAAATTCACAGCTGAATTCACTCTAGCAAGCTTGGTCCTTGGGAGGGTTGTTAAGATAGACTAAAACATCCTACTCCAGTTTCCTACAGCTCTTTGTTTTGCTCTCCTGTTAGGTGACACTCCTAATTGTACAGCTGCTACAGCTAGCTGCCAGAGACTGCTCTAAGGAGGTTTTCCAATTAGATTAGCTGAATTGAATAATGAGAGAGAGATTAGCTTTTTCTGTGCATCTCTAGAAAAAATCTCTGGAGAAATCCCCAAAAATACTCTTGCTAATCCTCCCTTAGGACCCCTCATCTCTGATCACAAATACAGAAATGCCATGTGAGCAACTTTACTATGCGGGAACTGTGCCAGCTCTGACTGTCTGTACAGCAACACCTTCATGACAAGGGATCCTAGCTACTTTTTTTAAGAATGACAGTGTCTGCCAGAAGTTCTTCTCAGTCTTCATCAGGTTCCTCAAGTCAAATACATTTACCCATGTAAATCAGAGAAGGAAAGCCTCAGATGTTAAGTGAAAGAACAAGAAATGGCAAAGAAGAATCACAGAAACTCCTACCTGTACATTATAGAACCACCACATTTCTTTCTCTAAAGTAAGGGGATTTTTTGTCATAACCTAAAGCTTCCAAGTTCTTTCACTGCAGATAGAGAAGGTCAGAGGAAAAAACTCAAAAATTAAACACTGACTGGCACGTGAAGTCAGTAGCATCACAAAATATTCAGAAACCCAGAAGATTACTTTAACCCACAGACAACATTAATGGTTGTCAAAAAAAAGTATAAGAAAATTACATTACTATTAAGTTTATGCCACCAGGCAGAAGACCAACCAATTCAAGGTGTCCACCAGAGGAGAGCTACATCAAAATGCCAAGTCACCAGCTTTTGGTTAAATAGGAGAGATATGGTCAAACAACATTAGTGTAAGCACAAAACCCAAACCAGCCAAGAGCAGAATAAGCTTTTCAAGCTGTGAATTATTGTAAGAACAAAAACAAAATAAAAGAAAGGTAATTTCCCTTTTCTAATGCCCTACAGTTGCCAAACAGCCAAGAAGTGGCATTTTCATGGCAGCAGTACTGTTAAGAGTACTCTCCCAAATCATTTTGAATCAGATGCTCTTGTTACCAGGAGCTCAGAAGTTCCCTCCATCAGGGAGAGCCAACGGCATGGGCACACAACTGCTTCTCTACCGCAGCAGAAAAGCTGTTTATTACTGAGCCTGAGCCCCACCAAAGGCAGAGATCCCCCTTGCAGACACAGCCCTGCTCCTCCAACAGGGCATGGTTGGCTGGGCTAAACAGCACCAGAGAAAAACATCTGCAACAGGCAGTATGACTGGAGACATGAGCCAACTCAACTTCAAGGCCCTGCCTCCCCCTACATCTGCAGACTTCAAGGAGGTAAGTCTGTTTTTACCAGGTGGCCAGGGAGCCTACTTTCCTCACCCTCAAACACTGCACAGTCAGACCATCAAGCAATACTGAGATGTCAAAACATTATCCAAAAATTAATCATGAGTCTTCATTATTTAAGGCTGTGAAATAAGGTATCTCTTTATAGTCAGTAATCAGACTTGTTCTTCCAACACCTTCACAGCATTCCTCTGCACACCAACAGATGCTCTGTGCTGCAGGAAGGACCACAGCTCCTCCAGAAGAGCAAAACCATCTCATGGTTGGTCTCATTGGTCACTGCCAAACTCTCTGGAAATTCCTAGAAACATCTGTCATGCATCTTCCATACAGCAGACAGACGTGCCCACTGAAATATTTCGGTCAAAAGCCATAAAAAGGTAAATTCAATTGCAACACAGACAATTTCTGCTGAGCCAGGAGTCCATTCAGGTCACAGCAGCTCTGGTGGGACCTCCCAGCCTCATCACGTTGGGTACAGACCTATGCTAATCACTATTCCCAGTTTTTCTCCTTAGACCCAAATTTTTCCAACTCATTCACATTCTGCAGTTATGACCATGCCTGTCCCCTAACCAGGGCTTTGAGGGCAGAGAAAAGGCTGTGCTGGAGAATCAAACCAAAAGCACCAATGGGAGCTACTGAGGATTAAATCATATGTATGGGGGAAAATTTATGAAACTGCTGTATTACATTACAAGTGAAGAAACAAGAAAAAAACATGAAAAGAAAAGAACACCTTTTGTTTAAGGCTTTTTTTCCTGGTAAGTAAAGTCAGAGAGGCTGCTCCTTCTACACTAATTCAGGCCAAGAAAATTATTAATACAATTTTGAGAGAAACTTTGTTCTGTTTATTTAACTGGGAAGCATGTTCTCTGGGGCATTTCTTGTCCTGACACTTGAAAGACACACATGCAACAGAATAAAAAAATCAAAATATATGTAAAATAGAGCTCCATATACAATTAAGTTCTATATAAAACACATAAGCACACAAAAGTTTCAAAGACCTTTCAAGCTAGAACTGCAACAGCTGGAGAGAGGTCAGTGCTGAATGCTCTGTGGAAGACAGTCTCTGTGAACACATAATTTCAAAAGTACCCCAAGAGGTTTCATTTCATGACATTTTAGATATCATATTAAAAAAAAAAATACCAGCCTTTATGGAGGAGAAATATTCAAAGAGCACATGTCTGGGAAATCATAAACAGCTTCACCAAAGACAAGAATTCAGAATATACACATGATGCTTTAATAACTTTTCCTGTCCGTCTCCGGGACTAGCCATTTTTCTTGCTACACCATGGAGAAGGAGATTTGTGAGTTGCAGATGCTACATGTGCTTAAACTACCAATTATTCTAAAGCATTCATCTTCTAACTTCAGACGCTGCCCTCGGCAGTTCCTGAGAACTTTACACCTTCTCTCAATGACATTTACACAAACCTGTAACCAACACAACCAAATTCCACACACGCTGTTCATGGATGCTCCTTCTCCTTGCTGGACAAACACTTTCCTTTGTGCTGGCACTGCCACCACTGGCAAGTACGAAGTGCCTCTGAGCTCCCAAATGGGAGAAGATTCAGTCCACAGACAGGACAGATCTAAAGGTTTTGCAATCTGCCTTCCACAAAAATTGTCACACTCTTGCTTCTCAGCAGCATTATTTCATGCACATCCTTGATGTAGGAATTATACATTATTATAATTATTTATAGGACTAAGACATATCTATTTTTATTTATGCAATGTCACAAATTTATGTTCAACAGAAGCTCAATTTCTGGCCATCCCAAATATGGTGTGTTTCCATTGCTGTGAACTACCTTCACCTTTCTGCTTTGCTTCCCTTGCAGGTTTCATTTTGAACTATAAGAACACCACAAATGTCACACCTCAGTGACTGTGTATTATTAGAACATGGAACCGTACTTGAAAAGGATTTGAATGGAAAGGCTTTGTGGATGCTTTCACCTGGTAATCAGTTCAAGTGACATACTGATTCTGAGTCTCTGCATCCAGAGTGAGCATGAATAAACAGCCTGGAAAAGGAAGAATCTGTCTCCTGGACATTGCTCATCTCCGCAGCCTGCCATGTACACCATGCAGTCAAACCCATTTCTAGCCTTCCCCTGCAGACCCCAGTCCAAAAGGCAAACAGGACTCAGCTCTTAAAAGCCAAGATATCAAGCGGGTGGGGTTTGGCTGTGCCCTTCAGGTACTGTGTCCAGCCAGCTACTCCTGCAGATACTGAAGAATCAACACAGCTGGAATTAATATAGCTCAGCCCAGAGAAAGAGGAAAGCTTCTTCTACTTGTATAATTAATGGAAAGACATACGAGAAGAGATCCTGTCGAAGGTGAGAGAGGGAAGACCTGGTTAGGTTATTCATTCATGGGGCAGGAAGTATGATATCTTTTTTTGCTCTCTATTGAAACATCCTTAGTCTTGATGCTACAGTGGTCATGCACCCAACTGCTCCCTGGGAAGTACTCTGTCTCCCAGGCTACATTACTTTAGCAGCACTCTTTCCTACAGCTCTGTGAGAATCAGGCCTCTCAGTCCACACAGACAGTCACACTTCTGAAATACACTCCAAATAACAGGAATGGGTCACCACACACAGATCTCAAAGGTGACAAGTGACTTCCATTAGCGTGGAAGCACCTCTAGAGAAAATTATACATTATTATGGTTAATCAAACGGGAACAAAATATGTCTGACAACATAATATTTAAATACACACAATATATTCTGGTTGTTAATCACAATGCTGGCTTTCGAACATTTTGATTCTGTGCCTGTGTATACCACAGGGTATTTGACCTTCTCTAAGTCCCTTTGTCTCCTTACTATTAATAAAAGTACAATGTATTTATCTTCACCCCCACAACTCAAACACAGCCAAACAGGTTTTTATTTGAACTTCCCCAAATCAATTCACCTTGGGAACAAAACAATTTAGCTTAGAAGGGAGATTTCTGAAGAAGTTGTTTATATATAAACTAAAAATAATGATTTAAGATGGAGCAGACCAGCTCAGGCTTTAGTTAAGCACAGCTTATATATACTACATTCTAATAGCCTATCTATGGACAAGGCCAATTTCTGCAGATTCATCACCATCCTATTAGTCATTATTTCACTTTAAATGAAACTCCTGCTTGAGACATCAACAAAAATAATTTGCTCAGCGCAAATGTACTTGTTGCAAATGGCTGTTAAATGCTACATTTTCTCCCACTGCAATCAGTATTCCAGTACTTCTGAGGATTACACGTATTCTGTTTTTCTGCCTAAATATCTAGAATGCTTTTGAAAGCATCCCCCAGGACTGAGCTAATCAAGAAAACAACATACATATAGAGAACTGTCATTATTAGAGGGTCAAACACCAGTGCAGTCTGTACTCCAGAGCTTGCAAATTATACTTCAATGTGAGAGGAGAAATAATGTTCCCAAATCACTAAATAGTGTCATGTAACCTATGAATAAATTACTAGTCCTGAAAATATTACAGATAGCAATTTATTATCATCTTGTAAGCTTGAACTGAAGATAACCAAACAAGCTGTTCACAGAACAGCCTCCAGTAATTCTCTCATGCTTCCTACAACACCGACTGCAAAGTGACTTGAATGTGGACCAAATCACTTGCTTATGACTTGTGCATCCTCTCTCAAATGCAGCAGAACAGAGGGCATCTTTATAACTCAGATTCAAGTAGGGTCTTATATGAGGCCTCAAACAGCTTGCCAATCTCAAACACAACATTTATGTTAAAAATCATAGTCTGTCAAATCTATTCAGAAAACAAAAGAGCACTTCTCCATAACTAGACAAGAGCTCTTTGTTCAGCCATTGAGCCTTACTAAAGCCTGCAATTCTTTGCTATAAGCAAAATGTTTAAATTGCTCAATGGCAAAAGTCAGTTTGGTGAGAAAATGTAATTAATAAATGCCATCCATATGCCTCTGCTTGACATTTTATAAAGACAACTCGCCACAAAATGCAGTGCAAATGGAGAACTCTGCAAACGACTGGCTCCTCTGCAGGTTCTTCTCCAAGCTCAGGAAGCCCTGCCAAAATGCCACATTCCCCACCAAGGATGGCAGGCAGCTCTCCACCATCCACCCCACCCTCCCAGAGGCATTAGATCATGGCTGTGTGTTTGACATGGGACTTCTCATGCCTTGCACCTCTGCTAGTCAAGAAATTAGGTCTTTTTCTTGTCAGCCTGAGATTACACTTCATTTAGGCCTATGGAAACTTAGATCCACCAAATCTCCAAGCAAATTCGAGACTTACTCCACACTCTCCAAAGTCCACCATCTTTATTCCATTAGCTGCAGTAACTGTCTCAAACCTACCACAGAGGTGTTATCTGCCCAACAACCACAATCCCAGCACTCAACTTCAAACCCTAAGATATTTGTCCTGACTTGTTCCTGAAGATGATGCTCTCATCTACTTCTTTGATAAGGATCTAGGAAAAAATGCAGAGAAAACATCTCTGCACTTCAGGCTTCAATACTAAGTCAGTTCCAATGCAGACCTCAGGGCTAAGATATTAAAAAGAGGAACTTCAGTGTTTGATCTGGGGTCAAGACTCATCTGTTCTTTAATTTTTAAATGATAATCTAACCTGAGAGGGAAATCTATTTCCAGAAAGTGGCTCCTGAGAATATCCATCTAAGGGGTGGCTGTAATACCCAAGACTGGTGGCAAACCCCAGAGCACCTCAGAATTTCCTGTGCATGACAATGCAGGCAGCTGTTGGATGGCAGAACCCAGAAGTTCAGTCAGAGCAAGGGAAGCAAACATGACAGATTCCAGGTGTTGCCAAACCACAAACAGCAATGGATGAACATTTATTAATTCTACAGAGAGAAGAAAAAGTACATGTGAATTGGAAGTGGGTAGAATTAAATATAGACTGAAAAGACTTGCTCCCTTCTTTGGAACTTTTTTGACAAAGCAAATTTAACAGACATAGGAGAGACACACCACAGCATGTCAATCTAAATACCAGCTATCTCTTCAGCCCTTCTTTTCCTCTAATTACTATCTCTGAAGTCTAACTGACTTTTTCAAAAAAACATTCCTCCTCTCCAACACACTATCAATTTTCCAAATTCCAAAACCAAAGTAACCATTAGAAACAAATGTAGGGAAATTACAGCTTCATGGTTCTGAAATACTAAATACTTCTGAAAAATATACCAAATATCACCCTTGGATCATCTTTCAACGATTATATTTATGCTAACAACTCAGCACTCAGATGCTTACAACAAGAAACCGAAAGACCACTCGGGTGATGCCCCAATGCTCTGTTTCACTGAAAGTCCCAAATCCATCCCCAAACGCATGTACTGATGATGTGAAGCAGTCTCCAGACCCCAGAAGCTTCCTGGGGAGATGGGCTCAACCTTTTGTGAGGAGGGCAGCACCGTAACACTGCAGTATGCAGCACAACCTGCTAGCCAGCAAAGTTTCTCAATGTGCACTTGGGCATGCAGAGAGATGCGACTGTCACACAAGCTCTGGAAAACCATTCATCCCACTGCTGCAAACTAGAACGAAACAGAAAGGTTTATCAGCCTCTTCCGAATGCGAGCTGACAACTACAGCTGGATACTTGGCACTGCTCTCTGGTGCTATTAAAATGAGCAAAAGCTGGCTCCCAGCATCATCAGGACTAGGCTCAGGGGCTCAGCCTTTTAGAAGGTACATCAGGCCTCTCACTCACAAGAGGAAAAGTTTTCTTTCCAGCAGTTTCACATCACTGTCTTTCCCTCTCTTATAAGCAAACCCAGAAACTTTCAAGGTAGCTAGAAAGAACATTTTTTGCCATTCAGCCAGCCTGGGTGAATCCCCCATGAGCCCAGAGCCACATAGGTTACCAGAACCCACTGTAATGTGATGTCTCACTGCACACTGATGGCAGCAAAGCACTCTGCAAGCCCCAGCCGCAATCCACCAGCTTTGGTGTGGTAACACTTGCCACCATGTGCAGGCTGGCACTAACAGGTTTTGGGTCCCTCTCCCCCTCTCCATCACAGCTCTGTCCTGAAGCAGCTGCTCCCCCAGGGAAGCTGGCATGGCACAGCAGAGCACAGCTGCGGTGCGACAGTCACATCACGGCTCACAAAGCACGCATCCGGCACCGACAAACACTCCCGTCCTCCTTCCATGGCAGGTCTCACTTCCAGGGCATTCTTAACACAGTGCTAACATCTCCTTGGCCCACCCCAGTGAAAGTGTTGGTTGGTTATGCAGACCAAACACAGGGAACTCACTGCCTTAAGAAACAAAAATCTGCTGCAGCTTCCCACTCCTCTGCTCAAAAGACTCGTGGATGATTTACTTCATCAAAAACAAGATTTTTACCTTATGGTTTTGCCTAGATAATGATAATAAATAGTAGAATCTAAAACATGAAGAAATTTAGAGCTAAATCAATTTGACAGTGGTCTGGAAAGCTGGGAGGATTATTTAAGCATCCATACAGAATTCTTCTTATGACAAGGACAGACTTCTGCAGAGAACACAGATTTGGCATCTGTCTTTTCCCAGAGACTGGTCTACAAAATCCTGTCTTAAGGGACCATGAAGCTGCTGCCAGGCACAGTTAAAGAAAACGAAGGGAGGTGAAAGAAAAGGGAAAAGACCAACCTCCTTTTACTTTTTCAGCCCCTCCACAACTTTCTGGCAGCAGCAAGGGCGCTGCAGCAGAGCCAGGCAGGCTCCCCCCACCTCGCTCTCGCCCCTGCTCCCTGAACCACACCGCACTGGATATGCCCCAACAACCCACCTCACACTGCCACAGTGTGTTCATCCTAAGGCAAAAACCCATCAAACTTAATACTCTGCTAATTATTGTGGCAGTTTAATAGCTACTCCACCATCAGAGAACTTCGTACTAACAGCATTTCTATAAAATTAAAGGATATTGTAGCTCATTAGCCAAGGGTGTTTCTGCAGCACAGTTATACTTAGGGGAAACAAAGGTCAGTGTTCTACCCAACCCTTTTTTTATCAGTTTTTAAGAAAAGTGTTTTGCAATTGTACCCTTAGAAATCCCTAATGATGAGCCAGATTTTATGAAGGCTGTGACTTGGCTAATTTATACAACAGCTAGAGAACTTCAAAACTTAACCCAAGCTAGTGACGTTATTTAGTTCAGTGAAGCGGCTCATTTTAATTGGATTAAATTGTCATGTTTTTTTTATTTCATATTGGAACCCGAATTTATAATTTCCTAACATATTCCCAAACACTGCATTAGTGTCATTTGCATACCCCTTCCCTCAAGACAATCTCAGATCCACAGATGGAAAAGACCAAAACCCTTTGGCCGGTCCTCGCCAGCTCCTGCCACGAAAGGGTGGGAGGTTCGCCGGAGAGAGACTTTCCCAGAGGTACAAATCCCAGCAACAGAGCTAATTGCATTAAGCAGAGGGCCCGGTTAGCGAATACACTCGTGGTACGGAAAAAGTGTAAACAGCAGCATTATCCCGAGCACCTCGCGGCGAGCCCCTGGGGAAGGGCCGGCCGGGTGCGCAGCAGGCTCGGGCTCCGCGGAGCCGGGACCGGGGGCTGGCCGGGAGGCGCGCAAGGCGTTCTGTCTGAGGGGTCTGGGAAGTCCTGAGCCGCGCAGCCAGCGGTAGTTGCTGCCTTTTTTCTCTTTTTAGCCACGGGTCGTGAGGAATGGATTTTGCCAGGGACGCTCCCACCTCACCGCCCGCGAAGCCGGGGGAGGCGGCGATGTCCTCGGGCGGCCGCTCGGACACGGGGCGGCCCGGCGGCTCCCGGCGCTGCTCCGGGACGGCGCACAAGCCCCGCTCCCGGACCCGGCCCCGGCCCCGCGGCCGCCGGGCACCCGCCCCTCCTCCGGAGAGGCAGGGAGAGAGGCACCGGGGGGGCTCCGGGGCCGGCTGGCGGTTGGGTCGTCGCGGCAAACTTCGGCCGAGGTTCGCTGGAGGGCGGCAGGGTGCTCCGCTGCGGCAGAGTGGTCCTCTCGGCTTCGTGGGGGTGTTTGGGGTTTTGTTGGTTTGTGGGGGTTTGGTTTCTTTTTTTGGTGGTTTTTTTTTTTTTTTTGGGTGGGGGGTGTCTTTCTTTTCTTGGCGGGTGGAACGGAATGGTGCCTGCCGTTTGCAGTCCGCTCAACTATCAACAGATGCCCCCCCGAGCCAGCCCAGCGCCCCGCGGACGGCGATGCCACAGGGCGCCCCGCGCTCGGCTGGCAGAACCAAGACGGCCGCCCTCGCCCCGTCCCGTCCCGTCCCTTCCCGCGGGGCTGCCGCCGCGCCCTCCCCTCTGCCCCGGCACTCACCGGCTGCCCGGAGGCGCAGGCCACGAAGCTGACGGTGAGCGCCAGCCACACGCCCCGCATTATTCCCGCGGAGCCGGCGCGGCGGCCGCCGGGGGCCGGGTACAAAGGAGAAACCGGGGGCCGGCGGCGCTCGGCAGCGCCCGAGGGGCGCGGGGCAGGGCCGGTGGCGCCCCGGATCCGGCCCGCC